>NC_056735.1:1874406525-1874725275 GCF_019279795.1 Protopterus annectens | reverse complement strand
ATGTCTCTATGAGAAGAATGGTCAACATTCTAACCAAGTTTTTCAATACCCTGGGGGACAGTCTGTTTAGAACTTATGCCCTGTCCTTCTTTAGGATAGTCACTTCCCTTGCCACTTGTCTCTGTATTTACTGCTATCTGTTCACTCTTTTCTCATTTTGCACTTGTTCCTTCTCAGTATGTCACACTCTGTTTACATTCATTCATGAATACTGAGGTGAAATATTCATTCAGTATTTCAGCTTCAACTCATCATGTTGCCTGCTTACAGTCCTTAGCTAGGCTGGAAAGTTCTGTACCCTCCCTTTCTCTAAGGGATATACCTATCACTTTGTTCTCATACTTATTCCTGCCACTAATTCACATCTCAGTCATCCCTTTGCTGATCTGACTTCTGTCACTGTTTACTGAATCCTTCTTTGTATCATACATCCTCTCTCTTGTCCTCTTTTCCACTTCCTTTATGCACTCTCATTTGCCCAAATCACTATTTTCACATCATTATATAGCCACATTGTCTCTATTACTGAGTACTTCTTCAGTAGACCAGACCAATCCATCTCTGACACATGGCCATAGCTTCCCTCTCACTTTACTTCGACTCCAGGACCATAACTCTTTTTACTTTTTTTCCAGCTCTTTATACATCCACCCCTGTAGTTCTTTACACTCATCTTTGTCCTTGACATTTTGCTGTCTCTCCCACACTAAATCACATAATGGGTGGCCACAGCTGACTAGGGGTATGTTCATCTGAGAATACACAACCTCCTTCTGTTTTGATTAATACCATATATAGGATCATGCTCTTTGTGGTGCATTTGCCTACCAGCTAACTAAAGGAGTCTTTCTTCAAGACTTCAGTCATCCATCTGTCCCTCTCAGATGTAAAGGCTGGGGTCTTGCAGACTGCCTCTACTAAATTCAGGAGTGCCATTACTATAAGTCACATCCTCTTACTCCATTATTTTATTTTTTCCAGCAATCACTCATCTTTCTAACTGGGCCTATCAAGGGGCAAACATATTGTCTCTGTCCATTAACGTTTCCCTTCTCCTTCCTCCACATAACCGCTTTAGCATTTGGGGCACCTACTTTGATTTTTGGATCTCACTGCTCCTCCTCTTTTACTGTGTACTCTTATACATCATGCACCCCCTGTTTCTTCTCTCTTTCCTTCCTACGTAGCTTTTGATCTGGCATTAGTATTTCCCATTTCTTCATTTCTTTGGCACATGCCTCTCTCTTATGACAGCAATGCCCAGATTACCATCCTGCATTACTTCCTGCAGTTCATCCATTTTCAACAGACTCCTTATGTCACATATCATTCATCACATGCTCAAGTCTGCTTTGTTTATATCATGGCTTTTATGTAAGTCTGTCATTTACTTATGCCTGTTCCCAGGTTGCCTATCTTTTTCAACCCGCATCCTCCTACTTTGTTTAACAGCACAGTTCTACAGATACCTGCTCATTTGCATTGCTATCCTTCTGGTTTATGGTACAGTACAGACTTAATTTTCATCAAAATGCAGACACGATATATACACCATTCAAGAGGTGAACAGGAATAGTACATGGTATTCACCAGAAGTCACATGATGAAAGATTGCAGATGCTTAATACTCAGAGTCTTAAAGAAAGGCAATAGAGGAATAATAGGGCTGAAACATTTATTTACCTAGAGAGAAACTATGAAGACTCTGCAGATGTAAATAAAAGTATGTTATTAATTTTGATTATTAATCAGGCAAACCCATTAAGTTCAAATCCCTCTTTTCAGGAATGACCAGGGAATTATTTTATGGATAAACTAGTTGCTCAGAGTCAGAAAGTCACAAAGGGAGACTGAGGAACTCAAATCTTATACTACAGATATACAAGAACAACTGGATGGAATTTGAAGATACTAAGTGGAAGGTACAATGGAGATAACAGAAAGTAACTTTTGCTGAAAGGTGGTGGATAACATCTTAAATAACTATGTACACTATTTACATTAGCCTGACACTATAACAGATCTTAATGTATACAGTTACTTTATAAGTATGTCCAATCCATTATCAGAGTGTCTGATCAATTATTGTATAGTGTCAATCAACGATAAGACTTTTCCCCAAGCATTGTTAATAAATGGGTTTGGATAAATTCTTACGTCTTTAATTTTAATTTCCAATAATGCTGTGGTCTTTAGTAGGCTGTAGAAATTTTCCAAAGTGGGTATTGTGTTTGTATTCCATCTTCTTGTTATACACCTCCTTGAAATTGCAAGTATAGTCCATACTAGATACATGTTTGACCTATTCAAATGAGGACCTTCGTTCACATTTTATAATTCAAGAGCTTTAGTAAAATAAAATGATTCATTAAATAAAGGTTATAGAAAGTTATTACTACCATTCCAAAATGGCTTAATTTTAACACAGTCAAAGAGAATGTGGTTCCAGCCTGCATTGTGTACTTGCTCACATCTCCAACATATTCCTTTTATGGAACAACTAATTTTACTGATTCTATCTGGGGTTAAAAATGCTCTGTGCAAGCATTTTCAATCAAAAACTTTCCAGTATTGTATAAAGGATGTATATTTTATCAATAGCAAGATATTTGTTTTAATATCTTCAGTTAACTGTATTGAGTGTCCTTTTGTTACATTTTTCCAATATGAGGTTTTGGTTGTTGTTTTATAGTTTATCAATATTTTGTAAAATTTTGAAATACTGTCTCCCATGTCAAAGTCATTATATATGATTTCATATATGTATTTCGTAAATTTAGGTATTTCTTTAAATGAAGAATTGTTAATTATTCTACTTAAATCTTGCAAATATGACAGAATACGCTGCAAAGTTAGCCAGTCCTGTTGTGGAATTTTGTATGTTGTTTTTATTACTTGCATATCTAATCTAGTTCTTTGATACAGTGAAGCCAACAAACAACTCATTTCTGTTCCCAGGAATTAATAATTTCTCTATATATTTTATGTGGAAAGTTCTTTGTGACTATAAATGCTGTTAAAAGATCAAACCGGATTTTTAAATCTATATTTGCATTAATAGTTTTCCTAAATTAGTCAATGTAATAACTAATCATACGAGTTTTAGTGGGTTTAATTTTGTTATATTGCATACTATTGCATAATATGTGCCATGGCAAATTATTTTTATCTGTTATTTGAATTTTTTTTGTAAATCAAATTCATTTATTGATATTACAGTTAGTAATTCTTTCCAATTTGCAGAGTAATTTGGAATTATCCAATCTGAGATTGTTTTAGATATTGATGCTTTTATATATGTTTCTATATCAGGAAAGTTTAATCCTGCCTGTTTCGATGGTCTGAAATTATGTATTAAAGCTATTCTGTTTCTTTTGGGAAGCCATAAAAATGTTATTAGGCATGAATTTATATCTTTAAGTATATTCCTTTCTGGTAACATTTGTATTGCCAAGGCTATATATATATATATATATATATATATATATATATATATATATATATATATAGGATCTTGGGCAGTAAAACCATTTTTATTAACTGTTGTCTATCTTCAAATGTTAATATTATTTTGTTCCATTTTTCCACAGAGATTTTAATTGTATTGATGATATTATTGTAGTTTTTTGAAACTAATCCATTATTATCCTTGCATAACTCAATTCCTAGATATTTTAAGGTAGATTCTTATAGGTTCATAGGTTCATAGGTTGGTACTAGGCTATCGGCCCTAGGGCCTATACAAGCCTAGCCATAACAATTCCCTGGCTATTTCTTCCCACTCTATTTACTTCCCTGGACCCCTATCTAGCAGGACAACTGATGTGATCCCGGGGTGAATTTCCTTTCTCCCATCCAATTGTCAAGGTTCTTTTTGAAGAGGGCCAAAGAGGTGCTCTGCTTGACATGTATAGGCAGTCTATTCCAGAGTCTGGGGAGTCTCTGGGTCAGGAACCTATCCCTCCAACATGTTTTGTTTTGTTTATTGTGATGACAAGGTTTAGATCCCTGGAGCGTGTGGCTCTGAGGGATTGGGATTTCTTTAAGTGTAGCATGTCCAACAGCTCTGGGTTTGACATGGCCTTGTATGTTAAGCAGAGATCGCCTCTGAGTAGATGATATGTGACAAAGTATAGCTGGAGTTTTTTAAGGCGGTCAGCATAGAGCATCTGCTTTAGGCCTGTGATTCTTTTAGTGAGGTATTTCTGTGACCTTTCCAATTGTTGCAGATGTCTTGAGAGGTACATACCAAACAGAGCATTGTATTCTGTAATGGGTCTAATGAGGGATGAGTACAGTGGGACAATGACCTCCTTTTTTCTGGATGAAAAGCCCTTAGTGATGAGGTGTGCCACATAGAAGAATTTCCTGACAGTTGTGGAGATGTGGTTATCGAAGGTGAGACCACCATACACCTGTGTCCCTAAGTCTTTTATCACACTTTCAGTGTTTAGTGTACTGCTACATATGTGGTAATTCATGGGTACATGTTTTTTCCCAAAAGGGATAACTATACATTTCTTGGCATTGAGCTTGAGCCCATGGCTCTGGCACCAAGCATCTGTTTCTGTAAGGCCCTTTTGTAGTGTATCCACATAATTTGGGGATTCAATAATGGCTCCCAGTTTGCAGTCATCTGTGAACTTTGTTAGCCAGAGTCCCTTAGTGTTGGCCTGTACTTCAGAGAATTAGATGCCAAACAAGAGTGGTCCCAAGACTGAAACCTGAGGTACTTCACTTGTCACTTGTCTGGAGCTGGATTTGGAGTCTGCTACTTTTACAGTGTGGGTTCTGTCAGGTAAGCCAGTTGACAACCCTTCGAGTGACATAGGGATTAATGCCCAGCTTAGTAAATCTATCTATGATTCCAGAGTGGGGGATAGTGTCAAAGGCTTTGGCAAAGTCCAGATAGGCTGTGTGGACCGCCTTACCCTCGTCCATGGCTCTGGAGACTGATTCGAAGAAGTCAATCAGGTTCAGGAGACAAGATCAGTCATTCACAAACCCAAACTGGGTGGGGTCCAGTGTTTGAAGATTGCCAATGTCTTTGTTTACAAGTTCCATGATAATACATTCCATGGCCTTGCAGATCAGGCTTGTCAGACTTTTGGGGCAGTAGTTCCTGGGATCCAAGGTGGATCCCCCTTTGTGGAGTGGGATAACTGTAGCAGTGCGCCACTCAGTGGGCATGAAGCCTGAGGTGGGGCTATGATTAAACATGACACTTAGGTGAGGTGCCATTTAATTTTGTAGTTCATGTAGTACACAGCCCGGGATGTCATCTGGTCCCATGGATGCTGTATTCTTAGCTTTGGAGAGTGGGTTTTTTACCTGTGTGGTCATTATTACCAGAATTTGGCAATCTTCCAGTATCGAGATGGGCCATTTAGGGGGTGAGAGGAGGATGAAGTTGGCACTGAATTGATCTGCCAGGATATTGGCAATATCCTTGGGATCAGTATATTTAATGCCATTCTGTTGTAGCTCAGAGCAGATCTGAGCATTGCCATTTAGATTTTTGACATAGTTATAGAATGCCTTGTGGTTGTCTTTGGAATCTTTGGCAATTTTATTTTTGTAACTAGCTTTGGAGGATTTTATGAGGGATCTCAGCTTCTTACTGAGGCTGGTAAGGGAGTTTTTTGCATCCTGGGATTTTCCTCTTTTCTGCAACAGTTTCTTCCTTTTGTTGTAAAGTTTGTTTATGGCAGGGGACCACCAGATTTTTTTTTTTGGACTTTTGGAGATGGCACCATGCATGTTGTGGCATGAGTACAGTGTGGATGCTAGTGCCTGATTCAGCAGTTCAATCTGTCTATGATATGATCTGATTAGTCCCCTTTTGTTTTTATTTTTTTTTAAAATAAAAAAAAAAAAAAAATTTTTATTTGATTTATTTGAAATGGAGTCATAAATCAAAATTTGTAATATATATATCTAATTTTCTAATCTCTTTTTTTGTCGTATATTTTTTAGTATATTCATCATCAAATAGCATTACTTTTAGAATTGTATTGTTCATAAACATATATTCCTTTGATTTTTATATTTCAGAGGTAAAATTCAAATAGCATTAAGATTTTGAATAAATAGTCCCAATTTAGGGATTCAAAGGCTTTCTCTATATCTAAGCTAATTATGAGTGTTTCTTTATTTTCTTTATTAACATAATCTATAAGAGAAATTATCCTTTTAATATTGTTGTGTGTGTCTATGATATATAAATCCAGTTTGATCATTATTTATTGTTTTGGATAGTGGTATTTTCATTCTGTTAGTTAATATTGTCATAAATATCTTATAGTCATTATTTAATAATGATATAGGTCTATATGAGGTACAGAGGTTTGGGGATTTGTTTTCCTTTAGGATTGGTGTGATTAAGGAATATCTCTAAGAGGGTGGTATTAAAGCTTGTGACTGAATTTCTAATAGAGTTTTATGGAAGAGGGATAGTATCTTTGAAGGAAAAAGTTTATATATTTCCATAATTATGCCATCTATACCTGGAGCTTTATTATTTTTACCCTCTTTTATTGTATCTGTAATTTCTTTGTAGGATATGGGTACTTGCAGATCTAGTTTTAATTTTTCTGGTATTTTTTATATTAGAACATTTTTCGTCTAGATTTAATTGATTGATATGTATATATATTTTTTGGAAATGTTCCATATAGTGATTTCTATAGGCATCAAGAATGTCATCTATATCTCAGACAGTTTTCCTTTCTTATCATGGAAGATACTTTTAATGTTATTAGCTTTTGACTGTATTTTGATTCTTGTGGATAAATTATGTAGATATTTGAGAAAAGTGGCCAAGGTATTAATTTTTAGTTTTTCTAAAGCTAAACTAGTTTTATGTGTCAGAATTTCATTGTATTAATTGTTTAATACTTCTACTTTCTTTTTCAACTCAAAATGATTTTGATTTTTTTCAGCTTTACTGACAAAAATTTGGATTGTAGATCTAATAATTCAGAATCCCATTCTCTGATTTTTTTTTATACTAAGTTAGGGTTTTGCCATATATGTAAGCTTTTAATGAGTCCCATATCATTATTTTATTTATCTCTGTGGTGTAATTAATATCTAAAAAGAACTGTAATTCAGATAATAACCAGGGTTTGAACTCTTTAATTTTAGTTATATATGCTGGAATTCTGGAGTTAAAGATTAATGGTTTGTACCCATTCTGAAGTTTTAGTATCAATTAATTGTGGTCTGAAAAGGGGCAAGGATGATTGAGAAATTCGTGATTTTACAGTGTAAATCATGGGCAGCAAATATTTTATCTATTCTAGTCTGGGTACCAAATCTGTGATCTTGATGGGAAAACAACAAAGATTTATCTTCTTTAAATTTGAAAGTATCTACAAGATGAAATGATTCTACCCACTTGTTTAAAGCTTTTGATACAGCAGATGTACTCAGCGGTCTTTTATTTGTAGTTTCAGAAATATCAAATATGCAGTTAAAATCTCCTAATAGTAAGTTGCCTTTATAATTATTGGAAATTAAATCCAAGTGTTTTTTAACAGTTCTTGTTCCAGTGCATGGGAACCAGTATAGACTGGCTAGGGTCCATATTCTTATATTATATTTAACTATTACTAATGCAAAAAGGCCTTTTTATCTTCATACTTATAAATGATTTCTGGGTTAATCACATTTGTTTTCCATAAAATTGTTACCCTTTTGTCTTTGCCGTATAAGTGGATTGTGCCAATATCACATATTCCTTAGGATTCCATTTGTAATTGTCATTTGCTTTGAAATTAGTTTCTTGAAGGAAGACAATGTGTGCTTTGTTCAGTTTTAAATATTTCAATAGATTTGATTTTTGCTAGAATTGTTTAAGCCATTGGTATTTAAAGATAATAAAGTTAAATCTATCTTAGGTTATTTAGACTATGTATTTTTTGTTTTATTGTGACTATTAAACATTTTCCTCTGATAACTATAAAGTATATGTTTGAGCTTTTAAAGGAAATTATCAGTTTTATACTTTAAGTGTTTACCAGTAAAGTAATGTTTTGGTCAGGCATACTAAAAATGTTTTTGTGAAATAAATTTAAATTAATAAATGTTAACAAAACTAAGATCCGCACTAGCCATGGAATGAAAATCATTCCTAATCTGATGGATAAACCTAAGTACATCAGATTATCACTCATACCTTGACAATCCAGAACATCTGAGCTCTATAAATTGAATTATCATATGGTGAATATTTGTAATAGGAATAAGCAATATTTATATTATTTTGAACAGATATAGCACTATTCTAGATTATGCAGAATTCTAATATAATATAAATGTCTACTTATTGTATGAGCAATTAATATTTACATGAAAAATAGATGACAAGCAATTCAATGATAGTAGAGTAGGATGTATCATATTTAAAACCTCAGTAAAAGATTATAGCACACAGTTATTTAACATATTCACCCTTATTGATGAAGTCTTTCAAAACTTATTACTTAATATAACTAGATGGTAATAATATTTATACCTAATGTTTATAATACAGCGTAATTTACTGGATATATCAGAAGTTATATTTCATTGTTTGCCAGCATTTAAGTAATCACTTTGTTGTTAACTTATTTAAAGCATCAAGTTTGTTTTATGTGAACATTGATGAAAGTTAGTGCATTTTAATTATCATTGCATCCCTCTTCCCCCCATTTCCTACACATAAGGATTTTTATATCTGTCATTTCTTATTATAAAATGAGTGAAATTATAGGTTAAAAACCACAAATTCATTTATTGTGATTAATGATTACAATTTCCCTTTCCATATTCATAAATTGCCATTTTATGGCAAATACTGAAAGTTTTTAGATTTAAATGCCAACATTATATTTTGTATAATCAGCAAATGTTAAACTGAATGATTAATATCAATTTAATACTATTTGTTCAGAATGTGATTGTTACATCTGTGAAATTCCTAGTTAAGGCTTCTATTGTTTCCCTTGAACAACTTTGTCAGTTTAAAACATTAGTTACCTTGGTAACAGCTTAAGTATGATATATGGTCAAGATGGGTTACAAAACCACAATTCAAGTTAAAGAAATTATATGACTTGTTATGCACATTTATTTATATGAAAAAATCATCATGCTTCCCCTTGATGTTCAATATAGTGTATGTCATTTATGACAAGTTAAAACAGTAGTGTTATTATACACAAGCCCATGTTATTAAACTTAGTGTCTATTGTCAATATAATACTGTTTGTTCAGAATATGATTGTTACATTCTGTGACATTTCAACTTCAGGCTTCTATTGTTTCTCTTGAACAACTTTGTCAGTTTGATGTCATGTATAAACATTAGTTACCTTGGTAACCACTTAAGTATTATATACGGTCAAGATGGGTTACAAAAACTACAATTCAAGTTAAAGGAATTACATGACTTGTTATGCATATTTACTTATATAAGAAAATCATCATGCTTCCCCTTGATGTTCAATGTAGTGTAAGTTAAGACAGTAGTGTTATTATACACAAGCCCATGTTATTAAATCCTGTCTTTAATATCTAAATTCAGCAGACTGCTTCATCTTATATGATGATTATATATTTTATGTCTAGATTTACTAAAATCATTCATTACATAACTATTGTGTGCGTGTGTGTGTGTGTGTGTGTGTGTGTGTGTGTGTGTGTGTGTGTGTGTGTGTGTGTGTGTGTGTGTGTGTGTGTGTTTTTGGCTGTTGCTTAGTTAATTGAGAGACCACAAGCTGTAATGCTTATTCTTATTATTAGCTCCTTCCAGGCATGTTTATACAGTCCATAGACTTTAAATTATGAGACCCTTCTAGTTTCTTATTTGCTTTAAGTATATTTCCATCCTTACATACACACACACATATCAGTACTTCAACCACAGACAACAGCGGCCATGCAGTTTTGCAGGAATACCATTCACTAGTTCATGTGGTGTGTTTCCAGTCTGTTCTTAAAATATCCAAACCAATATTTGTCCTGTTCTATTTTACCAGCTTGTTCCATGCAGTGGCCACTCTGCCAGTGAACCACTCAACACACCTTCCATTCCCACAGATATTTCCAAGAAGGAAATCTGATGACTCTCTAGCACTTCCCAGCAACCTCAAACACCCCTAGAATCAGCTATCACCATATGCCCAACACGTCCGATCAATCTCACTTCCCAGACCACTGCAAAGGATACTGCACAAGACCAAGTGCTCTTAGTCTTTCACAATAACTCAGACTTCCACAATTATGTAAGTCCTTAATGTGTTTGGACAAAAATACATTTTAAATATAAAATTGTGCTTATTATTTATTTATTTTTTATCAAGAATCAACTTAATGAGCTAAACAAAGTGTTGGGAGACCATCAATATATGTACATGTGGTTTAAAACAGCCCTTTTATTTTATATATATATATATATATATATATATATATATTTTTTTTTTAAACCAAAAACTTCATTGCTGAGAATCATCTTGGAGGCTCCTCAGAACCATTAAGCATTATCGTCACTCTGTCTCCATTACCATAACAACCTGGGAGTGCCTGTTTCTGTTAGTGTGTCTGTGTGCTGCATACCAGACGCTTGCGATGCACCTGAAGCAAAGCTTCATTTCACTGCAACTTCAAGCCTAAATTCCCTCTCTTTCAGTGAAGCAGCAACCAGGAAAAGAAGGGAGAGCAAACAAATAAAAAAAAACTCCCAACAAGCCGCCACAACAAGAGATAACACATTCTTCAAGCCTTCTCACCTCTCACTCAGCAGATGTATAAACAAACTATTCTCTGCCAAAATATCCCAAATCACAGTTTTAACCACCCTCTTCCCCTGGATCTGAGCAAAAACACTAAATGTCTCTTCCTAATACACAAGCATTAGTAAACCTCGATCACAAGCCGCAACCCACAGCTTCCCGGAGATGAAAACGACAACATACAACAGCTGCCAGACACAGCTGCATCCACACACACCATGTCAGGCTTAATCAAACAGCACTCAAAGTTATGATACCTGTCATAATTGATATTAACTATGTTTAGACAGAATAATAATGACATTTGTACTAGCTGCCAGACACAGCTGCATCCATGCACACCTTATCAGGATTGATCAAACAGCACTTGAAGCTATGATACCTGCCATAATTGATATTAACTATGTTTAGACAGAATAATGACATTTGTACTAGCGCCAAACACAGCTGCATCCACACACACCATATCAGGATTGATCAAACAGCACTCGTAGCTGTGATACCTGCCATAATTGATATTAACTATATTTAGACAGAATAATGATGACATTTGTACTAAGAGCTTGCTACTATTATTCAACCAGGATATACATGACATTTCTAAATCATACTTTAACTGAAGAAGGCATCAGTCTCCATGACAGCATTTTTTTCAAAACACTCTACTGTTACTGCTATTATATATGATGTTAATTTGTTAGATTTGAGTCTGAACTCTAATGAATGGTACTTTGTTGAAATAATTAATTACTTAAATTATTCTAAGTAAAAACAATGAAAATGAACAAGATAAGTATTATTGAGTTCAAGTAGGGGAATAGAAATTTCTATGTTTGTATTATGTGTTGCTTTGTTTGACTTATATATAATGCAAACAGTAACCCATCTTGACCTACCTTTGTTTGTGAAGAATTATTGGACTCTCTGAACATTCAGAATAAATCATTACTCTTTCTCAGTTGTTTAAGAAACCCTCCTTTTTTAAATAAAAACAGATGACAAGTAATGTACCATATCAGTTGATACTTTGAGAGATGTAGTTGTAAGATTTATTTAATTTTTTTTTTGGGGACAGCTATCTTGGAATTAGTTTTTTGTTACTTCTTTCTAGCATCAGTCCAAGGTTTTGTTTCTTTTATTCTTTTAAGAGTTGGGGCCATCCATTCCATTTCTTCTGGGATAGACACTATGTTGTTGTTTTTTGATGAATATAGTAGCTTCTTCTAAGTCATTAAAGGTTCTCATCTCATTGGCAAAAACGTATTTTTATCTTGGCTGGAAAGGCCAGCTGGGCTTTAATGTTGTTTTGTTTCAACAGTTTTATTATTGGCCAGACTTTTTTTCCTTTGTTCTAATATTCTGGAAGAATAATCATTGTCAAGCCATATCAGGCTTTGATTGTATTTTAAGAGTGATTTTCTCCAAGCAGATTTTAATATTAGTTCCTTGTCCAGAAATATGGGTCTAGGTGGAGTATTTGTTGAGTTAGAAGCAGGTTTCCTCAGTGTTCTATGCACCCCTTCAATTCCAATTGAAAGCCCCTCTTTCAAGTCTAAAAATTCAGGAATCCAGGTTGTTAAGAATGAAATAATGTTTTCTCCTTCAATGTTTTCAGGCAGACCAAAGATCCTTATGTTGCCCCGTTCCCTGTTTTGTAAGTCATCTATTTTGTTAAGCAGCCATGTATTCTACTTAAGCAGAAATTCTTTTTGGAATTCTTCCTCTTTGAGTCTCCCTTCAATGTCATTTAGAGAAGTCTCTATATTTGTTATTTTTGTATGGTATTGCTGTAATAGTTCCTTAAGAGTATCAGTCTGTTTTTGAGAATTTAATTTGAGGTTTTCTAAGTCATTTTTAAAGCCACCCAACTTCAAAGATAGTTCCTGTAAGGTAAATGTCATCAATTGCAGTTCTTTTTTCCAAAGCAGCATCTGGATGACAATTCCTTGAGATGTTCATATTCAGTGACTCACTATATCTCCAAGTTACTTGGATGGAAAATTTTTGTATATCTCCACCAAAATTGATATTTATGTAGTTTAGTAGTTTATCTATAGATTTCTGACATTTTAAACTCGAAAATAATAAAAATTTCCTATATTATTATACTAGTTTATAGAGCTCTCAACATTCACTGCTCTTAGTTGGCCATCTAGGCTCTGCCCCGGAACAGCTTTCTTAAAGCGGTAGAGGCATCAGAAATTACAAAATTCAAGATGCATTGGAAAAAGCATAAATAAATTGTGATGCTGAGTGGAAGAAAAAGGAATAAAGGGAAAAGATTAATATTTGAACCTGCAGCTTATCCAGACACTTAGGAAATGGACAGTTTGGTTTATCTGTTGATAAACTCTACTACTGAGACTAACAGTAAACAGAATTCATTCAGCAAACATGTAGGCCACAAATGACATGGTTAAGATGGAATCATTTGTTTTTTTGTTTGTTTTTTTTTTTCATTGTTTTTAGATTTTGCATTGTAGATGATTTGCATGGAAAAGAACAGTTCTTTTGCTGATGTCCCAAACATATTGCAAAATGACTTGATGTGTCTTAAGACAAAGAAAGAATAACTTGGGGCATGGCAAAACTGGAAAATTTGTCTAAAATGGCAACTTAAACTGAATGCAAAATAATTCTTCTAAGAAACAAAAATCCAACAGAAGAGGACACATTTGAAGGAGAATTTAAAGCAATAACAAAAGGGAAAAGAAACCTGGAGTAGTTATATAACTTGTTCTAAAATTAAGTATACAATGTCAGAGTGCAGAAGGGAAAACAGCTGGGATATTGAGATGCAAATAGAGAAACAAAAGTAGAAAACAAGAAATTGTTATTCTTTTAGAGGTTTAATATGCAGACCTAGAGATTATTTGTGCATTGCTCAAGACAGGCTATAGGTAATTAAGAAGACATAAAATCACATACTATCTGTAGAACAGGCTATGAGTTCAAAAACATAGTACCATAGTCTTCAGCCGTCTTATGTCTGGGAGACAAGGTTCACCCTTACCAGTGCTGATGAAAATTCATGTAGTATCCTAGGTTCGATGCACTGGTAAGAGAAGATACAGCAGCCAGTCACCTGCCCTCTGTTTTCTGTGGGTGTAGAAACAGCTGAGAAGAGATGCTAAAACAGTGGTTCCTGGTAGAGGAAACATCCCATTCAGGCCAGCTAGCAGTGTAAGAGGCATGCACAAGTAACCTTGTCACAGGTGTGTGCAATGCACATGTGCTGACACAGACCGGACTGCTTATGCATACCATGGCAAGGGGAATAAAAAGGTCAATAGATGGCAAGGAGCCCTGAGGCTACATCACAAAAATGAATGAATAGTAGAATATTGATATTACCTTGAAGAAAGGGGACTGCAAATCACAGAAATGTTTATAAATCTCAATAAAATCAACATTATCCAAGAAGAGAGTCCTATCTCACAGCATAATTGAAAAATAAGAGGTGGATAATTAAGCAAAAAAAATGTGAATGACTGAAAGAGGCTTCTTATTAAATTAGACTGATTAATGTTTAAAAGTAATGAAAGAATTCAAAATGACTTGGTACAGACATATGACGGTTCTGATCAGGGAAAGAAAATGTATTGATTGTACAGTATTTGCAGTTTATCTCATGGGTAGGGAAGTGAACAAACTAATTCTGCAATCAGCATAGTTCGTATTATTCAGGTAGCTAAGATAATACAGTACACAAATTTACCAGTCATTGTGTTTTCTGGCATTACAAACAGATGGTAAACATAATGTTTTAGAGAAAGTAACAGGCCTGAAGAGGGACACTAGAGTTGTCATCAGGTTGCTACTTCTTCAGGTAGAAAAATAATTTTATGAGCAAAAGCGAATCTGCAGTGTCATGTGTTTAATTACCCTGCTTACAAAATTAGTCTAACACTGCAGAGCAATATTTTATCGTTAAAGTTCAAGCCAGGGATTCTTATAATCTGTGGTAGAATGCATTTCACTCAGTATCATCATATGCACAGTGCAGTCTAATACTTTGCTAATCATGCAGTACTGCATGTATCATTCTTAAATGATGATCTAAGATTTATTAGGATTCCCTTCAGTCATACTTTATCCTCTAACGGATTTTTTTATGGAGCTTTAGCTATTTTGATACACCTTGATTCCTGCACACCTGTCCCAGAGTACTTCTTTCCTGAAATTAAGTGCAAAATTCTATTACTTTTCTAAAAAAAGAAAGATAAAAAAGAAAATAAAAAAAGACTTGGCCTTCTTGTAGCAGGGAATAAATAACATGTGCCAATATAATAATAATACAGAATGTTATCCCTTTATTGTATAAAATGATGGAGGAGCTAAGCTATTGTGGAACATCAGGAAAAAGGGGTCAAAGGGCAAGTAACAGGATGTGGCAACATCACTAGTTACTGATAACATGCTTAGAAGCTACATGTCAAGACAAGTTAAAAACGTCATCAGAAACTCCCAAGACAGAAATGTACTGTATCAAAAATGTCTCATGTCCCATGGGCCTGCTGTATAACATCCAAAATTCCTTTGACTCACGTCATAGTTTGTTATATATAGTAAAAGTTTGGAGGGTCAGGAATGAAACCTCTGTGTGGTGTCTTAGGTTGTATCTGTACTGCTCAGTACTTTGATATGCAGCAGCAATAGACACCCCCCCCCCCCACTTAGGGTCCTTTATTTTGCATATGTTTATGAGCTCCCAAAAAACGTAATCCTAGGTTTGATTGCTTCATCTTCTTTTAACATATTACATGTCTTTAAGCAAAACATTCAAAATGGGTCTCCCAAAATGTGATACCTAGTCTTGGTGTGTGTTTACTTGATTGATAGTAAAATAAAGTAGTTAAATAATTTAATTAAATTAAATATAGTTACACACAAGTGATTAGTAGTAGTCTCAAAGCATTTATTCACTTGTTAGTTAATTAATTTAAAATCTCTGACTGTAAACATGCTCAGTTAAGTAACTTCTCACATCCAGACATGTTTTGAGGAAGGAGAATGAGAGACAAATGAGAGACAAATTACAACCATCAAAAGAAGAATCACATAAAATTATAGAAAGAATGCATACCTCTGCTGACAGTAAACTGCAAGTGTTTAACCATAAACTTGGCAAACACAAATGATGATTATAGCTACAAATAGCCATTACCCACCTTCTCCAAGTGCTTGATAGAATACTGAGAAAGAAAGAAACATCTAAAATAACTTGCCTATATGACGGCTTAAACTGGTATTCCATACTCACCTGCTATCCTTTCTCAGAAGGCCAGTTAATTTTTAGTGACACGTCATTTAAGTTACACTAATATCTCAGCACAGCTATGCAGCGTTAATTTAAGTTAATCCTTTAAAAATGATGGTTGGCTTGCATTAATCACTTACACTTGTTGCCTCTTGATCGACAAACTCCCCTCAAAATGCTTGCACACATACACATGCATACACATGCACAGACACAGTCACAAACAGACATAAACACACACACACACGTGCACGCGTTGATGCACTCAAACACACCCAACACTGCAAAATTACTAGTATTCATAATTATTTTGTTTGAAAAGGACACCATGACATATGGCCTACACATGGAAACATGGAAGTAGGTGAGATTTCCCATTGCTAAAACAGATTCTGACATCAGTGATGATGACGGTGATGTGCCTGGAGTTGCAGCTTGCATGGAATGTATGGAAAGGACATGACAATTGAGAATGTAATGAGAAAGAGAGAATAAAGAGTGGAAATGAGTGTGTCCAGCACTGAATATATGAAGATAAGAGTCGAATGGAAATAATGAGGTAGAGGGCTGAACTCCTAAAGTAAAATATCCGGATGGGTAGAGACATGGCTAGCCCATTAAGAAATGGCATCATTATGTTTTTATGCTTCTCTCTCTAGCAACCTAACATGGGTTTACCTATATTATTTGGTTTACAAGTGAGGTTAATGTTATCGCTTATAGCAATCAGGATGCAACATTGTTTCAGTGGTTTAAAGAGCTTCTCCCAAGGAAAAAAAATAATCCTTATATTTTAGATGCTCTTGCTACTTGCAGAAGACATGGAGGCCTTTTACAGCACTTCAAGTACTACACAAGAGGTAATGAAAGAGGTTCAGGCCCATCTTAGTGTCCTTGACGAGAAATCAGGCTTCCTTTAGTGTGAACTAGTTAAAGAAAGGGAGAAAAGGCAGTATTTAGAAGCCCAAATATCCTCATTGAGACTGAAAATTAATGACCTGTAGAATCCTTTCTGGCATAATGACATCCAGGTGCTAAGAATTCCTGAAGAGATTCCCGATGAGGAATTTCATCTGCTTTCTGAGTAGAGGTAGCTCAAATTCATCTGGCTGGTATTTGCCTTTCATACAATGTGCCTCATAGATGTGTCTTACTTGCTACAGAGTCTTTTTGAACAAAAGACTGTCTTGTATCTGAAAGCAGGATGAAGAAGGACATATCATTGCATGGATCTGCTGTCAAATTTATGGAGGATTACTCACAAATGCTGTACAATAAATGCAAGGAGGCTAATTATCTGCATTGATAACTCTCTACAGTGTTTTCCACCAAGATAATTTTCCCTGCATTGACCACAGTTACAGCATGGGGACACATTCTCTATCATGAGGACACATTCTCTATCATGGGGACGCTTTCTCTATCATGGGGACACATTCTCTGTCATGGGGACACATTCTCTATTTCCATTCTTTCTTGGATGCCTGGTACTTTCTGAATAATAGGTTTCCCTGCATTAACCACAGTTAATGCATGGGAACATATTCTCTATCATGGGGACACATTCTCTATCATGGGGACACATTCTCTATTTCCATTCTTTCTTGGATGCCTGGTACTTTCTGAATAACAGCTCAGTATCTACAGAAAAGAAGCTCTGGAGTGGTGTAGAGAGCATTATTTGGTGAACGAAATGGAGTAGGAAGCTTCCAGAAGCAAACATTGCCATAATAAAGCTTCACCTGAGAAAATAAACAACAAGGTGAAAATAAGTAATAGTGGTTAAGACCGATTTGTTGCCTACTGATAACTGATTCATGTTCTGGAGCACCTGTTGCCAGACATAAACTTTCTCCTCAACCCAAAGCCAGTGAAGACATAGATCTTCCAAAATAAAAGGTGCCCGAGGTAATGATTATCCTTCTCATATTGAGATAGGTGCTTCTCCTATAAACCCCATCACAGAGTTATAACCCTCATAGACACTCCTTGGCAGGTGGAAGGGGAGAGGAGAGACAATCAAAAGTAAAGACTCTGATAGTAATTGACAAGACAAGTGCTGTTGGAGCTCCAGATGCATTCAGCTACTCAGTCATAATGATGTAGTGTCTGTGTAATGACCAACAATCATCAGGAGACAGTTGTTCACTTTTGAGAGGCTCTGCAGAATCGTATTAACTCTGGTATACTTTTTATGACTGGAGTTGTATTAATAATTAGAGATTTATAAGAATATACTTGCTAGAGATTACATGGACCTATCTGCTATTCAGTGGCAGTTATTTCTATAATAGGTTTGTTGCTGTTCATTTAGTAGTTTGGCTCTAGCAATGCTGTTCTCCTTAGTTCTGCTTTCACCTTGGTAGACAGGAATGGAGTACTTGTTCTTGCTTAGCTATTACATAAGTGTCTTTTTTTCAAGTATATACCTTTTGAGCATGTGTGTGTACATATGTGTATGTGTGTGCATGCATGTGTCTGCATGTTTGGGGGGAATGGAGACATGATATTCTGTGGTGGCTTCTTTTTCTTTTATTTCTTGGGTCCTGGAACCCGCACCAGTTCAGCTCCCTATGTATGGATGGCTCGTTAACTTCAGGCATGGTCCTGATCCAGGCAGAGTTAGTTATTTGCTTCTTTTGTTATGGTAAGCTTAATTTAAAGATACAACTTTGTCCAAAATCATCTGGGAGCATATGCTTGCTTAAATTGTTGAAAGTTTTCTTTCAGATATCGTTATTTTTGTTTGATATGTTGAGTTATGTGTGTTAGTTTTTGGATTAGCAGCTGGAGGGTTGTGACTCTGTGCTGTTTTTTTTTTCCTTTTATACTCTAGCCAAAGGTCTTTTACAAGGTCATTTCATAAACTGTTACAAGCCAGAGGGAATGACTCCTCAGCGCAGTGGAAAAAGCTCAGATTCAACTTGGTTACTGGGGATAGGGATCTGAATGTTTTTGTTCCTGACAGTGCAATTTCAGGTAGGCAGGATGGGTTACAGTTATAAATTATTACATGTAATATATGAGGATTTTCTTACTCCATTAAGAGAAAAAGAATTTTATACAGTCTAACCAGGATACTGGCACATGTAGTTTTGCTAGAGGAGACAAAATTAGAGGTTAGGGATGCTCATAGGATTATATCTACGAACTATCCAGTAATGTTTGTTGATCATAACAGGTAGTGGAAAGATAGAAGTGGCCATCTTGTTCCATAAAGAGGATGGAATTCATACTGAACAGATAATTTCCAGTAGACAGGGTACATGGCTCATTTGGAAAGGGGATGTATGGGGATCAATGGTCTTGCTCACTATAGTGTATATGTGCAGATTATGACAGTCCCTCATTTTTTGAGTCATTCCTTCTGGGTTGGCATAAACACGAAGAACCAGGATATTTACAGGTGATAGAAGAGGAATTTAATCTCACCTTTGAGCCATGACAGTACAGGCTTTATGGTAGAAAAAAATATCATCTTAAGGCACAGAGTGTTATTCACAGGGAGCTGCTGGATGACACTTGGGTTGATGCCTGGAGAGCTTTGCATGCAGAGAAAGTGGCATATCATTTTTCACTTAATAAGGCCTTCCAGGGAAGTCAGATGGATGTATTTTTAACTGAGGAATCTGGCCTATCTTATACTCTTAATTGTGAGATTAATGAGATATATTTTAGAGGTATATGTTTAATGATCGAACGGAACGTTCATCGAACAGACATTCATCATACATAGATCATCAAAAATTCCTCCCCTTGAAAGGCCAAATGATCATAAATAGGTTCATTGAATGATCATAGTTGGCCAATACAAAGGGAACAGAACTAGTATACACTTACCGGTAGCACAGGGATAAGGAAACTTGCTCTTTCCCCACGGTAGTGCTAAAAAACAAAAATAAGATTTTGGTTATGGAAAATAGAGTGGGTTCAGACAGAAATGTATTTTAAATGCAAAAAAGTGAATATGAGGTCAGTATAAACAGTTTGTGTATAATATTGTAAAAAATGTGAATATTATTTTATTTATTCAATTTATATTGTAAATATTTAAGATTTGTTAAATAAAGGGCCCCTGCTCTTTTTGATGGGTGCTGTAGGATCTTTTACATTCACCTGCGCTACCATCAAATCAAGCAGATGGGGCCTCAGTTTAATGTCTATTCCAATGGATGGCACAGTCAGGAGTGTAGCACTCCCCTAATGCTGCACTGCAGGGTCAGTAATCAATATACCTGATGTGGGAATAGAACCCAAAGCCGTCTGCACCAAAGGTGAGTGGGCTACTTGACACTGTTAGCTAAAGTATTAGTGACTACTTTGGATTATATTCTTCCCAAGTTAATTTAATCAGGTCAATAATGATCTTAGCCATTCACATCAATTGGTGGGCAGTTAGTGGGATATGGTGTACTTTGATCAGAATTAGAGCAACAACAGCCTTTTTGCAGGCAGTGTCTTGTTTGACATCCAAAAAGCATTTGTCTTTCATAGCTGGATTTTCTTATGGGGTGTTTTGTCTAGATGTAATCTTGGTGATTTGTTCCTAAATCAGGAAAGAATTCTTTACAGTCAACTAACCTTTGAGGTATTATTAACTGAGGAATATCAGAAATGGGATCTATTAGTAGAGGCACTAGACAAGCATGTCCACTTTCACCTGGGTTATTTGTCCTGGCTATCGTGGAGTTGGTAGTAAGGGTTAGAAAGGAGTTGCAGATGCATCATATAAGGAGAGTGACTTCTAATTTGTTCATTGTATTTTATTGACCAGTGATTTTAATAAGACTCTCCCTGTCATTTTAGGGGTCTTTGAAGAGTTTAAGGCAGTCTCTGGTTTAGAATGCAATCTATGTAAATCTAGCCTAGTCAGAGTAGGGCTGAGTAACGGCAAAGAGAATGTGGCAGGTATAAGTGAAGTGGATTCTTCTGCCTACTTAGGATTAGAAGTTGACTATACAACAGATAACATAATTAATACAAATTTATCAAATTTAGAAGGAAAAGTTAGGAATCTTCTGGACAAAGGGGTGTGCTCTTTCAAACTTTTACAAGGAAAATTAATCCTGCTTAAACAATATTTTTCCACACATTTTGCATGCAGTCAGACATCTCTCTACATGTCATACCCATCCCCTTCTACTAGCTTCACAAACACTTAAAGAGGACTACAAAATAGGCCACCAGAAGTAGAGAATTCCCAGAAGGTGATTACTAGGGTCTCTACTCATGGGAGGATGAGGTGCCCCCATATCCCATAAATGACTCTTGCATTCCATATAGCATGCTGGATTAGATTAATAGATTTTTGGTTTAGGTATAAAGATGCTCCCTGTGGCAATTGCTTGGAAGGTTGCCTTGAAAACTGGATTCAAAGTTGTAAGCAGGCATGGAGCATTTGGAAGACATGCAGTCTGCTGACAGGCTACAATATCTTGAAAGATTTTAGGGTTGTCCATTTAATTTCCAACAAAGATAGAGAAACTTGATTATTCAGACCTAGTCTCAGTTGTGAGAGAGATCTCTCCTGGCTTATGACTCCTGTGAAGCTCCTTCCCTTTCATGAACTGAGGAGTCTGTACAATCTGCCAGTCAGCCAATGTTTCATGTGCTGTCAGTTGCTTTTCAATCATAGTACATGTCTAAAAGCTTTAAGTACACTTAAGTGCCTTCTCATTGGGAGAAATGGTGATGTTCTACTAAAGGTGGGGGAGGGATTATTTACTATGATCTCTTAGAGTGATGTCTCTTGGGTAGCGTGAAAGACTACCCTTCATCTTAAAAAATGGTCATATATAGGGGACTAGCAATGGATTATATAGGAAAGGTAAGGAAGATATTCTAAATGTTGGAGATGTGGACTGGTAGATGATGATACTATACACATGTTTTGAACCTGCAAAAGAGCACAAGATAGAGTGGGGTCAGTGTGTGGGTCTATATCATGAAATCGAATAGGAAGAATGTCAAATGCTCTACTGAGCGAAACTGCCAAAACTCGAAGTCCTTAATGTGGACCCCCGCTAAATATATATTCCAACTCCGAGATCGCACTACAGTGAGGAAAGGGCAAATATTCCACGTTACACTTTACTAAAACCTCAATAACTGACCCTCGAGTTTCAGCAGTTTCGCTCATTAGACTGTTCGACATTCTTCCTATTCGATTTCATGATATAGACCCCAGTGTGTTGTTAGATGTAGACAAATATTCTCTAAACTTATAGAATGGTCCTGGAAATTTTTGGCGTTAGGTTTGTCACCCATCCACAGTGTATGGTCAATTAATGACTATGTTTCTTTGGTGATATTAACATATGTTCCTAAAATATTACTAGTCAATGAGTGGAAATTCCCAGTAGATAAACTCTTGTAGGATATGCTTGTGGCCTTTTTTATTTTAATTAAGAGAACAGAAAGATATTTCAATTGGAAGGATATTTCAGTCATCCTCAGTAGTTGGATGAAATTGTGAAATACTGCTTGCTTACAGACTCAAGGTAAGACTGTTGAAGGTTCATCCTGATTCCTTAGTCAGTTTGTTTTCCCATTTAGTTCATTAGTTCATTCTAGTTCATTAGCTCATTTTCTACTTGTTGGTTAGCCATAAATTTAGCTTGGAGTATTTTTGATTTTATTGCGAACTGTGAATATATATATTTAAGGTTAATAATCATGAAAATAATTGGTTAGTGCAGACTAATTAGATTTGTACCCTGAATTATTATTAGCTGTTCACTGTATAGGATATTCTATCAACTGTTGTTTATCGATTTGGTTGTTGCACAATTTGCCAGCCAAAATAAATAAATAAATAAAAAGCTGGATGGATGAGAACAAATTCAGAAATATGTGTGACTGATTCTAGATGGCATGGGAGAATGAAAACTGCTACTTTATGCAGAATAAAGGGACCACTTGTACCTTCTGTGAAGTTTGTTTGTTTGTTTTTTTTTTCTTTTTGTTTCTCGCCACAGCGGAAACCCGTCCACTAAATGATGGCAGTTGATTTTCACGTACCTTTGCCAGGCCTGACCAGGCCAACCTTCAACCAAGGAAGCCCATTCACACACACATGTCACCAAAAAAGATGCTAGCTGAGAATCGATCGAACCGGACAGCGTCTTACTGTGAGGCAACAACACTACTGCAGCACCACCACTGTGGATACCTTCTGTGAAGTAATCGCAGAAATGAAGACTTGACCCTTTAGAATAACTGCTGTCAGAGTATGGCATAGGGAAGGGGCCTCCCCAGCAGATATTCAGTTGCCCAAGATTTTGCTATGACAGACTTAAGAGTTCAAAGGTCATTTTGCCTTAAGTCATATGAATGATTAGCATGTGTAGGATACTTTTTTAAAACTTTACCTGTTACAATGTTTTCAGAAATCTAGAAATAATGAACCATATGGAAAGTTTATTTATACACATCTTACTAAGCTGCTAATAAATTTATGTTATGATTCTGCAGAGAAATGAAAGAATACAAAAGAGTACAGTTTCATATTGGCTACAACAAAATGCAAAGTAGCAAGTGTACTGATATTAGATGTTAGGAGGCAGGAATGTTAAGCAGGGGACAAAAGTAATACTGCACATAAAAGGAGAAGAGGTCAGGTTATACACCTTCCTAATGCTGACTAACTAGAAGATGACAGGGATATGGTGTTATATCAGGTCTATATTAGGATGTTGACAGGGCAGAAGAGTGAACGAACTTAAGTCAATACACCTTAAGTGAAACCACTAAAGTGATTTGCTTCCCAGGGAAACAAAATAGCTGGGTCATTGTCAGGAATTTGCCATTTCCTCCACTGTAGTGCAATCTCAGAGTTGGTATATTTAAGTAGGGGGGTGTGGGGAGCACAGCTCCCTACGTTATTTTGTCTGTCAGTTTGTTTGTTTTTTTTCCTGTTGACTTAGCGATGTTTTCCCTGGGAATAAATCGCTGTTCTGGCCATTCGACATTTAGTGGTTTCACTTAAGATGTTCCGACATAAGGGCATTCACTCTTTTGCCCTGCCAACGTTCTAATATAGACCCTGTTACATCTAGATCAGCCTAGGCAATGTCATAAATTTGGAGACACAGACTTTTCAAGATCCCAGATGCCTACTGCATACAATGCTTAGACATATTGAAAAAGATTACAGTAACAGCAATAGATGTGAATTTGGTATCTAGCAGGGATATGAGGGAAAACCAAAAATGTCCATGAGGAAGATAAGAAAAAAAACAGAAGAGGAAGACAAGGGAGCCAACAACTAGATAACTTGGGGATGAAAACAAAGAGGAAGAGAAAGAGAAAATAAAAAGAGATAAGGAGTTTATTTAATGGAAATAGAACAGCATGTAACAGAAGAAAAGGAAACTGTCTGGAGGAAGGTGAACTATTTAAAAAAACTAAGTCACAAGAAAAACTTATTAGATATAGAAGGTCCAGAAGAATGCATAAGAAATGGAAACTAACATTTTAGAAATGAATAACTTATAAATAAAAAATAATAAACATTGATATCAATGACAAGAAAAAAGGAAATAAAGAAAAGGAAAAGTGAATGAAAAAGGAAAGATGATGAATGTGTGTGAACAACATTAAGAACACAGTAAGATGTCAGACATTATATTGGTAGTAGTAATGAAAGGTATGCAAAGTGCATGATATAGACATAGATTGCTTGAGTGATGTACAGCTGTACAAGTACAGCAGCCTGGCTGAGAAGTATCAGAAAATCATAGCACTACAAAATGGAGGTTGCACTTAATTGGATAAATCATGTATGTTAAGGTACAGTGACTTTGGAGCTGTTAAAGGGATGCAAAAGCTAAGCTTTCTACATCTGATATGAGGATAGTTGCTGTCCAAGGAAAACACATACATGGCAGGTTTGCATTTTTTTTTTGTAAAACTGCGGTCACAACCCTGTCTTTCACAGTCATACTCTAGATTCACAAGATACTACACTGCCCAGTATTCAACAGCTATGCACTAATAGCCATGCTGTGCAGAATGGGAAAATATATGAGTAGGGAGGATTACTAAAACAAGGTGTGGAAGATTTAAAGTTTATGAGCCCAAAGTTACAGATGTATGTTTTGAATAATGCATACTTTCCACAAAGTAGTAAAGGTAACATTGTAAGAAGATTAAACCTTTTCGATGACATTCTTGTGGTTTATCATGGGAGGATTAAATAAAGGTATAATTGGCAAAAATAAAAGCAGCGTGAGCAGAGAAGAAATCTAAGGGAATTTATAAAACATATCAGTTAAAAGTAATGAAGAAGGCAGAGCAGGAATACAGTTTCAGATTGGACAAAGGAAATCAAATGTAGATTACATTTTATATTGTAAAAGCATTGAAATCATGCTCTGGCCTGATAGCACAGCAGCAAGATATCTAGTAGGTGCCACCAGTAACCAGAGTTCAGAAACAGACTCAGGTTGTGAGTAGGATCAACTACAATGGATAGGATGAACCAGCTGATGGCCAGCTCTCCTCTCCTAGTATTAGGGTTAATGAGAGGATGTTGCTATGTGACCTCTAGTGGAGAGCAGAAACCTCACAGACTAACTGTAGATCAAGTGGGGAGTGAGGCAACTTCCATATGTGGTTGGCAGGTGCACATATCAAACATGCTGGCATCAATGCATATCACTCTTCTATCCTGATAGGGATTCTGAGTAGCCACAACAACAGGAGACCTCTTGTTACCCTGACTGCTGTTCCCCATTAGGTACTCATTCCCCAGCTCTTATTAGTTGTAACTCAAGGTCAACTTCCTGCAACTAATAAGAGCTGGGAATGTCTGGGAAGACTAAAAAGGAGTTATATTTGTGCTTGCATAGAGCAAGGACTATGTGAGGATAAATCATAGGTTCAGAGATACATTGGGTAGAAAACAGCAGAATTAAAATATTTGAAAACATTATGACAGAGAGAAGAGTCTTGGTTTACCAATGGAGTATCAAACCTAAGTGCAGAAGGTAAACCTTGAAAGGATATTTGGGGTTCAGTATACCTGAATATCTTAAATGATGAAAACTGGATCAAAGAATAGCTGTTACCACAACAATGGTATGTAATAACCTGAGTAAAAGTTACTTCATCTGCTGGAGATATTAGTCAGACAGCAAATATGAAGAAGTAATACAGCCAGAGGAAAAAATGAAACATCTGAGAGACTTGGTTGGCTACAATCACTTGCATTAGAAGCTGAAGTCAAGTACGAACTTGCAGTTTTAAAAGTACTGTATTTCATTTTTTCTGTTACCCAAGTGTGTGTTTCACTGAATATAGTGTGTTGTGTGTCTCTCTGCTATAAGAGGGGTGGTGGTCTTCTCACTTCTTTGTTATCTTATATTTAACTGTTAGCCTAGAGGGTTTCCTCTGTACTTTAAGTGCTAGCCACAAAGTTTGAGAATTCATTTTATGCTCAACTTCTGAGAGACTTGGTTGGCTACAATCACCTGCATTAGAAGCTGAAGTTAAGTACAAACTTGCAGTTTTAAAAGTACTGTATTTCATTTTTTTCTCTTACCTAATTGTGTGTTTCACTGAATATAGTGTGCTGTGTGTCTCTATGCAGTTAGTTCCCCACGCATCCTCCCTGTTCTTGTTTTGGTGTTAATGTTGGTGGCTCTGGAATTGCCTGCCCCTCCTGTAAGTCTGTATTTGAACACTCCTCCTGAGTCCATCTCATTTGCTCACTTAATCGAGTACAGTGAGATCATATTCTGAGTTTAGTGTTCACTCTACTTAATACAGAGAGAAGATTTGAGAAGGCCAACCCACTCAGGTTCTTCCTTCCTCTCTCCATGCACTTTACTAAAAAAAATGTCATCTACTTTTACTGTATTTGTGTTTCCTCTTACTTTATTTTGCTTTTGCCTCTTCTTAAAAGTACTCAATTTTATTTATTCTGCAGCATTTATTACTGCTTGGTAGTAGCCTGATTAAATTGTAACTGTTATTCTAAGTCTTTTGGTTTAAGCACTTGGGCTTCATACCTGTTGTTTTACATTAAGAAAGTTTGTGGTCTGCACTGTTGTGGCAGGACAGGTAGCTTACATCCTTCTAAGCTAGGAATTGATGATTGAAGGCTCAGTGTCTGCTATTCTAAAAGTGTATTAGTTCTGGTTTAAGCACTTGGGCTTCAGGCCAGTTATTTACATTAAGAAGGTTTGTAGTCTGCACTCTTGTGGGAGGAGAGGCTGGATTCTGCCCTTCTGAGCTGGGAATTTCTGGTCACAGGCTTATTGTGCCTGCTTATTTGAACTGTTTCTTTCTGAAATTGGTGCACCTTGTTGCTGTAGCATAGACCAGATTCAGGCCTGCTGAATCTAGCTTTGTTTGTATAACTTGAGCACTGATCCAGGCCATCTTTTTTTGGAGAAGGTTCCCCTGCACCCTAGTAGCAGGAGTGTGCAGTTAGAACTTGTCTGATTGAAGACTGCTGGAACAGGGCTCAGTTTTGAGCTTTTTTCTGGTTAATTGGGTAATTTGTTTAAATCAGTTTGTTCATTTTCTATTGTTTTATATAAATATATATATATATATATATATATATATATATATATATATATATATATATATAAATTGCACTTTATTCATCTGCTTTTACTGTATTTGTGTTTCTTCCTACTTTATTACTAGGGACATTGACTACAACTCTTATCTGAGATATATAACAATAAGTATCCTTTTCTGTGCATTTAAAGTGTTTTTTTGATTGTATCTGCTTTATTTTCTGAAAAAAACAAGAAAACAAAAATAAATACTTGTTTCCCGCCTTTCTAAGCTAGTATAGCCCAGTTTTCAGGTTAGTGCTGAATTCAGGGCTGTGCTACAAATCTCTGTGTTTGCCCATACCTTACTTTGATAGAAGGAAGTTTCTCTGTTCACCTGTGAGAGAGGGGAGCTTTGAGCAGCCTATCTGTCCTTGGAGGAGTGGTTTCAGCCCAGAAATTAGTAGCTTATTGCCATTTTGTTCTAATTTCTATATCTTTCATTTCCCTGCTATAAAAAATGCACTTGCCCAGTTTTGCATGCTGGGCAGTGCCGGTTAGCTAGGGTATAACAATTCCCGGCTCCACAAAGTCTCCTCTTCAATTTTTCCCTTGGAACTAGACAAACTTTCAACTTAAGCACTCAAGCCATTCGTTAATCAGCCTGGCACTTGCTCAAAATTCATAGCAAGCACTTATAAACCCTAGCTCTAGACCCCCCTATACTGTACAGAAGGACAAGGCTCTCTATTCGACTAGCCATTCAGTAAAGAGTTCCTTGTACCTATTCAGGCATGTCCAAAGGGCAGTTTCAGGTGTACTCTCCAGTCCAACTGATGAATCTGGGCATTTTGAGGCAATGTTACAACTGCCTCATGTACACAGACAACCCTCTCCTCTTACCACCAAACACTAATACATGTGAGAGATGCAATTATACAGCCAAACTGGAGGCTAAGCTCTCTCAGCCCAAGATTGGATCAGACAGTCAAGAGGAGAAGGGAAATACTTGCATCACACCACCAGTCTCGCATAGACCCATTAAACCAGCACCTGCAAAAAACACAAAGCAATACACGAAAACATACTCAGAGGCTTTAAATAAAAATCTGCAAAAGCAACAGAGACCTCCAAAGCAGACATCCAAGCGACCTCCACCCCCCCAACACAAACCATGAAACACATACTTCACAAAACCAGTGAGCCACGCAATCACAGCCCTTAAGGCAAAATAACATACCCAACATACAAGTAATATGTGACTCTATAGTCAGGCACACTGACATCCCACTCACTAGGCTGAATAAGGAGAAGGTTACTGTTAGCTGCTTGTCAGGTGTCAGGATCCGCCACATAACACAAGCACTCAGGTCACTCTAGAATAAGTACAAATATGACTCTGTCATTGTCCATGTTGGTGTGAATGACCTGAGCTGTACCTCCCTGGACTACATGAAAAGAGACATGGAAGATCTCTCTGATCACATAGCCCAGACCGGTATGACCCTGACCCTGAGTAGCATCCTGCCCTCAACAAGAATGATACCACGGTATAAAGAAAAAAATATCAATTTCAACAATTGGCTAAGTTTCTGGTATCATTCAAAGGGGATCCAGTGACTGTCTGTCTGGGATGACATGCTCGACAAGCCATGCTGCTTTGCTAGAGACAGCTTGCACCTGTCACCCTTAAGCTTTCAAATACTGGCCAAGGCTCTTGCCACCCGCATAGTGCCTTTTTTAGGCAAGGCTCAAAAGACAAACCCACCGCTGTAAATAGCACAAGTAACAAAAAACTGAGGGTAATGCTACTCAATGCCAGAAGTCTAAACCTCAAAATGCACACACTCAAGGCACTCTTCAGTATGGCGAAAATTGATATATGTTCAGTAACAGAAACCTGGTTTAAGGCTCCAGAGAGCACCCCAGCACTACCAGGCTACACGTCATACCATACATTTCAGCCGCAGAACCCAAACCGAAATACAAAAGGCAGTGGCGTATTCATATTTATCAAGGATATCCACACCTCCAGGTTAGTGGCACAGCACGATGCTTCAGAGATCATCCACGTGCAACTAAGAATGGGCAAAATTGCAATTAAAATTGTAGTTTGCTACAGATCACCCACCAGGTCCCAGGACTCCCATTCCACATTTCTGGAAACACTGGGAAACGTAAAGGTCCTACCAAACACCCTAATATTAGGTGATTTCAATTACCCAAACATTAACTGGGAGAACTACTCAAGTACTAACTCCCTTGACCAACATTTCCTAGAATTTATAAACTCAAACACCCTGGATCAATTGGTCAACACTCCCACCAGAGGTGACAACATATTGTACCTGGTCATCACCAACATGGGTGACCAGTGTTCCACACTGGAGGTCAACCCCTCGCTGGCTAGATCTGACCATTAAACAAATCACTTTGGATATCAACATTCTTCCCCCACCCTCAGACAAGGAAACCACCATAAAAAACTTTTCAAAAGCAAACTTCACATTATTTAAGGCTGAGGTGGAAAGTTTCAAAGCCCCCATGCTAAAGGATAATGCTGTCCAAACTGCAAAGTCCCTTACTAATGCATTCTATGGGCACCTACAAGAATGCATGGATCATGCTATCCCAAGCAAAACCAAGACTCACTCCTCCAAGAAAAGGAAACCAGTCTGGTGGGCCCCTGCCATAAACAAGCTATACAATAGAAGGAGGAAACTAGTACAGAAAAGAGTAAAATCCCAAGAAGGGAAGACATCCCTGATCAGTATCAGCAAGAAACTATGATCCCTCATAAAATCATCCAAGGCGAGCTTCGAAAGAAAAATTGCCAAAGACTCCATAGATAACCACAAGGCATTCTTTAGCTATGTCAAGAATTTTAGTGGCAATGCTCAGATCTGCTCAGAGTTAGTGCAGAATGGCACAAAATACACTGAACCAACTGATATCGCCAACATCCTGGCAGACAGGTTCAGTGCAAACGTCACCCCCCTCTCACCCCCAAAAGGGCCCATAACCATACCAGAAGAATATAGAGCCCCTGAAATCACAGACACTCTGGTTAAAACAGCTCTCTCCAAAGCCAAAAACACAGCATCAATGGGACCAGATGGTGTCCCAGGCTGCGTCCTACATGAACTCAAAGACTAACTAACCCCTCACCTAAACACACTGTTCAAACTCAGCCTCTCCACAGACTACATACCCATAGAGTGGCGCACAGCAACGGTTATTCCACTCCACAAAGTTGGAGCCACAACAGACTCTGGGAACTATCGCCCTATAAGCCTGACTAGCTTGGTCTGCAAGGCTGTGGAGCGCATCATCATGGAACTCATTAACAGAGTCATTGGAAGCCTCCAAACACTGGACCCTATGGAGTTCAGCTTTGTTAAGGGCAGATCATGCCTCCTAAACCAGGTGGACTTCTTTGAGACAGTTACCAAGGCTATAGACGAGGGAAAGGTGGTACACACAGCCTACCTAGACATCACAAAGGCCTTCAACACCATTCCCCATTCTGGTATTATAGACAAGCTCACCAGCCTGAACATAAACCCCTACATCACAAGATGGGTTGCCAACTGGCTCACGGGCAGAACCCACATGGTGAGAGTTGTGGAAGCTAGGTCCGACTCTAAACTGGTTACAAGTGGCATTCCCCAGGGCTCAGTCCTAGGACCCCTCCTGTTCGGCATATACTTCTCAGAGGTACAGGCAAGCACAGGAGGACTATGGCTGAGCAAGTTTGTAGATGACTGCAAACTAGGGGCTATAATTGACTCTCCGGCTGACACAGACATCCTCCAAAAGGGTCTCACTGAGATGGATACCTGGTGTCAAAATCATGGCCTCAAGCTAAATGCCAAAAAGTGCATAGTCATCCCCTTTGGAAAAAAACAAAGTACCCACAAACTACCACATAGGTTGTAGTCCTCTAAATACGGAAAACATAATAAGGGATCTGGGGACCCAAGTAGATAGTAATCTCTCCTTTGATAATCACACTGCCAAAGTGGTTAGAAAATCCTTCTATGTGGCCCACCTAATCACAAAAGGATTCACATTCAGATCAAAAGAGGTCATTGTGCCCCTCTACTCATCACTCATCAGACCCATCATAGAATACAATGCCCCATTTGGGATGTACCTTACAAGATACCTGCAACAGCTGGAAAGACCACAGATGTACCTCACCAAGAGGCTTACTGGCCTCAAACAGATGCCCTATGCAGCTCAACTGAAGAAACTCCAGCTGTACTCGGTTGCATACCACCTGCTCAGAGGTGATCTCTGCCTGACATACAAGACCATGTCCAACCTAAAATTGATGGATGTGCTCCACCTAAAGAAAACCTTATCCCCTCGAGCCACATGTTCTGGGGATCTAAACCTCACCACAACAATAAATAGGATGTGCTGGAGGGATAGATTCCTGTCCGAGAGACTTCCCATGCTTTGGAACAAGATTCCAATCTACATTAGGCAGAGCTCCTCGCTAACACTCTTCAAGAAAAACCTTGACGAGTGGATGGGAAACAGAAAGTTTACCCAGGGGATCACTTCAGTGGCTCTGCTGGACAGAGGCACAGGGAACTGATCTAAGGTGGCGGCGAAAGCCAACACATTCTGGCTAGGCTTATATATGCCTTCAGGTAGATAGCCTAGTACCTACCTATGAACCTAGGAACTTATAAATAAGGACATAGAGAGTGAAAAGCGGTTGTAAGAAAAATCTGATGGAAAATGAATTCGAAATTAATTCATTAAAATAGTAGCATTAATGTAGAACATTAGACATTCATTTACGTAGTTGTTGTTGCTTTAACATTCTGGCAGATTCTGGTTGGCTTTTGCTTTTTATTGGTTAATTCTATCTGAAAGGAGGGGTTATCACTCCTCCTCAAACCCTACTGTTCTTCTTGAAAAAAGTGGTACTTAACAGGTAGTGCTACTTGAGACATCTCTTTTAACATATCTCTGTATACTCTTCCAGACATTTCAGCAACCTAGAATTGTCATGGACCTATTCTCTTTTGTCTCTAATAGTCACTCAGAGAAATATTCATCATGAAGAGATGCTTCCTGTATTATCTCAGCACTTTGTCATCACATGGTTTCATGACACATAACCTTGGCTGCTCACATTTTCTTCAAAATGGCTGTTATAGGGTTACTTTTACAATAAAGCAGCTAAATTCCTACCTTGCCTCATTCCTTAAAGTCAGACAGAGTCTTAGACAGTCTACTGCAGAACAGGTTTTATCTTGATTTATTCTGTTTCAGTCTTTAATTAAATTATTCTGATTTTTTGGGAGTTAGCAAAAAAATAGTCCTAATCATCCTTTCGTTTTAATCTACAACTATTAAAAGCAGATCAAATAACAGATCAACATCTTTTAGTAGACTAATCCTGTATTCCAGTAATGTTAAGTGGCATCTGTATAACAGACATTGCCATTGCTCAATGGCTTCTTTATCAAATGCTTTACAATCTGCACTGTCCTCTTAACTTAACTATTAGAGTTGCATATACTGTAACCAGACTTTATGTGCATACATTCTCATTGTGCTGACAATATTATAAACTCAGCAGTTATACACTGCAGATCATTATCTGACATAGGTGTGTGTGTGTCTGTGTGTGTGTGTGTGTGTGTGTGTGTGTGTGTGTGTGTGTGTGTGTGTGTGTGTGTGTGTGTGTATGTGATTGTGTGTGTGCATGTGTGTGTCTGTGTGTGTATATGTGTCCACGCTGTCAAGATTAATGTCACTGTTACAGAAAGTGTTTTTTTTTAAGATAAGGTGCAGGGTTAGGGTTGGGGGCAAGGGAAGGATTAGGGTTAGCAGGTATTTGTAAGATAGAGCCCTGACCACTGGGTCTATATTAAATCAGCGAATGCTTAAAAAAGCGAACATTGATTTATCGACCCCATGTAAGTGAAAGCTTACAATCCCGAACACTTAGAACAGCAATTTTTTTCCCAGGGAAAAAAATCACTGTTCCAAAAAAGAAAAAAAAACTTTAAAACATTACGCCCCCCACACCCCCCAAACTTAAATATACCAACTCCATGATCACACTAGAGTGAGGAAAACAGCAAAATAACAAATGGAAAGAATTCGCTTATATGCTGTTTCGGTATTTTGCCGTTTTGTGCTTTCAAGTTCGATCAAGACACATTTGAAAGAATGCATCTTCGATCATATAATAGGGAACCTGACCACTTTACTAATACCTGCTAACTATAACCCTATCCCTAAACTTGCAACTAAACTCCTGAACTAACTGATCTATTTTAGTCTGTCTTCGTGTATGGGAGAGTGACTGAGGGGGGTGCCTGAGCTAGCATGATGTGGCTGCCACTAGCCCAAGAAAGTGCTGATCTATACTCACATTACTTAATAGTGATTCAAAGACATGCAAATTAACCAATAATGAGATCCTTCCTCATTGCAGCTAGCATGTCACTGAATTGCAAATCTGCACATTGCAAAAACAGGGGCATTTTACAGCAGCCCTTAATGCAGTGAGGTTCTTTATGAATCCTCAGTTTTAAATGGTGTATGCATATAGATTGTACTAAACTATAATATTTTCTCTGATGATATATTTGTGGGAAGGATTGCTTATACAGCAGTTAGTGCTCATTTCATTGCATTGGAATTATAGAAAAGAAATGTTATAGATCACAACTCTTAATAGACATCATATGTCTTCAGAACACCCCCTTCATATATGTTCCCCATGCCTTACCTAAATACACTGTCACAACCACAACTGGTTACAGATATACAGCTACTTTAATCAAGTAGAGAAGCATGCTACTGGTATTGTAATGACAAATTCCTCTCTAACTCTTCCAGTTTCAATTCCATGCACTTGTGTTTTGAGCAGAGCTAGATCATGGTCAAATGGGGTTCTAGGAAGAGTAATGCACCAGGGCCTTCCCAACCAGAATATCATCATTTTATGTGGTTGTTTCTCCTCAAGTATCATAAAATAGTGGTGAAATAAATACAAATAATGCCCTTACAAATTGACATCCTGCAGTGTACTGCTAGTGACCTGTTTAGCAAAACCATAACATGGATTTGACCAGAAATTGTCAGTGTATATGGACAATGGCCCATGCCCCTTTGAAACTATTAGGTCATCTAATTTTCTGCAAAACGTGTTTATCAGAACCATTCCACAGAGGAAATGAAAACCAATAGCGTGACTATACATGCTCATCGAATATACATTACATTTGTTAAGACCCTAAATATTTATGAGAATGAATGGTATAAGTATATGCAGAGTATTCTGCCCACACTCTCAGCCTCAGCCGAGCCTGTGAGTATATATATGCACATATCAACCACTGCATATGCAGATTATGTCTCACACCATTTTATAGGTTGCTTTCTCTTAGGCATATAGCTGGAAAAAAGTCCAATTATGAAGGTATGTGGTCATTAAGAGATAAGCTGTGCATGAGGAAGAAATGGTTAATGGTGTTAAATACCCTCAAGAAATTTAAGCACAGTCCATCAGTGATATTTCTGTTGTCAGGTGCTGAACTAAGGTAATCGGATATAGTAAAGAGATCCATATCAGTGCCATGTCCAGAGCATTGACCTTGTTGCGCATCTGTAGAGAACTGCTATTGATAAGACAGTTGAGTAGATACTTGTGAGCAATCATTCCCACCACTTGGACAAATATTGAAGGAAGATCTACAGGCCTAGGAATGATCACTTCTCTTAAGGTACAACCCTTTTCTAATGCAAGTATTACTGTCTCTTTCCATATACATTGTACATAGTTTTCCTTCAAACTTCACTTAGAGGAGCTAGCCTCCAGTATGACATGGTAGGGTGTAGGATGCTATGCAGTGAACAGTGCTTATGTGAGGCTTTATGTTAAAAAAAACAAAATAAACCAGAAATAAGCTACTGATCTACCAAGTTTCCAAAATATAAAAGGGAAACTTATACTAAGTGAAAATTAAATAACAAAATTAAACAATTTGCAGTATACCTACAGCAACAAGTTCCTTAAGTACATGTATGATAATTGGATATAAAATAAAAAAAGGTCCAACCTAGGAGAGGGCAATGACAATTTGATGTAATCTTCTCCATCATGCCATGATGCTTTCCTGCCTGTGATTTTTTTTTAACTTGCAAAATCTTGGTTATATAGGAATAAAATCTTATCAAAGAAGTATCTTGTAGATTAGTCCACCAAACTATTAAGTAGAACTTTTCCAAAACAGTAGTGCTATAAACAATTTCATATTACCTTTACTTGTAAAGTCCATTCCAAAATGTAAGCTGCAGTGCTGTCAAGAGAAACCATATGCTAATAGCAGTATTAGCATCAGGCTTACAGAATAAGTATTAAAATAGTTTCTCCTTTTGAGGGACTTGAATATCTCTAAGGTGCCAAGAAGAAAATATGACCACTGTCCAGGAAATACGACATTACAAATTATTTGGTTACGCTGAGTTGCAATAAAAAGGCAAGACCTGTAATACTTCTGTAAGGAACACACCAGCATGAATAAAATGGTGGGGCAGAAGACCAACCTGACGGTCCAACAAAGTACAAGCTCAGACCCACAAAAGCAAAATTTAACTTACTTTGGGCCCACCTCTTATGTCCAAAGTGGTTTGAAATGGCATTAATATTTCCAGAATAGAATGTAAAATTATAATTAAATCAGTACACTAACTGATCTAAATATGAACATAGTTCTAAGTATCCACTTTCAGTGGCTGTTTAGAGAAGGCACCAAACTGAAATAAGATGCCTGTTCTGGTACCATAAACACAATTAAAACTGAAGTTCACTGATAAATTAAACATGATATGAGGACAGTGATACTAAAATCAGATACGATAAAGGCTCTAGAAGAGGAAAGATCTAGTTAGCAGAAGAATAATTTTACAGATGGTCCATATAGCACTAGTCTATACTTGTGATATTTCAATTGCTTGGAATACTGAATATTCATATTTTAGGTCTTTGTATTTGTATTTTCAATATATTTAATTATACCCCATATTGTTATTTCCCATAGTGTGAACTTAATCACTTTTATGTATCCTTTGTGACTTACAAAACAAATGCTATGGACTGAAATGGAAAATTTGACATTTCAAGAATGATCTGCTACTACTTTAAGATTCTTAAGAACAGTAGAAATTATTCTCAGATATAAAAAAAATCATTCTCAGATGCTGATGAAACAGAACACTCAATATGTATGTTACTATCTGCATTTTATTAAAATGTTTAATATAGTTTAAATGGTTCCCAGGGGTGAAATAATTTCTCTTTCCTCATCTGTCAAGCTGTTATGTGATCATTATGTAACTGTATTTTGTGATTAATATAGCTGCCTCTTGGCCAGAGAACTATTATACATTTAATCAAGTTTTCTTATCAGGGTTCTGCTGAATTTTGGCAATAGTTCTGCCCAAATAATCGCCAAAAGGTAGCTTAAACTGTCTTTAAAAGACTGCATGCAATATTCCAATTAGTTGGATAATGATGTTGCCCAAATATGTTTAGTGCAGAATTTTATGCCTTTATTTTCATGATGCATGTGAACAATATGCATAGTTAGTGACCGCACAGTAAACATTCTCTCAGCAGCTGGCTGTGGAACAGAAAGTAAGCTTTCTCTGTTGCCTACTGAAAAATGGAAAAAAAAGTATTCATCTGTGGTTGGGACTTGGTGAGAGGCATTGGCCACATAATTTCCTGAAATAAAGCAAGCACAGACCACCACCAATCCACAAATAAAACTCCAAAAAATAAAACTGCAGAAGTAGTATCAACTCCCATGTCTGTGTGTGCCTGAGATGGTAGGAAAGAGCTAAAGCCCTTACCTACCACTGTACATCCTGTTGGTCAATGATAAAATCCCTATCAGTGTACTTAGGCACTTAATAACAGAATAGCTGCTTTTAATTTCTTTCCAAAAGTTGCTATGCTATATTTCTTTACACTGAAGGATAAACCATTATCTTCACACTTTGTATATTTGTGTCCAGTCATTTCTGGTGAAAATGTGTCTGAAGAGAGGTGGATGATGCTAACCAGCTTACAATCATCAACAAACTCAGAGACTGTTATCAACATCTGCATCTGAAAAGAAGATGCCAGAGGTAAGTAGACAGAGAAGTGAGCCTAGCGTCTCCCCACTAGTAACTTCATTCATTGAGGAGAGGTTGCTTCAGCCTGTACCAAATGTATTCTTCTGGAAAGTCTATTATCAGTCCAGTCAGCTACAAATAAATTGACCCTGTGTTCACTAAGCTTGTTTATAGTGTCAAAGTATGCATAAGAATAAGAAAAGCTATGTGCATTTAACCCCTGATCTAAGACAGTTGCCATTTCCTCAGAAAGGCAGTCTAATTTATTAGGCATTGACCTTTCCTTAACAAATCAGTATTGTTTCATATCTAGAAGCATACCATCTAAGCCCTTCAGAACACGTTCTGCAATGATCCATTCTGTAATCTTGCACAGAATGCTACTGAGACTGATGGGTCTTTAGTTCCTAGAGGTAGTTGTTTATCTCCCCTTTTGGATGGACAGTATTATGGCCTGTTGCCATAGCGTAGGGACAGTACCTGTGGAAAGGTTTTTATTTAAGGATACGTAAAAGAGGTTACTGATTACATTTTGTAGAACTGTAGAGTTTGGTTTTACTGGCCGGAATCTACACATAAAGACTTAAAAAGCAAAAAAGTGATAGGCATTAACAAGCCATGTAACTGAAACAGTGTATCTCATTAACTGTCATTTACATATATCCCATGGGCCTCCACTGCATTAGGTTTGTAGTATTAACACAGTGAAAACTGTAGCTTGGCTATGTATATTAGCAGTCTCACACACACATGCATGCACGCATGGACACACACACAGACACACACACAGACACACACACACACACACACACACACACACACACTTGTGTGCACGCACATGCATGCACTATATCTACAACCAAAATCTTTCAGTACTTGAAAATCCAGAGGCACATCCCTTTCTGGATTAGTGAGACAAATCATCAGGCCATCATCATATAATGCTGACCTCTTTTCATATGGTCCCATGGTGCATCTGTATTGACATATATGAAGACACATACATACATATACATGTATACATACACACAAACTGGCACATATATAGGTACACATATACATGCTCATATACACAAACATACATCAGACAACATTCAATAAAATAAATCAGCATAATATTAAAAGACCATTCCACGTTAGTCGTGCTACAGGAATATTGACACTGTGTATTCCTCTCAATTCCACACAAAAGACAGCAACTCTGTGCACTTACAAGAAACCATATATCTACAAACTGTCCCTGAATTTCAAGCACATGACAGTCTTTGTCTTTAATTTATGCAATGTCACTCATAAAATTGAAGTACTTTAAAAATATACTGATTACAGCCAATCCATAATTAAAATGGGTGGTATTAGTTCCATTTTTAGTTTTCTTTTTCATAACAAATGTACTGAAAATTGAACTCATTTTATTCCATCGTCAGTTAATGTATGTAATCTCACCATGCAAAAAAATATATGCCCTTCTCTATGGAATTCATTCCCTTAATTATTTTTGTCTTCATCCCAGCGGTTGGGCAGAGGAGATTTACAGCTTTGTACAAAAGCAAAGGTACGGTGACTAGAAAAAACGTTTCGCTGTGGACAGGATGTAGTAGTGCCTCTGTCTACATACTAAACTATTAAGAAGGAAAAACACCCATTATCATTGTGTAAATGTACATTCTCATCTAACATAACTGATCTCATTTCTCTTCATGGCACTGTGTTTACTTAAAGGCAGCCCTGATTTATAAAATAAAGAATTGTTGCAACAACTGTTGACATTTGAAAATAAACACCAAGCTGTGGAGTAATGAATTGAATACAATGATACTGAATATTTATGACTACTGACAGTAATTCATATTAATTACAATACATATTCTTTGGCAGTTAGCTCAGGGATTAACTCATTAAAGACTTCAGCACCTTTTTTTATACTTCCAGTTCACACCAAAAACTCCATGTGGCGTCCAGATGTTTTTTGGGTCTGTCTTCATTTACTAAGTGACTTACCAACTATAATAGGCAATATTAGAAAGTGCAAGGACTTATTAACAAAAAGACACCACGAGTGTTAATCTAGGATGTGCTGCTGTAGAGGAGTTAATCAATGTGCGTCACTTATTATTCATATTTTCATATTTATGTTCATATTTTCATAACTGAGAGCGCTACATGTTATTGATTGGTATAGTGTGATATGCCTTGTTAGAAGGCATGAAATTCATTGTCAATGTTCTATACCTGATATATTGTTAGCTGTTTGTTAGTAATTATGAAAATAAACAAGTATTTCCATATGTACTTAATACTTCAAAAAACAAGTGACTTACAAACTGTTGCATGACATCTGGTGAGACCTTGGATGTTGTTGAATAAACCATTCTTTCTACTTTGCACTGTACGTTGCAAATATTGAGAAATATTCAATATTATTTATACTGCTAAATATACAATTAAACATGTTTTCATAGTTCTATAAATATCTCAATAAACATGCACTCACAGAGAAATTTCTTGTTGTCATGTGAAAACTTAATGTCTGGTTAACATAAATGTTCTAACAATATATGTCTAGGTTGCATTATTTGTGAAAGTTTAGCAAAAAATATAATTTGGGTTTTTTGCGCATTATAATATGTTATAGTATTTATAGAAAGGCTATAAATACATTATTATTATCACTGCAAAGAATATTTCTTACTAATAACATTGCAGTTTGTTTAGTTTTAATTAGCTTTTATTGTTCACAAAATATTTACTTTTGTTTACCTTATCCTTTTTAAGTTTATTTTTCAGAAAATGCTCTAGAATGCAAGATGTGTGTAGGCTGCTAGAGGTGTCACATTCCACACCACTTAGGTGTTAAGAGTATGAACTGTTAATGAGTTGCTTCCTATGGTCCAGGGTTTGAGTCCCTCAGCCTTCATTTTCCTGCTGTGTGACCTGGAGCAAGTCACTTAACCAGACAGTGCTCTGCAGAAAATGGACTAGGCTCATCAGTGGTCTCCGGAACTGCAAACCTAGTAACTACCCGTGAACGAAACACAAATAGCTATGCCAAGGAACTAGATGCCACTGTGGGCCATTTTAAGCCTGGCCTATTTCCATTGGTGGGAACCACACTCTATACCTGTTGTCTATGAGGTAAACACCTTAATAATTACATCAACCCCTAACCCCTCATCTTCCTCTTTTTCCAACCTTAATTTCTAATCTCTTTGACACTCAGTTTCCCCTCAGTTATTCTCAATCACTCACAGGAAATAAAATAAATATAATACTATCTATTCCACTATCACTTTTTCACTTAAGTACTCTGTATAATCACTGCTAAAGTTTCCACTTTCTTGCTGCTGAACTCTATCTACTGTACTATACACTCACAAACTTCTCTAAATACTTATAATACAACTAAACACTCACAACCCCCCTCCCTTCAAATACATGTAATACAATTATGCACTCACAAACCTCTCAAGTAAATGTACTCATTTATTCAACTTTCTGTTTAATCTCTTACCACCTGAATTTTTTTGGCATTCCTATCAATCACTATAATTCTTATATGATTATTTTATGTTTATTTTAAAATGTGAAGGTAAAACCAGGTTCTCTCACCACTAGGAAACGCAAAGCCAACCAAGTTTTTCAGCAAACAATCCAGTGTCACAAAAATGAATTCTTTGGATAAATCCACATCAATGCGAATATTCTGTAATATCGACCCAAAAACAGAATGTGGGTAAAGCAAAACAAATTTTTATTGTTAAAACGTAAGCGCTTTCGCGTAGCAGCTACTACGCTTCATCAGACAGTAATAATAACATTAAGAACACTTGTTTATATACAGAAACTAGTAAAAAAGGCGCCAAACCAAGGTAAGTTAATTATCTCATTAAACAATTAAACATCAAAGGATTACAGCTTAGTCAGGCATTTTTCAAAGAAAGAAAAGAAAATTGAGTGCACCATTTCACCATATCATTCAGAAACCTTTCTAAAATGAACAGCAATGTTATGGAAACTACTGATGCTCGATGTAATGCGAGCATAAACCAACACTAGATCTAACATAATGTTTCCTTATCTATATATGAATAAATATGTATGGTGAACTAACACACAATAAAACTAAATGTAGGACATTGAATAGATAAATAAATAAATAAATAAATAAATAAATATATATGTAAGAAGCAGATACATTTTAAACATTTAACATTTAACATTTTAAACATCTATGATGCATAATAAAATAAAATAAAATAAGGTGCTCATAAAATAGTAAATATATATATATATATGTATATAAAGTGTATAAATCAATGAATTAATAAATAAATAAATAAATAAATAGATAGATGGATGTATCGATAAATTAATAATTAATAATTATTAAATGATAATATATCTATAATCTCTATATGACTATATATCCAAATATCAAAAGTAGATGTATAACAGATTCACCATCTTGCAAATTGGATAATAGTAGTATATTGACCATACTATTAAATATTATATACATACTAACAAACTGAAATTATATACATATAAAATGTATATTAAAAGTTGAATGTTATGTTTAAACTACAGAACCTAAAAGTTAAAATGACTTTATATACCATGTGTAACAAAGAGAATAACAATTACTTTAGTATGTATGAACTGTATAAATAGAAATAATTTGGGCTATATCTGAAAAAGCAGATTTAAAGAATGTATAGTGAGATGAAATGAAAACAGGTATAAAATCAGCATTAGCAACAGCATTAAAAAAGAGACATAATGAGAACTTCATGTTTGCTCAATAAATAAGTGAATGGGTAAATAAATAAATTAATATACTTGAATTGTTAAATATTAAAAATATATTAAAAATATATTGCAATAATATTATTAAAAATATATATTAAAAACGCATTCAAGTTCATTTCATATAGTATCTTAGCAACAAAAACAAAGAACAAAAAACGTGAAAATGTGAGATGAAGGAAAAAAGGCCGCTCTCAGTGCTTTCAATGCTTATCTTGCTTCCAAGGCAGGTTTAATAGAGATGTAACTATTAATGCCAGGAGGTATATGAGCTGCCAGTCTTAAAATCCATTTTAACTCTTTATTGCTTAAAGTCAACATATTATCACCCCCTCTTTTGTTGGTTTCAATTATTTCCAAAGTTCTAAAATCAAATTGGTGTGAGGGATACTCTAATATGTGTTTCACTAATGCGTTTAGTTGATTCTTTCTCCTTATATCATATAAATGACCATAGATTCTATCTTTCAGACATCTTTTAGTCAAACCGACATAAAAAGCTTGACATTTTTTGCATGTTGCAAGGTAAATTAAGTTCTTAGTGCAACAATTAGCATAAAATCTGGGTCGAAAGATATAGTTCATGGTCGGATGATGAAATTCATGCTGATTAGCAATGAATTTACATCTGTTACAACTGTGACAAGGAAAGGTGCCTGTCTTGTGAGTAATCAATGTTGCTGTAGAATAAATACTGTGATTGTCATTACATAGTCGTCGTTTAAGATTTAAACTATTTCTGAACATATAGTGGGGTTTTATTCCCACTATTTGTTTAATAAAAGGATCCATGACTAGGACCTTCCAATTAGTGTAAAACACATTCTGAATGTCTCTGATGGTACTTGTATAGTTCAGAGTTACTGGAATGAATTTCGTTTGTCTATTTATATTTATGTCTGTTTTGTTGCTTAGAGATTTAATTTCTGTATGTGTATTTGTATTAATAATGCTGTTTCTAATAGTTCTGACTAATTTTGAATCATATCCTCTTTCTATAAACAAGGATACTAAACTATCTGCTTCTAAATTTAATTTGTCAGCATTCTTACACAGCCTGGTTAATCTAACAAACTGGCTTTTTATAATACCAGGAAACACATATCTGGGATGCATGCTGTCGAAAGTAAGAAGTGTATTTCTCCAGGTAGGTTTCCTGTATAGTGATGATGTAATGGAACCATGTTCTGTAATGCTTAAAGTCACATCTAAAAAGTTTATAGAGGTATGTGAACATTCCATAGTGAACTGAAGAAAAGAAGATGTAGTTTCTAAATGATTTAAAAAGTCTCTAAAATCATTCTCCATACCCTCCCAGATAATAAGGATATCGTCCACAAAACGTTTGTAAACTTTTATTTTAGAAAACGAGGGGTGGGTAAAAAGGCATCTGCGCTCCCAATCAAGTACAACTAAGTTTGAATAAGTATTAGCGCAAGGAGTGCCCATTGCCACCCCCCATTTTTGTAAGTAGTAGTTGTTTAAAAACATGAAAGCATTATTGTTCAGGACTAAATCCAATAGTTGGCCTAAAAGTAGTTGCCTGTCATTTGTAAAAGATGTTTCGCTTGATAATATTTCACGTACTGCTTCAATGCCCAAATCATTCGGAATAGATGTGAAGAGATTCTTCACATCTAAAGTAATTAATAAATATTCTTTGTTATGTGGAGTTAAATGTATGGTTGATAGATGGTCAAGCAATTGATACGTATCTTTTAAGATGGTATTATATGAGTCAACTACAGGTCTAAGTAAAAATTCTATCAATGAGGAGATATTAGCGGTCACCCATTTATCTCCTGAAACAATAGGTCTGAGTGGAATAGGGTGTTGATTCTTGTGTATTTTCGGTAGGCCTTTGATAATTGGTATGGTGGGGTTATTTATGATCAAATAGTTGTACATTTCTTCACTGATCTGTCTACACATGAACATGTCATATAGTGCATCATGTACATTTTTGATAATCTTATTAATTTCAATTAAATTCATTTTTACATATGTGGAATCATTATTTAGCATCAAATGCATGTTCATATTGTAGTCTACAGTATTCAATATGACCACCCCACCTCCTTTATCAGCAGGCTTGATATTAATCTCCTGGTGATTACTTAGATATTGTAAAGACATATACTCTTCTGAGGTAAGGTTATAAAAGTTGGGTTTCAATTTCTTAGAAAATAATGCATAAAAATCATGTTCGCACAAGTTTAAAAAACTTTACTAGTTTCTGTATATAAACAAGTGTTCTTAATGTTATTATTACTGTCTGATGAAGCGTAGTAGCTGCTACGCGAAAGTGCTTACGTTTTAACAATAAAAATTAGTTTTGCTTTACCCACATTCTGTTTTTGGGTCGATATTACAGAATATTCGCATTGATGTGGATTTATCCAAAGAATTCATTTTTGTGACACTGGATTGTTTGCTGAAAAACTTGGTTGGCTTTGCGTTTCCTAATGGTGAGAGAACCTGGTTTTACCTTCACTTTTGCCTTGTTCGTACAGGGACTCTCTTCAGCTAACGGTGAAAAGTTTTTTATCATTTATTTTAAAATATTAGTGTCTTGATTCTATTCAATTTTTGTACATGTATAAACATTGTAAATGTACATTTAATAGCATTCATTATGGATTCATGTTACAGTTGTAGCCTCTGTGTAGCTATTCTCCATGGGTCTCCACCAAAAGTTTTTTTTTTTCTGCCCAGGTGGACTTTCCTGGTAAACAAATGTTAGTAAATAAATTAATTCAATTCAAAAGATGTACTTACAGTGACCGGAACACTTCTCTCTACAGAGCATGCCCAGAAACTTTTAAGAAAAATGACAACTCCTTGTATGTTTGGAAGCATTTAATTTATTTTATCCTTGATCATAACAGAGTAAGGATTTTTTGTGTGCTTTTTTAATATAGTCAAACATATTATGTACAAAAAATATTATCAAAAGCAATTATGTGCCATTTTAGAAAAATTCTAAGCAAGTGTAACTTTTTTCAGTAAATAAGTGCTGAACATTTTGAAAGTAATATGTCATTTTTTGATATTATTCACATACAAACAATGACATTGTGTGTGTTGGCCATGTCACAGTTTGATATCTTCAGAACAGTGACATCATGTGTGTTATCCATGTCACAGTTTGATATCTTCATAACAGTGGCACCATGTGTGTTATCCATGTCACAATCTTCAGAACAGTGACATCATGTGTGTTATCCATGTCACAGTTTGATATCTTCAGAACAGTGACATCATGTGTGTGTTATCCATGTCACAGCTTGATATCTTCAGAACAGTGACATCATGTGTGTGTTGGCCATGTCACAGTTTGATATCTTCAGAATAGTAACATCATGTGTGTGTTGGCCATGTCACAGTTTGATATCTTCAGAATAGTAACATCATGTGTGTTATCCATGTCACAGTTTGATATCTTCAGAACAGTGATATCATGTGTGTGTTGGCCATGTCACAGTTTGATATCTTCAGAACAGTGATATCATGTGTGTGTTGGCCATGTCACAGTTTGATATCTTCAGAATAGTAACATCATGTGTGTTATCCATGTCACAGTTTAATATCTTCAGAACAGTGATATCATGTGTGTGTTGGCCATGTCACAGTTTGATATCTTCAGAATAGTAACATCATGTGTGTGTTGGCCATGTCACAGTTTGATATCTTCAGAATAGTAACATCATGTGTGTTATCCATGTCATAGTCTGATATCTTCAGAACAGTGATATCATGTGTGTGTTGGCCATGTCACAGTTTGATATCTTCAGAACAGTGGCACCATGTGTGTTACATATGTCACAGTTTGATATAGTCAGAAATTTCTCCAGAAATAGATGAAAACTGAGAAGGGTAAAAAAGAATGGTTATTAAAAGTTCTGAGAAGTTTTTAATACCGGTGAATCTGATTTTATTATTATGTTTTGTAAGGGCTGCACACTTAACCCAAATCATTTGAATATCTGCTAGTTGGGTGGTGGATTGATAACAATTGACCAAAAGATCTGCACACCATTCACTTTAATCCCATCTAGTGTAACTTAAACTGAGGTGCCAGTGCAGCAAATTTAGTTTAAAGTCTGCATGTTACAGCCTGATGTCTCCCAAATAGGGCAAGTGAGTACAGAACCTATGTGTCGTCTCTCTAGGTTTAAAACACCCTGTGTACAACTACAAGTATATAAGTGTGGTAGGGGACATAAGAAAAAGGAAATACAACTTTTTTATCCTCAGAATGAGCTGTCTGGAGAGCTGTGACTTATTAATTTAATTAATGAACAAGACAGTCTACAGTTCTTCCCTTTACAAATAAGCTTACTGAATGCCTGTAGTATGATCCATATCTGTTTATTTTTCATATTATCCACATCCTGAGGAGTAAAAGAATGTATCTGAATGTATATGACTCTGAAATTCAAAACTTTAATGTGCAGAAACGTGATTTATGGGAGGCAATGAAACCCATAATAATGAACCCTGAGGAAGCAATGCCATGCAAAATGTAACTTAATGTCACGTCAAGGAGTGCTTTTTCTTTTGGAAAGTGCCATTACAGATCTGTAGGCCACTGCCCTTTGGTCTATGTCTATGGCATATAACCCACAGTGACTGCAATCATTAAGGACATTTCCGTTGCCAGATAATTTAGACAGCTATGTGAGGTCGATAATCATTTGTGAGCAAGAATCAGATAATGCAGTTACATTATACATGCTAAAAGTAGAAGTGTGCCTTGTACATGAGGTCACTGATGAAGTCTAATAATACATTGTCTTTTGAGGAACAACATACGGATAATTGTTTCAGGGAAACAAGATGATGTCCTTAACACTGAGAAGGGTAACAAACAGACAGTACTGCTATATTTCATGCAGCATGAGGCTAGCTTTTCTGGCTTCAGCTAAAATTAACCATTTAAGGTTGCTTATGTAAAATAATACAGACAATTCAGAAAAGACTCAACAGACTTGCCATTGACTTTTGTAAAGTGAATTATCATCAGAGTTATAGGTAACTTAATCTGTAGTGCAGTGTTTTAATTATAAAAAACTAATGCATGATTTATTTACTATATTCTATTGAACTGTGGAGGACATTCTTAAGATGCATTGCTTGGGTTTGTCTTACTTCAGCCAAGGCAGACTAGCAAGAAATATATTGTTTTGAATGTACATTTCGTTAGGTTATTAAAATAATCAGTTACCTTTATAATGAGGTAGATAAATGATGCCATTCTGTTTCTGATGTCTGTAATGGTCTATTATTTGTTTTACTGAAACAATATATTTCTAACTATGTCATAAAAACATTATTAAGAATATAACATTTGTTAAAACATTTGTCAAAACATTTGTCATGGCTATGGAACACATCTAGGAAACATTCTAATTGTGTGACTGATAGAGTGTTTGAATGACTGACTGACACTGATTGATTGATGGACTGCTACTTATAGACCAGTACTCAGTCAGAGCTTAATTAAACATGAAAATGTGGAAAATAATAAATGAATAACTAGAAATAAAAAGTAATGATTTGCAGGGCAAAATATAACTTCCAAGTGTCCTAGAAAAGTACTACTACTTCATGAATATAGGCCAGTACTGTAAAACAAAAAGTGAGACCCTTTTCTTTATGATAGAATGACTTCATCTGGGACCAAACCTACTGCGTAGCAAAATTATTAATCTCTTCTCCATTTACAATCAGTAGATACAGCAGACTCTGGCTTAAGTATCTTATCGTCTTTATTATAAGAGGCTGCTCTCCCCAGTGGTTAGCCTCTAATGATTCTCTTCTTTAGAATATAGAAATTAAACTCAGCATGAGGACTAAGAAGCAATGTTGTAATTAATGAGAAGAAAGTCAAAGTCAAAAAATAGTCTTTTTTTTCCTTCTTATAAAGCAAGGTCAATTTGAAAGGACAAAAATAAAAAATGGAAAATATTCCCACTTACTGGTACTTGGTGACTGAGGTACCCAATTAGATCCGTGGCAGAATGGAGCTGTGTTCCATGATCAGGACATCAGACAGGAAACATGCAATACACAACTGTATGGCTTGTGAAGATAAATAATACTGAGGAAGGTTATTTATTGTGCATAGTGCACTGGTCACTAAAGATACTCAGAGGGGAAGAGATTACACAATGTCACTGCAATACATGAGGCTGAAGCAGGAGGCTGCAGGGATGACCTTGACTGTCAAATACTGTCTTGGCTGTCCACAGGACAGCCATCTGAGCCTTCTGTAAATCTAAGTATAGCCCATTCCTGCACCACAAATAGAAACATGGTCTGGTGTGTACAGAGGGAAAGGAAGAAAAATGAGCAGAATGAATGGCAGTTAAAATATAAGTACTTCTCAGTGAGAAACTCAGAATATAAGGAAAGGCATCACAAAAAAAAACTTTTTACATGCATTAAAACAGCTTGCACTACTCTTTTAATTAACAAATTCTGCTGTGAAGATAAGAACCTAAAGAAAGAATGAGAAAAAAAGTAAAGTGATTTTACAATCTTATTTTAAATTAATTAGTAAGCCGCGGCGGTACAGCAGTAGCGTTGTTGCCTCACAGCAAGAGGTTCTCCTGTTCGATTCTTGGCTGGAGTGCCTTCTGTGTGGAGTCTGCATGTCCTCCCCGTGGTTGAGTAGCCTCCGAAAGACATGCCTGAATGGGTGTGCCTTCGCTGAAGGTTGGGTGTCGGGCTGGCAACTCGGCACCATAAAAAAATGGACTGCCAATCATTAGCGGACCGGAGTTCTGCTAACTGGGAAAAGCCGAAAAGACAAACAAACAGGTAGTCAACAGTAGTACAAAATATTAATGATCACAGCCATGTTAGCACTTTGGCAGGAAGCAATGCAATCATTCAGATGAGATATTAAACCAAGGTCCCACCTGCCTGAACCTGTGGTAGCTGAAGTGGATGCAAAAAATCCCATGGTAAATATCTTAAAGAGTTAGAGAATTTCTCCCTTGTCCTGGCAAAACTTCTCCTAGTCAGTATGATTACCACCTCAGCCTAGCCATGAAAATAGACCATAAGACTAATGAAACTAACACAATCAACAAAAAATTAAAATAAAATAAAATGAAGAGAAAAAAATGGACGCTCAGATGGCTGTAGGTTCTAGGTCAACACTAAGTGCCTAGGTTTGTATTCAAATACTAATACTGTGTAGTTTAGTTTAGTTTTTTATAGTTTTTTATTACTAAGCTAACTGCCCTTGCGAGCTATTTTAAGCCTAGCCAATTATCCCTTGTGAGACTCAAACCCTGCACCTTGTGTTTGTAAGGCAAACACCTTAGCCATTAAGCCACCCTCCCAACCCTTCAGACAGAAGGTTAAACTGAGGTCTCATATGTAACCTCTGGGGGTACTTTACATAAACATTGCTAATATCTCTAATTGCCAATATGAAATTAACCCCCCTCTCCAAAATATAAGAGAAATACATCCATATGCAGCTGATACAATACCTAACCTCAAACAGCCTGCTCTCAGAAACACACCATGACTTTAGGCCCCAGCACAGCACCACTACTGCTCTACTACATTTTACCAATGTAATAAACTGACATACAGACAATGGCCTGCTTGTGTCCACCATGTTCTTAGACTTGTCAAAGGCATTTGATACTGTCTTGCACCTGCAACTGCTCGTTCAACGCTCCTCAAGAAGACTTTCACAGTACTCCTTGTTGTGGTTTCTTAGATGCCTATCTGGAAGGCAACAAGCCTTTAAATAGCAGCAAACCTACTCATCCTTTCAACCATTTACTACTGGTGTCCTTCAGGGCTCTATCCTTGGTCCCCTCCTATTTAATAAATGTATTAATGACATCTACACCTCTACTCACCATGCTAGTTTAGTTCAGCATGCAGACATCTCAATATTAATATGTGCAACCTCAGCAATAAATAAGCTTCAAGACATTACCCAAAAATGTTTCTCCTCTGTAGAAACCTGGTTCTAAGAATCAAACTTCCTACTCAACCCCAAGAAAACTAAGTTAATGCTTTTTACTTCAAAAAGTTGCCAAAATAAAAAGCAAAATCAAATTTTTACAGTAAAGTCAGCAAATAATACTGTCATTGGAACTGTAACTCACAGTAAACTTCTAGGCTTTATAATAGATGACAGCCTCAAATATGACCAGCATATTCTGCATGTCATTAAATCTACATACCAGAAACTAGGCTTCCTTTATAGGATCAATAGATTCATTACAGACACTGCAGTAAAAAGTCTAGTCACTACCTTCTTATTGCCAACTTTCTTATATGCCGCTCCTATCCTAACAAACTTAACCAATACTCAAAGAAAGAAACTTGCTCTTGTTATAATAAATTAACTAAATTTGCCACCAGTCTCTCTCTTAGGACCTATCATTGTCATAGCTTAAGGCAATTAAACTGGCTTGAACTACACAACTACCTAATATATTCACAACTAAAGCACACATACTCATTCATTTTCCAGAAAAAATGCCCTGCACTAGAAAACTTATTACTGCCCTAGTGTCCAACACGGGACCTCCATTCTAGTAATACATTATTATTACTTACAAAGAAGTCAAATAATGTTACAGGAAACTCACTCTACTCCAAATATATTGCTAAACTCTGGAATAGTATCCCCACACAAATAAAACTCTCTGACAAGCTCATTAGTTTTAAAACACTGTTCAAACAACATCTTAACCAATCCTGGACCTGCATATGCTCATTACAAAGTAGAGACTTTGTGCTCACTCTACAATACTCTACAAATACTTTCCTTAAAAAGTATACTCTCAACCTATCACTGAAATGACAAAACATTTTTTATACAGAACTGCTACCTATACAATTCACTAAGTTACATGTGGGCTTTCTCTTTAGCAACTTCCACCTCTGTAAAATCTTAGACTGTAAAAGTTTAACTGCTGTTTCATATAAATGTAAATAGAAATGTAACTACTCTGTGTTTAACAGAAACTTAGTATAATGCAATGTAAGCAAATGGAGCTTTTCTCCCCGGGCCTCTGCTGAAACTCGGTATATTACCCAGTCATACTTTCCCAGTAAACAAAGACAAATAAATAAATCAACAAATATGCTGTCTAAGCATCTATTTAACTACCTGCATGCACCCTGCATATTGACTGTCCTACTGTGCAGGAAGACACACAGTGTATTATTAATTTATAATATAACTCGACTTCGTAAAAGTTTGTCATTTATATACCTCTGTAACCCTCTTGTCTGTATTGGGACAGGGCCATAGTTGAAAATGTTCCTTGGATCAGCCTAGCCACGCAGTTAAAATTGTTAAATACATAAATGAATCCAATCACATTTATTCAATAAACACAAGGAGAATTTTTCCATCTCTTGGACAAATTTCCCTTACTTACTCTGCCTGAGAAGTACTCTTTGGATAAGGGCATGTAAGCTACTATGAAATTAGTATATTTTTTGCTGGAATTCAGCTAGTCTTTATTTGAAACAGGATGGTGCTTTAACTAAAGGAATCACAGATAATTCATAGAGAGGAATCTGCAAATATATTTGTTAACAGCTTATAGGAATTAAATGCTAGCACTGGGGACCTCAGAGCCTTTTTCTTGCTATGAGGTAATCAGTAGTTTGCTCATTACATTTCTATTCCCAGCTAAAAAAATGCCATCACATATGAGTGGTGCAAAGCCCTTTGTGTGCTAATAATGAAATCTTAAAAATGGGAATGATGGAACAATTTGCTGGGTCAAATTCCAGTTTTAGTTTTTTTATTATGGACATACGTGCACTGGGTTATGCAGCTGCTTCCTTTGAAAGCCTGTTGTGACTTATCGTTTCATCATAGTTTAAATAGGCTCATGTTGCTTATGCACGTCACAACCACTGATTATTGTGATACAAATATAAGTGTACATTTTTCTTTTTCTTTTTGTAATTCTTTTGATGTTGGCTGTTTCTGTGAATGTTAACTGCTCTAATAAACTTGAGTTCTTGTTAAAAAAAGACTATAATAGAAAAAAAGGAGTAAAGGAGACAAGAGGATGTTACAGCAGCAAGAAGAGTGATAAGAATTAAGTGAAGTTAAGGTGGTGCTCGGCTAAACTAAAAGCCTACGAAAGAGGGTACATATGGTGAAAGCACTAATGGTGGAGAATAAGGCCAACATGGTCAAGGTAACTGAAGTATGGGCCAGTGAAAGACAAGAATGGGATGGGGTAGTATCAAAGTTTAGGCACTTCAGGACAGGCAGGGTAACCAGGATGAGGGGGGGCAAAACAGTATATGCATGGGATGGGTAACAGGTAGTTGTAAAAGAGGATGAAAAGGTGGGGAAGGAAGAAACTTTGGAGTACAGACTAATGTGAACAGAAATAAATGTCAATAGTGTCAGGCTGACGTAAGGGTACCATTAACCTACTCCAGGAATGTGAAATTGTGAAACAAAATTGGTCAATCTTAAAAGCAAGTGATGCGGTCAAGAAAGTGCTGGGTGATCATCCATAATTCTCTTTTAAGAATAAAAAGTCATTAAAGAGGCAATTATATAAGAATTACATTAATGATGTAACTAAGAAAGGTAAGAGAGTAGGCCCATTCCAGTGACATAATTGTTATTATTGAAGTTATATGATGAAGACTTTGATGTTTATACAGCTGGTTACTAAGGAAACTTACAGCCTCAGTACTTATGTAGATTGCACCTCTTCTAATTTCATTTATGTAGCCAGCTGTCCATGATTTCAGTGTTTTATGTGGGTAAAATGAACAGTGCTTAAAGAAAGAAGCACATTTGTGGCATTAAGAAACAGAAGCTCACGAATTAATGAAGCACGTTAAACAAAATTATGTGGAACATGTTCTTAAATTTTTTGTTTTGTGAGTGGTTAATGTCACTTTGAGAGGTGAAGACATTATCATTTTTTCTGAAAAAAGTGAGTATGATTGGATCATTAGAATACAAGCTGCCATATATCCTGGTTTAAATGGCAGTATTTCTTTAAAACCAGTTGTCAAGATGCATTGTCTTATGAGTCACAAGATTTTCAATTCACTTAAGGGTATCTATGGGTACTTCTTTGTTAAGTAATTGTCTGATAAAGCTCCTTTGAGCTTGACAGCACATACCTGTTTTTGTAAAATACAATCCTGGGCATATAATCAATTCATCCATCTTTTTTTTTTTTTTTTTTTGATTTTATTCTTATCCCTGGTCTGTTGTTTGCCTCTCGCCCTGAGTTTTTGTAATTATAATCTCAAACCTAGACTACAGTTTGCACAAATGGAAATAGAGGTTATGAATAGTACAGTTAGTATTAGCAATAAAGGCACGCACTTTGTGGGCTTTCTTTCCATGACTCCTACTGCACATGAGGAATTCCTCAGTAAATTACATTGCATAAAAATCACTGATCTAAAGTATTACTATGGCAGTTCATCCACCCAAATATTGACTGTTCAGCTACTGTTTCAATGAGATGTGTGCATCAGTATTTGCTGATTTCATTACTGAAAGGAACCTAATAAATAGTGATAATATTTTAGATATTGTACTCATTCCCATTTTCACTGTTGAATTAGATCATGATACGCCATATTTAGCCTTAAACAAAAGAAGTCACAAGCATGAACAATTCTAAATTTGGTAACTTCTCAAATGGTTATTTCGAAGATATAGTAAGTACATTAAGCAGTTATGCCTTGGATGCTTTACCTAGAATGGCTATAAAAATTAGGTTAGGTAGTGGATAGATTATGTCAGTTATGGTACATCTGACTGGATTGTTGTTAGGTAATCTCTCAGTAACGTTTTTTTTTTTTTTTTTTTTTTATTACATGGGGAGAGTCATGTGCCTCGCCAATAGATGTCTTTGCCCTCCCTGCACCCCTAAATTATTTTCTCTAACTCTATCATTTGCTGTCTTCTTTTCAGAGGTAAAAGTTGGCAATGATACGCAGATGACTACAACATGGGAAGCATTATTATTTTCCCCAATGCTGCTACTAAAAGAATGCAGCTTCCTACACTCTGGGAAGAGTGCCATGAACTTTGATTGTAAAAGTGGCGGTCATGTATTCAGACCATTTACTGCAGTGTACTCAGACCATTCTCTGCAGTAAAAGAAGTATGCAATGTTACAGATGACAAACTTAGGTTTGATCCAGATGTCTCCAGGCAAAGGTTAGGAAAGCCTTTCTAATAGTTCATGTTATAGGAAATATCAGAATGATCAGAAAAATAATTGTGTCACTATACAACACTGGTTTAACTAATTGTATAGCACAATGTAGCATTTTCTTCTTAACCAATGAAACACCTTAAGAAAAAGGACAGTATTTATAGGATTCTCACAATGATGATTGCTGGGCTATGAAACTTAAACTATATAAATATGTAAACAGAGCTGCCACTATACTCTGTATTATATAGACTCTGAGGGATGATACATTTCTGGACTTCAAGCACTCTTTCACCTGATTTTGTTTTTCCAAATGCTTTATCTAGAACATAGTTCTTTGTCTGTACCTGGTCAGGTAGCTTGTTGCTTTAACTATTCAACATTAAAAGATGAATCAGTTTGTGACAATAGCTACCATGATTATGAAACAATTAATTATTCCCAGTTAAACATTTCATGTACTTCAAGAAAGGAACATATTATTTATGTGCAATAAAAAGCAAAGACATGGGTTTATATCTACCAAGCCTCAACAAATAACAAGTTTGGTATTCAGAACTTTTAGCCTATGAACATTGACATTGATCTGTTGGTGTCTGTACTTACCCAGAAAATGTTTTGTATGCAGCTATGATACTAAATGTGGCAGACATCTGACAATTTAGATAGTCCTGGTAGCTGCAGTTATTTATGGAAAGGAATGCCTGAAATCATGTCTAACAAAATGATAACATGTTACAGATGTTTGCTTTTTTATTGATGCATCCATTGCAAATGCTGACTGTGTCATATGAAAGTGATACAATTATTCATGAATTTGCATAGTGATTTCTTTAAAACATTTCATAAGGGCCATGACTGGGATCTAACTTTATTATTTATTTTATTTATTTATTTTTATTTAACATTTGTTGACCGGGAAAGTCCGACTAGGTTCCACAGATCCTGTTTTCAGCAGAGGCCCGGGGAGAAATGCTCCAGAAGCATGTCTTTATAATGTGGGAGGAAACCAGAGTACCCAGAGGAAACCCACGCAAATGCAGGGAGAACATGCAAACTCCACACACAAGGCACCCCAGCCGAGAATCGAACCGGAGAACCTCTTGCTGTGAGGTGACAGCATTAACTGCTGCACCACTGCACCACCCTATTAATTTCCTGACAGCTGCCAGTTGCATGAACAATGTGCACAGAGATCTCTGAAACTGTGCTAAAACAATACAGATGTGTTTATCTACATACCATTTGCTTTCTCTTATTTATTTAACTGCGCCCTGTAAAAGTAATACATTTTTTGATCCCTAGTCATAGACCCCTGCAGCATTTGTATTATACTAAAGCTGCCACAGCACCTATGAGGCGGATTGATGTCTCCTAAGACATCTTATGACAGAGTGACAGCATGGTTCAAGTGATACAATACTGACCCTGCTGCTGTTGCTGCCTTCCATCCTTTCATGGATGCTTTTGTCTGTCAACATGTTTATGTAACTTAATACTCATATAAAATATAAATGCATGGTGGCATCTCCCTTAAAACTGAGTTCATGTTTCTGTTTCAATATGGTATGTCACACAGTTGTTATTTGAACGTGTCCAGAAATGAATCCCTTATACACCTGCACCCCACTTAGACTGCTTTGGAACATGGAAATAAGATCGCCACTTTTACTGGATTGATACATTGTCACAGTGTAGCCTACTTTTACTGGATTGATACATTGTCACAGTATAGCTTACTTAGTTTTTTGAACTACATAAGGTCTTAGTCAAGAGCTAATCATTTAGTGAAGCCAGATACAATGATTTAATATAGCAATAACCCATGCCTGGGTGTGGGTAATGGTGGATTTACCCACGGTTGGCGTGGTTTGGGCACGAGGGCGAAGCCCGAGTGGCCAAACAAAGCCAACCGTGGGTAAATCCAGCATTACCCACACCCAGAAGTGGGTTATTGCTATTATATAATGACATTATTTAAGAAAAAAAATAATTACTTTTCTTAAATAATGGCATTGTATAATGCCTCCTTGCTGCTCTTCCGCAGCTGTCTGGTATTCTGCGGGAGTTCTGATGTACTGCGCATGTGTATGCCTACGCAGTACATCAGAGCTGTGGGCAAAAGCAACGGAGAAAGCAAGATCTCCGTTGCTTTTTACTGTTTCGCTATGTTAAATGGGTTTAACATAGCGAGACAGCTTTAAAAAAAGCAACAGAGAATCTCTGTTGCTTTTTTTAAACCTGTCTCGCTATGTTAAACTCCTTTAACATAGCGAGACAGTGTTTTAAAAAAGACTTATACTAATGGAAAAAGTCCGGGCGACCGGACCTTTTTCCATTAGTATAAGTTGATTTACAACGTGCACGCTGACCAATCAGCGTGCACGTTTAGGAATATTAATGGGGGGGGTCATGGTAAAAATCCTAGTTTTTGCATAGGAAAGGATTAAGAAATTCCTCATTTCTTTCTCACTGGTAAAAGACAAAAAAAATACAAGATGAAAACTGTAGTCTACGGCTTGGATGATTAAGCATATGACAGAAATCCCTGAGTGAGTGAGAACGAGTAAGCCTGGGTATGCATGCTCCCATAAACTTACCAAATATCAGAAAAATTACCACAAATCAAGCTCTTATCAAATGAACATGTACATTCGCAGTCAAACATTCAATGCTGACAAAGTGTCATCATTAAGTCACATTCCAAACAATTATTTTATATCCAGCTCCTTTCAGAATCTGAATTACAACCTATCCCTACAGTACACAATCCCCACACATATCAACCTCCTAGGACACTGTTATTGTCAGAAGAGAAACATTGCAAAAAATAAAAAGTCCCTGTTATCAGTAATTATATTTCTAAAATGATACAAAGGCACAGATGAAATAGGTCTGAGGAAAATCAAATAGCTCATGTCATTTTAGAAATGCTGACCTTTTGCCATTTTTGATTTTATGTCAAACTGTAGTTTTAAATGCCTAACAAAAAGAGTAGTGTCAAACATCAAGATCCAAGAAAAACTGTTTTTTTACTGATGCTATTCCAGGAATATAAGATATTTCTCAAAGCAGAATGTGCCTATTGATCTAGAGGATTCTATAGGGAAAAATCTGTCACTGTTAGTATGTGGGACATTGCTGGAAGGCTACATACACACTACATGGCTTACATTAGGCAAATGTTTACTTCACCCAAACATTCCTTGCCATTATTATCAATAGCACCTGTGTAACCCCCCCCCCCCCCATAGAGTGCTGGCTGGAACCTGCTCATCAGCAGGTAACATCCTGCATTGTGCTGTTGCTCCTAGGACTCTGATGAGTAACAATGAAGACTGATTAGCTCCTCTGTTGCTACAAGGAGGTTTCATTTCCGGGAGAAGGATCATTTTTTCTTCTCCTTCACACAGGTTGACCATCATATCCCAAATGTATCCACAAACACCCATATATTCCACATTATAGGGTAATAACATAACAGTGGCATGAGCTTCAAATAGGCAGCCATCAGAGGGAGGGAGGGTGTGTTAAATCCTACCATTTCATGCACATGTCTGTGAGGTCCCAAGGGTTATGTGTGCAATAGGCTGGTGAGAGGGTATGTAACTTGTTTTCACAAATGTTACTACTCACAAAAGCCCTTCCCTTTGAAAGATGATCTCTGGTCACCACTAAAAAATGCAGGTAGACTTCTGCCTTGTCATTCCTGTCCTGCCCTGCCCTAGCTTGCTCCTCTAGTGGCTAGCTCATAAGCATGTTTTCTAATATGTAATACTGCAAATTGTGTGTACATCCTGCTACAGAGAGAGCGGACTCTAGGTACCTTGCTTTGCAAACTGTCTTAATTTGGTAATGGAATGCTTAATCAGTTAGACTCGACATATGCAGAATTTAATATCCTCCACTTCTTCATCAGATGAGTAATGTTCCCTTCAGTACATCTAAAGGACTGTGACATTTACTCTTTTATGGAAACACTCTCTGCTTGCTGTGTCATGGTACTGCTACAGTAGCACTGGCTTCTCTGCTGTCACATCTCAGACATCCTGCCAGCATTATGTTATGGCACAGTAGGAGAAATAATCATAACTTTACAGGGTCCGCTGCAGACATACAACATGGATGCTTGCAGAAAATGGTGATGCTACTATAGCTGTTAAGGGCCTGTGGTGATGGTGCACTGTGGGTATGTCTACACTACAGGGAAAGTTATATAGTAAAATGGTGGTATAATCAACACTGGACCTGCTACCACTGTCCTAGCCCTGGTTAAGCACAGCACGGGCAATGCCAGCATCAGTGATCCCATCTCAATGGCAATAGCCACTACAAATTTTCTGCCACCTGTATCAGACTGTGTCACCACCAGCCATATGTCCAGAAAACATATCAAAACCATGTCTATACTCTTCATACCTGCTGTTAGCTACCCTAAGAGGACATAATACATACCCTAAGTTATTGGTACCTGTCTGCCTGTGAATAATTCACTATCATTATGTCTAGAGTTGTAAAGGACACCTGTCAAGAGAAAATGTACAATTGAATATGTGTATACATATACATAGGTTCATTGGGGAGTATGAGACTAACTGCCCTGAAGGGCCATTTTAGGCCTAGCCATTATCCCGAGCTCAGAAACAAACCCTGTACATTGTAGCTAGGAGGTGAAGGCCTTAACCATTATGCCAAACTCATTCTCTATATCAAAATATTTGTGTACATATGGCCTATCAGACATTGGATAAGTATTTACAGATAAAGTGGGGCTACTTCAGTTTGGCTGCCAGGAAACAAAGTGGATTTGTCTTTTGCAGTGTCCCAGGTTGTGTATATAGCTGCTTCATCTAATCAGAGTGTAGGTAAGATTGTAATATGAGCAAGTACACAGCATATACCAACAGGCTAGCAGAATCTGGAAAATGTATGTGAGATATTCACTTCCACTTGCCAAAGTAAAGCAACACTGAACCCTATCAGTTCCACTGAGAGACACCTGTAGCATTATCATGAAGAGCAGCTGCTCGTCTGGTATGAGGCTATACTCCCCTTGGGAACCCTCTGTCTTATACTCCTTATACACCCCAGGGATCCCTCTGTCCCACACTCCTAATGTACCCCTGGGGATCTCTCTCTCTCTTAAACTCCTCATATGCCCCTGTGATCCCTCTATCCTACTCTCCTCCTGGAGATGCTCTTGTTCATAACATCATAGGAGTTGTGCCTTGCCAAAATCCACCCTCAAGATGTACCCATGTACCTCCCACTTCCAGGAGGACAAGACATGTCAGGCCTGGAATCAATATGTGGATACCCCTCCAGTCATCCAGGCTCTTCTTGAAAGATGTGAGGGTGTCACTCTGTTTAACGTGTAAAGGCAAATTATTTCAGAGATGGTGTAACTGTGGAGTAATAACTCTTCCTCTAATGTGTTTTATTATACTGATGATTTAGATCCTTAGTCCTAGTGTTTGTGCAACTCTTTGTCTTATGGCAGTACAACAGATCCAGTTGGGTCTTATTTTGTGGAATGTAAGACATAGATCTCTTCATAACAGCCTATAGGAACCAGAGTGTAAGAGGAGAGTTTCAGGCCTGTCTTGGTCACTAAAGGTTTTTAGATCAATACTTTTTTTTTAATTTGGAATCTGGTGCCTTACTACAGGCACAATATATCTGGCTATGTAATTTCCAAAAGGGGCAGGGATCTCTATAACTGGTATAAATAAGACTGAGTACAGGGTAATTATATCTTCTTTTGACCTGGATGCATACCTCTAAACTTTTACCTGTAGTTGCTAAACAAAACATAATTAGGAAAAAGGTCCCAAGTTAGGGACACTTTTTAATGCTGATAATATTAACCTAGAACTTAAGATAATGTCTGGTATTAGGAAGGATGGAGCAAAAGTCTGAGAGGAAATTGGGGTGCTCCTCCAAAATCTATTCAGTTAAGAGGTATGCCTGGATGTGAAGCCTTTAAAACTTAGTTGGCTAGATGGAAGGATTTCTTGACTGCTGTTGACACATAGTGGGCAAAGCAAAGTAAACTGTTGACCCAGGTGCCAAGGTCCCTGACTACCATGTCCTTGGGGAGTGAGGTACTGACTATACTATAAGTTGTAGATGAAGGGCTCTTACCAAATGTGACAATACTGCACTCTTTTGCATTAAATTTAAGTTCTTTGTCTGTACACCACTAGTTTGTAAGGATCATTTTTTAATGTAGTGATTTAAAATCTGGAGGGGAGGAAAGAATAAAATCCACTTTGAAGTCAGAAATTATTTTGGTTAGCCATAGGCCAAGGTTTATGGTATGGAGACCAGAAACGTACATGTCAAAAAGGAGGAGTCCCAATAGTGAGCCTTTGGGTACTCTAGTAGTTACTCTACTAGATTCCAAAGTGGCACCTGCCACTGTAATTATGTGGGTTCTATCTTTAAGCCAATTTGCAATCCCTCTAACCATGTAGGGGTCTATCCTGAGATCTTTTAGCTTACATATAATGCCAGCATGGGATAAAGTGTCAAAAGCCTTGCCCAGATTTAGATATGGACCAAGTGACCCCTATCCACTGTCTCTGTGATCTTTTTTGAAATATTTTACTACGTTCAATAAAACCAAACTGTTGCAGGTCCAGCTGTATGAGGTTTTGAATATTGTATTTCATGAAGGCAGAGATAATACATCCCATGGACTTGTAAATGACACTAGTTAGGCTGTTAGGTCTATAGATCCTGTGGTCTGTACCAGGGACGCCTTTGTGAAGGGGCATTACACACCTAGGTACATGGTCTGTATCTAAGATTAAGCTAAACATGTGCAAAAGAGGTATATTTGATGGTATTTATTATGTAGCCATGTAAATTGGCTAGGTCCATGGATAAGGTGTTTTTGTTTTTGATTTAATGTAGATCACTTTCAGCTTGCTGTAGTGCTTTATATGTTTTTAAACAGCTTTTTGTACTGGTGGACCCTTAAAGTGGTTTATTTTATTTAAATTTCTCATTATATTTGGTTCTACTGGGAGCCTGCTAGATCTATACATGTATGTAGGTAGGAGTAGAACTTGGTTGCATAAGTACAGCTGAAGTTGCATGGAGACTGATGAAGTTTCAATTAAACTTAGAGAGATTATCACAGAATTTACATAGATTTGTATGTTTAAAGTCCATACATTCAGCAATGTTTACAGAAGTAGAAGTTGCAACTTTCTTTGAAAAGATAACTGATGTTCAGACTGACTTGACCAGAAAAGGAGATATTCTATGTGTGCTACTCTTGAGGCTATGCTGGAAAGGACTACATCCAGAATGTTCTGACCCTTACTGGGTAGGTTTTAAAGAACTGTCATTTATTAGGTCCAGGAATCTTTGGGTATACTCAGCTTTTGTGGTGTGGGTATAGCAGTTAATCAAAACAGAACTGAAATCTCTCAAACCAAAGGTATTTTTCACTAAAGGTAGTTCAGTGAGTACCTTTAGGAATCTGTCATGGTGTTTCTGGACAGGTATCCTGTAGCAAGCCAAAATGTATAATTTGTCTTGTTAAGGGTAAGTCAGAATTTGATTAATTCATTTTGTGGGTCTCTGGGTATCTGCCTAGAGGTGATAAGATATCTGATAAATGTAGAAAATGACCTCACAGTTACCAACATGTTTGAATGCATGGCAAGAGCTAAACTCTCTCTCAGGAGGGAGTGCTATCTTTGCTGTGAAACCAGGTCTCAGTTATAACACAGACATCGATGTTTTCAAGTTACAGGAGAGCCTGAAGTCAGGTAATTTATTATTAAGACTTATGGCATTGAGAACAGCAGTCTTGATATGATTAGAATTAGAATTTGATGTACTTGTCTCTGCTATTTTGGGATGTTCAGTAGGCTGACTTGCTCTAACAAAATAAAAAAAAGACATTGTGATGACAACAAAGGTTTTAACCAGTAAGGGGAAGCTATGGAATGAGAAGTACAAGCCATCCCTTGTGAAGCATGTTGACCTGTCTTCCAACTCATCCCAGGCTAACTCATATGGGAGGCCCCTAGAATAACAGCTACTACTTAGCTAATTATCTCATGCCTGTATTTAGGCATGATTCCAAGAGACACTAAAATTCCACTCACAACCAGACTCCTATTTGTATCTATCACATGTATGATATGATACATTTCTCTCTTCCTGTACCTCAGGAATGAGGGCCACAAGTTATTTACACCACACAGACTGCTACTAGGTTATATGACTGTACACCAGCATGATATATATCCTGGAGAGACAACTACCCCCCACCCCCAACATTTTCACCCTTGTGAGCATGGCATGTGTGAGCCTGACAGTGAAGTCACCAATTACCAAGGCATCTTTGCCTGCATTCATTGAATTAGAGGCAGTATACATTTTACAGTCTACAGACTGATAGCTCATTGAAATGTGAAAAGGTTCTGATAGTTTTATGCTGAGACTTAGCTTTCTGATTTGTAGGAGGCTTAGGAAGTGACTTCCTGAAAGCCTTAATTGTTGGTTTAGTCAGAATATGAAACAATTTTAAAGGTGTAGCATAGTGCTCACAGGCTTTTTAAATGAGAGGTTTACCACTATGTTGCAAAGATACTTGCACCTGACACAGATCTTGTTTTGTGTGTGTGTGTGTGTGTGCGTGCGTGTGCATGTGCGTGTGCGTGTGTGTGTGTGTGTGTGTGTGTGTGTGTGTGTGTGTGTGTGTGTGTGTGTGTGTGTGCGTGTGTGCGTGTGTAGTATTAGTTCATTGCATCTAAACATTAGGCAGTTTCCATACTGCCTAAAAAATACCCAGTGCTACAAGACTGGCTACAGAAAGGATAAAAGTTGATTTATCTTCCATATTAGGCAGGCAAGTTTATTTCTTACAAGGGTAAATTGCTTAATCTTTTATTTGAGTGCTTAGTCAACTAGTGGTTGGAGAGTTTAGGTTAAGAGGTTATAATGAATAGCCAAAAACGGGCAGCTAAATGCATAATGTGGCTCACAGCATGACTAAATAGCAGCTAAGATGAGAATGGAATAAGGAGACTGCTGTAACAGGAAAATTATATAGGAGACTATTTATATAAACTAGGTTAATTCTAGTAGCCTGTTACTTCCAAGATGGCTGCACACTGAGTAATAGCTTTTTTCTAGCTCTCCCAGTGTGAAAACAGAAACTCAGCAGAGAAGGCCAGTAGACTTGTGTTTACGGGTAAATTTCAGTAACTGGCTAATAAGTGCAGTGCCTGGATGCCAGGAATAAAGAAATACAGAAGGCCTGGAAAAAAATCAGCTGCAAAAAATGAGAAAGAAACATTGATTGGGGAAAGTGCTGCAGCTGTTTGTCAAAAAGCAATGCAACCATCAGACTTGACTTCCAGTAACTTACAGGAGAATATAACACAACTTCATACAGACCTAGTTAAAATAAACAAAACACCGAGACCTAGTTAAAATAAACAAAACACTGATGGAGTATAGCAACACAAACAACAAAAGGCTGGAAAATGGAAGAAGCTTTAAACAATTATTCAGATGAGATGATAAAGCTGCAAAAATCAAAGGTCAAAATGAAGAAAAGGCTGGTTGAGTATAAGACTGCTCAGGAAGAGATGTTTCAAAAAATAATAGAATTTCCAGCTATACAAAAGAAGCTGGAAGGAACAGACTGCATTAATTTTATGAAAGCACAAATAAGCAACTGGACTGCTATTCCACAGTAGGAGTTGTTAGTTGAAAGGACACATCAGGTGTAAGCTCCAAACCTAGCTATAAGAAATTAACCTAGACCTTTAATAGTTAAGATGCAATCCTACCAGCAGAAGGAGTTTATTCTGACAACACTGTGGCAGAAGGACAAAAAACTAAAAGTGGGAGTCAGCAGAGTGTTTGTGGAGAATGATTATTCATTGTACACCAGGCAAATGAGAATTAAATTCATTCCACTGTTCAGAGAATGTCTAGATGCAGGTGTGAGATTCAAACTGCTGTATCCAGCTGTCTTTAAAGTATTCTTCCCTGGAGGGACAAAATAATTTTTTGAAGTGCATGCTAAGGAGGAAATACAAAAGTTTGTCCAAAAAAGTGAGCTGTGAAACAAAAGGAGATTCTGCTTCTTGTTCCTCTGGTAATAAAGACCACAGAGAGGCTGTACCTATGGAACCTTTTCCAGTATTTCAATGGAAAATGTTGGAGAGAAGGAAGGGAGCATGAGACTAGAAGAATTGAGAGTACTTTAGAAATGAAGCAGATATAGGATTTGGGAGATGATAGAGAAGAAAAGTAACAAAACCAGTAACTTAATGTGGAATTACAATGCAAACCATGACAGAACAAGAAAATCTGGAAATATTGGACTTTTTCAAAATTTGTTGGCTTTGTAGGGGACTCTAAAGTATATGCCCTACTTCATGTCATTAATGTTCAGAAAATGCTTTGGGGAGAGGAAGAGAGGGGAGAAAGCTAATTGCAATTAAAGAAAACTCTTTCTTTTCTTAATAGTACTCTATTTGGGGTGCATGTTCTTTGCATGCTATTCTTAAGTGGATTGGGGGTTGTAAACAGGCATTGTTGTTTTTCTTTTTCTCCCCACTTCTCTCTTTCTTGTGTAGTTTTGAGAAATGTAGGAAATGCAATGATTTAAAAAATGAGCCTGGTTAAAAAGGCATGACAACGTTAAAATTATTGTGCTTTTTTCATTCTTGCATGGGGAAATGACTGGATTAATTACCTTAGATTGATTGGTTTTAAGAGAGAGCAAGTAAATGAAAAAGAAACCAAACAGGCTCCACGACAGTCAAAAGCTTTATTTGACAAAACAACAGAACAGTGTCCTGGCGAGTACAAATATAAGTAAATTTCACTTAGCGCTTTCACCCATCCATCAACATGGGCAGCATCAGAGTAAAAAGTGAAACGCAAGTTCCAGTTCTTAAAAATCAATTCATACACACGCCCCCTTGTTGAAACCAATCAGGAATGCTGAACAATTAAATATTTAAAATTCAAAATTGAAATTAAAAGTAAAATATATTCCAAGAAATAACAAAATAACCAGTAAAGTTCAATGCAAATTTAACCAATACTGTCTCATGCTATACAATAAAATACAATGCTGTACATAACACCCCAACCTGATAAAAAAACAATAATTGTAGTTTTAGGAAAAGTTGTCTATTGTGAATTTTGTAAGTTTTATAATACATAGTACACATGAAGTGATGTAAATTCATGTATAACTGTGTAATCAATAGTTATATGTAAACTATTGTTTCATATTAAACACAGTAGGACCTATATTTAAAAATACTGGATAGTGAGATGTGTTCCTTGATCCCTGGTGACCTAGATGCATCCAATCTAAGCTGCCACAAACACTCCTTGATCTCCAATAAGGTCTTAGCATCACCACCTTTCTCAATGTGTGGAATCCTATCCACTACAAAAAATAAAAACTTTTTAAAATTAGTGGAACTCTGACTGTGCACAAAAAGTTCGTTAGTGTTTTTTTGTTCCTTATGTCTCTTGTGTGCTCTAAAATCCTAAGCCTTAATTTTCTAATAGATTTCCCTACATAAAGCGTAGGACAGCTTAGACATGTGGCAATACATACCACCATTTTGGTATTGCAGTTGCAAAACTCTGGACATCTAATAGTTCTACTAAAGTTGTGCACTGCTACATAAGGACCATTGTTGATGTACTTACAAGTACTACACAAAACACATTTGCTCATTCTAGAATTCCTATATAAATCAGGATTGATATCCAACTCCATCAGCTCCTTCAAATTCTTACCTCTACTGTAGGTAAAAACAGGTGTAACACCTACAATAGTTGTAACATCATTAGTAAAAACACTTTGCCATGTATCGTAAATAATATTCTTGATCTTGCCAGCAACATCATTGTAAGGCAAGACCATCGCCCGCCTCTTATTACATCCTTCAAGGCCTTCAGTAATTTTGTCAATACTAATAATATTATCTCGAGTGTCCTTTGCCAAACCCCCTCTCAATATTGGTTTAAAGACTGTGTGTCTTTTCTCTGCCACTTCTAACCTTATTTTCGACAATATATCATGGGGGTAGCCTCTCTCAATCAACATGCCCACCAAGTTAGATACTTCAGTCTCATACTGGTTGTCATCACTAATAAGTCTTGACAACCTTACCATTTGTCCCTTCATGATGTTCTTTTTCTGAAAAAATGTGTGGCAACTCTGAAAATGTAAAAAAGAGTTTGAATAAGTCTTTTTACGATATATGCTGGACTTTAAAGTTCCATTTTCTTTGTCCCTGTATAATAGTATATCAAGAAAATCACATCTTTCTCCATGTATCCTGTGTGTAAATTTTAAAAAAGATGTTGTACCTAAGAAGTTAATAAAATCCAGAATCTCTTCCACAGTCCCCCTCTAAAAAATCAATATATCGTCCAGGTAATGCAGATATAATATAACTTTCTGCATATACTCAGAGGTGAACACCCACTGTGTCTCCCAATCTGCTAACACTAGGTTGGCATACACGGGTGCGCATCTGGCACCCATGGCTACGCCAGTGACCTGATTAAAGTGTTCCCCTTCAAGCATGATAAAATTGTTTGATAATACCATTTCAGTTATATCAACAATTAAATTGCGTTTAACAGTGTGAAAACCACTGTATTTCTGAAGACAGTTGTTGAACATATCAAGTCCCAAATCATGGGGTATGATGGAAAATAAATGTATTACATCAATAGTGACCATTAAAAATTCACCTCCTAAAGGAGTGTCCCTAATCACATCAAGACAGTGCCAGGAATCCATCAAGACATGCGGCAGTTTTTTTAGAATGTTTTTACAGTGAAAATCCACAAATGGTGCCATTGCTTCTGTCTTTGAGCCCTTAGCTGAAACAATCAGACAAAAGAGTGGATTATTGACATTTTTGGGGATTTTAGGAATCCCAAAAATGGAGGGGTTTCAACAAGGGGGCGTGTGTATGAATTGATTTTTAAGAACTGGAACTTGCGTTTCACTTTGTACTCTGATGATGCCCATGTTGATGGATGGGTGAAAGCGCTAAGTGAAATTTACTTATATTTGTACTCACCAGGACACTGTTCTGTTGTTTTGTCAAATAAAGCTTTTGAATGTCGTGGAGCCTGTTTGGTTTATACCTTACCAGTCTACTTTTGTTGGTTCTGACATTTGTAAATGAAAAAGAAAATTGCATATTATGAGTTTTTTTTCCTAGCAAATGCATGAATACTAAGTAGCAATTATGCAGCTGATTTTCATGTCTCCATGGAGACAATCTGATAAAGAGAAACTGGAGACAGTCTGGTGGAAGGGGATTGGCTGAGGGAAAAGAAAAAAAACTAAAATTGGCTAGGATGTAATGTTCTCTGAAAATAATCAGGGTTTTTTTTTCCAGCTGTGAAAGCTTTAAAGATTACTTGAAGAAGAAAAATAAACAGTGCTGTCACCATGTAGAGGAGCATACAAAAATATTTTAATAAAACTCAGTGAAAACTTAATAAAGCAAAATATAAAAACAGAGAAACACTTTCGGTTAAAACCTTCTTCATATCTAAAATAATGTAATGAGATAATCCATTTAAAGGCCTAAGAGCCAATCAAGTTCTACATTGTAGCTGACCCCCTTTAGAATGGATTTAAGGGGGACGTAACCATTCAGACCAGGCAGTTTATCTGCTTGAAAGTCTGTGATCCATCACAGTTCAGCAGTCTCTGTATAATTAGTAATGTCACCACCTCTTATATTAGGTACAATTATTTGTAGAACCATAAAAGTAAAACTATGTGATATAAATTCAATAACATGTTTCATCAAAGCATTGTTGATATAAATTCAATAACATGTTTGGCCAGATATCAATTTAATAACATGTTTAGCCTTTAAGATAATACAAACCCAATTAGACTTGAAGTAAAGTTTTCTCATTTTTTTAAATGCAATGGGGGTACTAATATAAACAGGTGCTTTTTTTTTTTTCCTTTTTCTCCCTTCTTCTCTTTCTTTTTCTTTGTTCAGTTTTAAAAAATGTAGATACTGCAATGAAAAAAAAGAGGAAGAGAAGGAGGAGTGAGGCAGGTCTGGTTAAGAGAGTATGTCAAAATAAAATCAGCGTGCTTTTTCCCATGCTTGCATTATGCAGTAACAAGTTTATTACAAAGATTGTAAATGAAAAAAGAATATTGAATACTATAAGGCTGTTTTTGGTAAACAAGGTACCCATAGCAGTTTTGTGTATGGTTTACATGTCACTAGAAGACAATTTGATAAAGAGAAATTACTTGGAGAAATTGTTTACTGAAAGCATTCAAGTGTTTTCCCAGCTGGGAGAGCTATAAAGATAGACAAAATCAAATAGCACTTACTAATAGCACAGACCATACCATGCGTCTTAGCATGACTTACCTTTCTTTTTGGTTAATTTTAGGCTGTCTGTCTGGCTATCAACTTAGAACGTTTGTTCTTATTAGCTAATAAAAACGTCAATATTTGAAGATGTACATAATTTTGTATTTTATTATTAACTTAATAGGTTTTAGGGGGGTTTGTTTGTTCTGGTTCAAAAAACCAAAATGTTATGTAAGATGCGGCATAGGTGCAAATGTATATGACACAAAACAACTGTATAAAAGGCCAACCTGTTGAACTATATATGCATGCAACATAAAAGTTGGAACTAGACAGTTAACAAAAAAGCAGTTGTACAGAAAAGGTGGTAATAATAACTACATAAGAAAATGATGCTTTCTATAATGTCTTTCAGTCTGAATGGTCTTACAAATAAATATAAAAAAGATAGAGCAGTGAACTCTATTAAAAATGTAGAGTGCAAATAGCTATGTTACAGGAGACACACCTGGAAAGAACTGAACATGTGAATTTGATGAAAGTTTTTCAGGATGATTATTCAGTGGAATATCTGGGGCAAAGGAAAAGAGGAGTACTTATATTAATTGCAAGAGGAGCTCCAATAGTGATAGTAGAGGAAAGAAGATAATAATGGAAGATACATAGTACTAAGGGGCTACAGGCTAGGGGGGATGATTACACTGCCATGCATTTACATTCCACCTAAAACTGCTATAATGGAACTTAAGAAAATTCGGGGAGAAATAATCAGCTTTCAGCAAAGAATATTACTTATAGATGGAGACTGGAATTTAGTTTGCAAAAGTGAAGATGTATCTGGGGGTCTAGAAGGGAAAATATAACAAAGGAGGGTAGATTTTTGAAAACAAAATATGAAAATGCTTGGTATGGAAGATGTGAATTCAGTACTAGGAGTTCAGAGTGAATTTACATATTATTTACTGAGATACAAAAACTGGGCTAGGCTGATAGATTTTATATCTCACAGGAACATGTGCATTTAATTGAAGGTCCTGAAAGACACCCAATAACTATTTCAGATCAATGTGCCAATAATAACTAAAATAAAAATGCAAGGTAATGAAATAAAAATGAGACACTGGCGCTTTCAAACTTATCGGTTAAAAAGAGAGGAATTTAAGGAATTGATTTTGAAATTAGTTCCAGAGCTTCTAGAGAAGATATAATTTTCTTCTGAAAATATAGCTAGGGAGTGGGATAAAATTAAAGTGGAATTTAAAGTTAGGGTGGAAATAAAAGAAAGGGAGATATGGTCAAGAAGTAACAAGAATTATTCAGAGGGACTGACAAATGTTAAAGTATTGCAAAATAGGGGGAATCTCTCAGAACAAGAAAAGGAACAACTGCAGAATGCTAAACAGAAAATAAGGAATTACCTTGATAATATGCACGAGTTTAGAAAGACTGCTGTTAAGCAACTGTTTTTTGATAATAATTCTAGACCACAAAAACGTTTAGCATGATGAGCAAAGCAACAGAAAGTGGAAAGGGCTGTCACCAAGATTAGGGAACCTATAACAAGAGATTCTGTAGAAGTATTAGAAATATTTAGAAAATTGTGTGAAAGTTTGTGTATGGAAATCAAGAAAAGGTACAAATGGAAATGTTTATGGAAGAATTAAATATGTCAAGGTTAGAGGTAGATGAGGCTCAATTACTAACAGTTAGGATAGGAAGAGATGAGATAAAAATGGCTATGTATAACCAATCTACAGAAACATCCACAGGAGAAGATGGTATTCCTGTGGAAATTTAGAAGATAGGAGGGAATAAAACTGATAAAGGTCTGGAAAGTTTTGTTTAACAGTATCTTAAGAGGAGGAGAAGTACATCCTGGAAGAAGGCGGTGGTAAGAGTAATATCTAAAGAAGGTAAAGATCCATCAGATCCAGCTTCATACAGGCCCATTTCAGTACTAAACCTTGATTATAAAATGTTTATGTCTATAATGACTAAAAGAATGGCAAAGGTGATGCCTAAATTGATAGATATGGATAAGTGTGGTTTTGTGGAGGGGAGGAAAACATTTGACAATATTAACAGAACATTGATCACCCAAATGGAAGCAGAATGTAAGAAAATACTACTTTTATTGGTGGGTCTTGATGCGAAGAAAGCATTTGACAGAGTAGACTGGGACTTCATGAGCAGGGCAATGGAAGCATTTGCTTTCCCTGATACAATTATAAGGTTGATTAAAGTATATATATGAGGGATCAGAGGTGGAAATTAAAATGGGTAAAGTCCTCTCTGTCTATGTTCTCCTTTGTTGTTTGCATTATATTTAGAACCATCGGCAAAGAAAATAAGGGACTCAGAGATTTATGGATTTAATTAGTATGGTAGTCAGGAAAAGCTGACTATTTGCAGATGATATTATTTTAAACATGACAAAACCAGAAATGGACATTTACAGTGTTGTGGAACATTTTAAGACAGTTTCAAATCTTCTCAGGATACAAAATTAATGAAGCTAAAATAAAAGCAATAGTGGTAAATTATGTACCTACACACAAATTGTTCCAACAATATCCATATTTATGAGGACATGATAAAATGAAGTATTTTGGAGTATGGATTAGAAATGGCTCTGTTGTGGCAGCTAAGGATATGTGGGAAGAGACTAAACAGAAGATAATACAAAAATTGAGAAACTGGAAGCTTTGTTATATGGATATGGATACTAATATACAAGCCATTAAAATGTTTTTAGTCCCTTTAGTCTTATACACAGGTCATGTATATTTTTATCAACCAGAGGAGACGCTGTGGATAGCAATTAAAAAAGAGTTGAAGAATTTTATCTGGGAAGAGATGACAACAAGGGTTAAGTGGCATAAGCTGATACTTCGAATAGAACAAGGCAGACTAGGATTACCCAATTTGAGGGGGTTAAGTGGCATAAGATGATACTTCGAACAGAACAAGGTGGACTAGGATTACTCAATTTGAGGGGGTATTTTAGATCAACACAGTTAAGACAGTTATACATAGCACAAGCTGAAAACTGTAATTAAAAGTGGAAAGGAATGATGATGATACAGGGAGGAAGCTCAAGAAATAAGGAGAGATTGGGATTTTGGATCCAGATGCTTAAGTAGAACAACAAAAATCACACAGAGTGTTATATTCATAAAATAGCAGGGAGTATTCTAAGATCTAAACCAGTACGAGAATGGAAAAAAGAGATTCTGCTGATAGGGAAGACTGTGGTTAGGGATACAGATAATAGGCAAGAGGGGGCTGGAATTTATTGGAGAAAACTGCCAAAGGAACCAAGGTATTGGGAGCAAATAACTAGAAAGGGAAGGTAATAGAATGGGAAGAGGTCAAGGATTTATATGGACTGTAGGTTAAAGACTGACTTCCCTGTCAAGGATTGATATCAGAGTATAGGCAAAGAGAAAGAAATAGAGGGATCTTAAATGAAAGACCAGCACTAGTTAAATTTTTAATAGAATCTGGAACATAAGCTGCAGTAAAAAAAAGGTATAATTAGTAAAGCATATAAAACATTGCATGATATTTATAAGAATCAATTAGAGGAGCTTAGAAAGGATTGGGAAAATAGATTGGATAAGTAATTCCCAAAGAGAATGGTGGGATATATGTATATCTCCCAAATATGCAGCAAATTCTAAAAGACTTAGAATCTTTGCCTGGAAGTGTTTACATAGGTATTTTTATTCACAAAGTAGACTCCAAAGAATTTTTCCTAAGGTGGATAACAAATGTTGGAAGTGTGATGGGCAAGATAGATGTGGCTGGGAGCATAATTTTTGGGAGTGTAATGAGCTGGCAGACTTTAAGGATTCCCTGCAGACCCCTCTGTTGGAGATGCTGGGTGAGTGGATTGGATTATTGGGGAGATGCTTTTTGTGAGCTATGATACAGAATCAGAATTACCAGGACATAGTAAAGCCTTGCTGAGTCTAATTATGGTGGCTGCCAAAAAAGCAATTACTAGAAAATTGAAATCAAAGTCTAGACCAACTTTACAGGAAGTAGTGAATATAGTAACAGAGATAAAATGACTGGAAATGGAATTAGAAAAGTGGAGGAACAAACCACATAGGAAAAAAAATGGGAATTGTGGGAACAATATATGCCGAGAAGGAACGTGGTTTAAGAGGCAAGATTTGAATGAACCATATAATGCTTAACTGACAATGACTGAATAGATTTTAAATGATGTATAATGTTTGCAACTACAGTTGTTTCAATGGTGTCTGTGATGTATTATGTTTGCAACTAAAGTGGTGTTGTTTTGTTTGTTTTTCATTTATATAAATGTAGGATTGCCTATGTCATATATGATAATTTAATAAAAATGTTTGTTGGAAAAAAAACTCTAATAGCTTGTTACTATGGAGTGTTGTGTTTCCATCCACTGCACAATGTGCAACTGAGTGTTAACGGTATATGGCCATGGGCTGAAACATATATTTTTTTCCCAACTGGCTCTGCACATCTGTGTGCACACTGCTATATGTGACCTCCCCTGCCAATCAGCAACATCCTACTGACAAAGAGCACATTCAGAACCGCGTTCATCTCTTTGGTAAATTTACTTTGTGTTTTTTTTCCCCAGTTCTTGTCATGTAGGGAACAATATACATGTTCCCTACCTATATACCAAATATCAGTAAATAGAGCTATGTCCACTGTCACATTGTACCTGCCTGCAGATCCTTAATACAAATAATGCAGTATGAAAGATAATCTGTATCTCTACAGTCTAACAGTGTTTCAACAATATGGAGTGGTCAGCTGATTGGCATAAAGGAATAAAGCCCTGACTGCTGCCCAGATGACCAGGCTTTGAAGGCCATTCAGGTACTGGAGGAACCAGCTGGGGGAAGGTGGAATGAACAGCCAAAAGTCTGATTATCTTCCTTGGAGAAAGTTTTGGGAAGATTGATCTCTGGGAATGACACTCATTGATTGTTTGGAGTCATTTTTAAAGAAGCATGCTGTTAGAACAGTGAAAGTAAAAGATCTGTTAGGGTAGCACAGGGAGACAGTGCAAACCTGAATTTGTTATAGACCTTATACATGATCCTTAGCAAAAAGGTGAGGGCAGAGCAAGAGAATAATACAGCAAAGAAGCTGCCCCCCCCCCCCCCCCCACCGAATGATGCCCAGTACTACTCAACTCTTGACCTACTGATAGTGGCTAGGACAAGGTAAGAAGTGGGTCAATGTGGTGGGGCAAGGGATTATTGGACAGTCAGATGGCAATAATCAAAAATGAATACTTAAAATGCAATATATTGTGGTACAGATCTTTTCTAGGATTAGTCCAGCCTCTTGGAATTCCCTTCCTAATGAGGTTAAACCTTCAAACACAAATAACTTTAAAATATCATTAAAAGAGCACTTCCAAAATGATGATGTTTTTACTTGCTTTAGAGATACTGGCTAATTAACATCAGCAAAAGCTGTATTATTCTTGTTGCCTGCAAGTCTGTATGACCCTTGTTTCATGCCATAAACTAAACTCTATTACCTGTAATTATGTACTAAATGATATTACTTGTAAAGATGTGTATATATATTCAACTCTTATGTACTTGCATCTCTTGGACAATCCAGTTGCTAGTCAATTGTTCAGCTTTCTTTGTTTTATCTTTATATCACATACTCTGTACAACTGCCGTGTTGAATAATGTATTATGCTCTATTACTGTGTTTTGTGTATGCTCCTGTTACCTGGGTCATAACTGTTAATGGTCAGCAAATCAGTTACTTACCTGAGAATCAAGGGAAGGAAAATAAATAAACATGGTATTGTAAGCTAAAAAAGAAACAAAGAGGACAGACTGCATAAATGCAACTTGTGACATATGCACTGTGTATCTTACTTAAACACAAAAGATCATTATAAGCATTGCTGGCTTTCTTATCTGTAGATGCATTGTGCAAATCAATGATGTGTGTTTTAGTTTCTGATGTGCATTGTGCTCCTCGGAAACCAAAACATGCATCACTGTGACCCCCAATAAGTAAATAGTTGAAGTTGTGTCACTCAAGGGCATACAGATGCATCCAAATTAAAAATATTAATGGCACAGTACCTGCCATGTTTTGCCTATGTGCAACATCGTACCAACCTAGTAGAGAGCTATATCTGAATGTGCAGCATGACTCACTATATGGGCCCAACAGCCTACACAGCCATAGTCAAGAAATGTATTCTGCATAGCTGATATGCCATATGGATACCACCAAAGGGTACACAGACATTGGCATACTATGGTATAACCCTGCTATGGGCATTTATGCAGGCATTATCTAATGCACAAGAAGGAATGCTTTGCAAACAGTAGATGCCCATGCCCAGCATATCAGAGTCACAGTCATATATGGTATGGTATATTTGCTCAAAGTGGTATACAACTGCTTTCTGTCCCACAGCACATTACTCCTAGAGGACAACCTTTAGTGTGAACCACAGGTGTATCCACAAGTGTTGCTGTTGGCCTGTACAAATCAGTTTTACATACAGAAACATTTCTGAATTATCAGTGATAAAAATGCAACTGCAGAACATGGAGACAAGAGTGTACTGTGATATTCTACAGTGCACGTAATGGACAGCCTCACTATTCTCACCCTGTGTATAGTATATGCATAACACCATGCATATGTGCTACAGTATGGTATGGTGCCTTTTACACTTAGTCACCCTAATTACACTGAACATTACTGCCTGTTGTTGCTGAATGTGCACTGCACCATGATGTCCATTAGGCACAGCCAAGTACACAGTTTGGATGAAGCCCACTGTGTGCTACAAATTGACAGAATCTACTTTTTGCACAAAACTAGTGTTCTATGGACTTGGCATAGCTGGTATAGCCATCAGTACAGTAGAGTGCTGCAGAGGTGACAGCTAGGACCTTCAAGTTTTGATTACAGACCACTGGTCTCTTTGGTGCAAATATGTAGTATGTGCACAGGTTAGAAGCCCTGTTTTGATTTTCAGAGTCATATATAGTGGCAACAAGAAAAGCAAATTCACAAGATGTCCCCATTTGCCAGTATGCAGCACAAAGGAAATATTCCTTTTTGTGAGAGCACATACTGTCTTATGGAGGGTGTTTATATGGACTGAAGCTGTAGATAGAAACCCTCAGGGGCAGCTATTTGGACTGTAATCACCTGTGAACTTAGTACCAACATTGGTATTCCCATCCTAAGCACCAGTGTTAGCCCAAATTGCTGAAGATAATATAATCTATTTAATTGGTGTATATTATATCACTATCCATTTGGATGGAAAGAGAAAGAAGGAATGGGCAGATAAGTGGCACTTATCTTACACAGGGCACAACCACCCACCCCTATGTAGGGGGTACACCCCAAATTCTTAATATAATGAACTGTGAGGTTGTCACACATAAGGGTCAATTACATCTGTGTCATTTCATTGCTTTTTACGTATCCTGATCTCCACCAAATCAGCTTTGATGGAGAAGATAGTGATTAAGCATACATATCCTAGCTGGACCTGTCTAGGTGTCAAAAGAATACCTTTAATGCCCTTGGCGTAGATATGGAGGTCAATCACGTGAACAGTTCTGTATGCATCTATTTAAATACCTGTGAAATCACATAACCAATTATATCATAAAATCATTTATACAATTATGCCAAAACCACTCATAAATCTCATTTTATAAAACATTAATATCTAGATCTAAATAATAATAACACTGATAAAAACAATGACTAAATGCTAACGAAAAATTATTTATGTAAACTTTGATTTTTCAACATAGGTTTCAAAAAACAAAAATCATTTGAAACCTGTGCGAAAATGTAAATTTTCATAAATTTATTTTTGTTAGTATTTAGTCATTGTTTTTTAATCATATTTTATTATTATTTAGATTTAGAAGTTAATGTGAGATAGTGATTTTGTCAAAATTGGATAAGTGACTTTATGATGTAATTCATCATGAGACTTATTGGGTATTTAAAGAGTTATAATTGGTTTGTTATTTTATGAACCTGATGAAACATAAAGTGAAAGTGTTTGTTCTGTTTGCACTGAATAAACTAATTATGTCTGCATGGTTTCTGGCTAGATTTTACTGCACATTTATTTTGGTCGTGCCATCTGGGATCTATCAGATACTATTTTTGCCATCTACTATTTTTTACTCCTTTTTCCTTTCATCCCCTTTCTCAGACTGCTACTACTCCTTTTATTCCTTCTCTCTTCTCCATTCTAATCCTTCATACCTAACCAGATATAACCAAACAATATGCCTTCTCAACATAAACCAACCTATTTCTCACTTACTGATTTTATCCATTTTTTATGTAATTCCTCATTTGTATTTTTATCAGTTGATTTGTATGGCATTTTCCTGTCATTGTATTTACAATTTAATTTATATTTTATAGTATCTTATATTTTATTTTCAAGTTGATTTTTTGGAGCTTTTCATCCCAGGCCTGTGCTGAAAAGGGGTCCTGCATGGTTCATTTGGACTATGCTGGTAAACAAATGCAAATAAACTAAAACAGAAGGTTCATTCAGCAATGCATGCTTACACATGCACTATAGCATTGCATACCTGCATACCTGCATCTTGTGCTTGTCTGGAAAAAGAAGGACAGCACAGCACTCATCAGACAGACTACTGTGGATGAACATAGCAAAGTGCCAACCCTGTTTATCATACGCATGTGTGTGTGTGTGTGTGTGTGTGTGTGTGTGTGTGTGTGTGTGTGTGTGTGTGTGTGTGTGTGTGTGTGAGGAAATTGGGTGAAAAGGAGAGAACACCAAGCAAAGGTAAACACACAAGGGCAACTCTAAGGTTAGAAAGACAGAGGAAGAAAGGACATTTTCCGAGGGGAAAAGCCACTATTTCATTTACAGAAAGTAAAGGTAGTTGAAGGAGGCAGTGAGGAGAGCTGTGGAAGATATGGAGGAAGAAGGTTAGATAACAGCAGCAGCAGCAGACAAAAATAAAACACAGACTCGGGCACACAGGTGTAGTCAGCATTCATATGGTTGGGAAGACAATTTATTGGCACAGACATACAGAAGATGGATAAATGGTGATGTGGGGCTGTACAATAAACAAAGAATGGGTAAGGACATATAATGGTGGGAAAACACCAGGATGGAGATAAGGCAGAATCCTGGCATGGCTGGATGCCAGGTTACCACAGACGGGATAACCCAAGGCATCACTCACCTGAGTGATCCATGTTATGGACTGTCTGCTCTTCCTGTGGCACAGTGGGTAGGGCCTGCCAGTCATTCAACTCTGCAAGCCATGCCAGAAGGTGCTTCACTTTGCTGGTTGTCCTTTCCTAACATCAGCTAACCACTGTCAAAGTATGCCAATAGGAGACTGCCTCAGGTCACTGTAGAGATGTCCAGACTGGTCTCCAGAAAGAACGATGCTAGTGGCATCACTCATCATCCTGTCAAGCTGAAGTTAAGCATCTAGTTTTATCAGGAGTATATCATATAGCCCTAACAAGTGCTCCTGAAACTCCCTGTGCAGGAGGAACAAGAAAATCTTACTTTATCTGCCACAACATGCTCAAGCTCTACATTTCACAGTGCCTGAAGATGTCATGGCCACTTGCTCAGATCCACTCAAGGAACAAAATGGCAGTCCCATAAGCACAGATCTACTTTATAGATCACATTTCATGCAGTGTAGTGCTGCACTGTGGCATTTATGTAGCTCCCCACCACTGAGTCTTGTTGCTGGGAGTAAACACTATAGTGCTGCATCATGGCATTACTGGGATGCACATGTATGCATGACCATACTGATCACATGTCTGGTGGTCATAATGACATCTATGGTTGCTGCCTGCATGTCTGCCTACTCTAATAGGCCATGGCAGCAATTCAGAAACAAAAGTACTAAGTAGTTATAGTAGCATAATTGCCATTCTGTTTGGCTCTTTTTGCACAGTATAAACCACTGTCTATGTTTTACACAACCCTGCCAAATATCATATAACTGTAGAAGAGAAGATTTTCAGTACAGATTCTGTAGACTTGCAGGTGTACAGAGTCAAGGAAGGCTTTATATGTACAACAGAACCTGTGGTGGAGGTTAGTTACACATAAGCAGTCATTGTGATGTGTGTATATATATATATATATATATACATATATATATATATATATATATATATACATATATATATATATATATATATATATATATATATATATATATATATATATATATATATATATATATATATATATATATATATTTACATTTGTTAACCGGGAGTGTCCGACTGGACGTAGGTCCATTTTCAGCAGAGGCCGGGGAGAAAAGCTCCACAGTTAAAATAAACAGACAGTAGTTACATCGGATTACATAGCGATTAACAATTTAACATACTGATTACTTACAACATATTTACAGATGAAGAACACAGAACATCAGTAGACAACTAGAATCTTTATCTGTGAAGTACATAACAGACATTAACAAATATTACAATAAGAAATTCCTGCTGTATAATAAGTACTAGGCTTATGAGCATCTGAGCTTGCTATAATCAAGTTAGTTAGTGGAGTGGAAAGAAAGGTAGTGGTTCAATGGGGTGGGTGATATTAGAGTGGGAGTTGCAAGGGCATAGCCAGCATGTTTTTAGGTGCACTTTTAGTAAAGTTTTGAAGTGGGTGCATGATGGTACGGAGGTAATTGTGGGTGGGAGGGAGTTCCATAATTTGGCTATGGTGCAAGAGAATAGTGCTTCACCAGCAGAGTTATTGGCTTTAGTGATCTGCAAGTGATTTTTGTTGCTGGATCTTAGTGGTCTGGTGGTGCAATAGGGTTGGAGTAGATTCTGGAGGGATGGGACATTTAGTGGATGGTTTACTAGTTTGTGGGCAAGTGAGAGTTGATACCATTGAAGGAGGTGAGGGAGTTCAAGCCAGCCCAGTTCAGCAAGTGAGAGACAGTGATGACTACGGTAGGATGCCCCTCTGGCGAATTTGGCGATTTTGCTGTAGCAGGTCTCTATCTTGTTTAGATCGCATTGCCTTAGTTTGGTATATATTGGAAAAGCATAAAGTTGGGTGGAGATAAGGTGGGAATTTGCTATTGAAATCTTTGATACTTTGGTGAGAAGTTGCTTATTTCTGTATAACATTCCTAGTTTTTTATGGACTTTTTTATGGTCATGGATATGTGAATGCCAAATTTTAGTTTATTGTCTATTTCCACTCCTAGCAATTTGGTGTGTTCAACTGGGTATATAGTGGTGTTGTCTTTTGCTGTGATGTTAAAGTGAGAGTTGTTTTGAGTATGTTTGGTGGGTTGGAAGATGAGTAGTTTAGTTTCGTTTGGGTTGAATATTAATTGGGCATCGGGTAACCAAGTTTCAACAGAGGAAAAGGCTTCCTGTGTGACTTTTTGTAGTTTGGATAGGGACTGTGCTGAGCAGATGATGGTTGAGTCATCTGCGTATTGTATGAGTGTGCCATGTTTGGTGGCAGAGGCTAGATTATTGGTGAAAACAGAGAAGAGTAGGGGTCCAAGGATGGATCCTTGGAGAACCCCTATGGAGACAGGTAGTTGGGGAGATATATCATTCTGCCATACAACGGATTGTTGGCAGTCAGACAGGTAACTCTGAAACCAGTTGTTGTCTGACTGAGAGAAGGATAGGTTATTGAGGACAGAGATAAGTTGTTTGTGTAGGACCATGTCAAATGCTTTAGATAGGTCTAGGAAAGTAGCAGAGGAGGGGTAGCCATTGTTTTTATGCTGAAGGATAGTGTTAGTAAAGGAGAGTAAGGCAGTGGTGGTGCTATGGTTTGGTCAGAAACCATGCTGAGTATTGGAAAGGAGGTTGTTAGTAAGGAGGTAGTCTGAGACCTGAGACTGTATGCATCTCTCTAGTATTTTGGAGAGTGGAGAGAGAATAGCTATGGGGCGGTAATTGTAATATATATATATATATATATATATATATATATATATGGTTCTACCAGACGCATTGAGAAGACCGACATCGAAGACCGCAGAAGAACTGACGAAAGAAGAGAAGCCAAGAAGACCGGTGGGTTGCAGAGAATCGCAGGAAGACCGACCGAGAAGACCGACCACCCAAGCTGGTTGCAGAACATGCCGAGAATGGGAAAAGTAGACGGGTATAGCCGTACGTTGGGGTGCCGACATGGGAAAAGTCAGAGTGTGTGCCGGTGGAGACGGGGGGTGGGTGGGGGGGTTGTTGGAGTTAGTTAGTTAGGGAGGGAGGGGGGGGGTTAGGTGAGTTAGGGTTAGTTAGGGGGTGGAGTGGGGTTAGTGAGTTAGGTTAGGGTTAGGGAAGCGGGGGGTTAGAGTAGTTAGGGTTAGGGTATAAGGGGGGTTAAGTGAGTTAGTAGGAGGGAGTAGGTAAGTAAGTTAGGTAGGGTGGTGCGATAGGGTGGTAACCTTAGGGTTAGTGGTAGGTAGGGTTAGGGCTTGTTTGTGCTTTTGTTGTGTGTGTTGTGTGTGTGGTGTGTGGATGTGTTTTGTTTTTGGGTTTTGTTTCGTGGGGTTGTCGTGTTGTTTATTTGTTATGGTTATTTCGTGGTGTTTGTTGTGGTTTGGTGTTTATGGAATATGTGGGTATCGGGTGTGTGGTTGGTGGTGTTGTGTGTGGTTTCGATTATGTCAGGTAGAACCATATATATATATATGTGTGTGTGTGTGTGTGTGTGTGTGTGTGTGTGTGTAAATGGCAACCCAGGATGCTAACATGGCACTTCACTGTCTCCATACATTTTTGGAAGGGCAAACATGTAGGCACAGCACAGGGTATTTGAAGTTTCAGTTCGACATTTTGAGGCATGGCTACAATATGTAAATGGGGAATCCTGTGCATAGCATTAACTTCAGCTGATAACCAACTGCATAAAGGGGGATTGCTGTGCTATGTATACAGTAGAGAAGTGGGGTAAGGCTAGAGCTATCAATAAGTACAGCTCATAAACAGGTGCATAAAAGGGGGACTGTGGCCATAAGTATGGGCATATTATACAGACTCACTGACTGACATGTTTTCCTTACAGGTATAAGTGTACTAGCATGGGCACCCAAGGAAGGCAATATCTGGAAATAGTCACTGGTAAGGAGAATGAAGTGCTACTGCAGGCTTTGTACACACATGACATGCACTTTCTAGGCAAAGCAGCCACAGACACAAAGGACTGGGACCAGGTATGGTATGAACCGGTGCAGGACATGAATGCTGTGGATGGCTATAACAGATCTCTGTAACAGGTGATGCAAACATTTATTGTTATGATACTCCATGCAAAGGAAAAGGCACAGGTCATTGTAACAAACAGGTAAACTACAAAGGGTGAATCACCAATACAAAAGCACCTCAAAGAGGCTGAGAGTTTTGGGTCTCACTGGGGGAGTGGTCTGTAATATCCAAGGTGTCTTGAATATGGGAATTGGGCTGACACCAACCACCCATGTGATAGTAAAGGATGCACAAGGTCTAGTACAACACACTCCAATGCATGTGAATGGAATAACTGACCAAAGGCAAGTGCATCTCTATCTTTCAAGGCACCTCAGGTCTGCAACAACAGCAACAATCTGAATAACAAGGTGCATCTTTCAAAGTATTCTATAAGTTAGCATTTAATGTGCAGTACTATATGCATGTCATAGGAGGTTACAGGGGCATATGTTTGGGAAAACCATGTCATCCTGTGTATTTCTGCTTTCATAGGTTCCACTCATGGAGGTACAGCACAGCAGAACAACATAGGGCTGATGACACCAGGGCAGTTGTGGCTGACAATGATGGCAACATTCAAGTGGCTTGGCCCAATATCCCACTGCCACAGTCTATGACAATATACAAGGGAGTCACCCACAATTTTCATTACAGAAACCCAGCACAGGTACAGACAGACCACATAACCTCAACATAACATGATAGCTTCTAGCCAAAAGTCCCTGACAACCTTCACTTGTGTTCCAGGCACAGACAGCATCTGACATTCCATTCAGAGAGGATAGACACTGGATGTTTAGGTATCACCATGGCTCCATGGACATCCCTGATATGGCCGCAAAACTTGACATTAACCAGCAGATGTGAAAGTTGGTAAGCCAGGCAATATCATGTCCACAGCACTGGGGGGATGGTAAGTGTGTAGATTCTAGGATGGCATGCAACAAGTGCCCAGTTACATAAAATATGAGGGTAGGGAGTAGACAATGCTGCTGAGGTCAGTGATGTCAAATATCATCTCTATCAAGGGCAGAATGATGGTGCCCTAACTGTGATCCAACTGGCCCAGGGTACAATTAACAGCCCTGGCACAGGAGGACTTGATCAGGGAGGGAGAGGAGTGAATGTTTATGACTTGATGGCCTCTCCTCAAAAGAAAAGAAAGAGAAGGTATGTAGGTACTTGGGAAGCATACAGGGTATGCAGTTTCCCTGGTAGAAACTGGAGAGACCACTTCTCATGCATCAGGGCTGGGGATAGTGCTGCTTGCTGGTAGCCACCCTTGTAGAAGTGAAGGACAACCAGCATGATCAACTCATTGCATATCCTCCTTCTTCTGCTTAGCCAAGCATGCATGAGGAGGTAGGGTCATAAGTAAAAACCCTCCAACCACCCCCAACAGCTGATTAATGAAAGCCTGTCATGGCCAGCCCTTGACCCTGATGATCTTCTTCTTTCGGTTGCTCCCATCAGGGGTTGCCACAGCAGATCAACTGTTTCCATTTCTTCATGTCCTTTGCATCTTGCTCTGTCACACCAACCACCTACATGTCCTCTCTCACCACATCCATAAACCTTATCTTAGGCCTTTCTCTTTTCCTGTTACCTGGCAGCTTCATCCTTAGCATATTTTTCCCAATATACTCTGCATCCCTCCTCAGCACATGTCCAAACCAAGTAATCCTGCCCCTCTGGCTCTGTCTCCAAACCTTCCAACCTGGGCTGACCCTCTAATATACTTATTCCTAATCCTGTCCATCCTCGTCACACCCAGTGCAAATCTTAACATATTCAACTCTGCCACGTCAAGCTCTGACTCCTGCCTTTTTGTCAATACCACTGTCTCCAACCCATATAACATAGCTGGTCTCACTACCCTCTTGTAGACCTTCCCTTTCACTCTTACTGGTACTCATCTGTCACAAATCACTCCTGACACTCTTCTTCACCCACTCCATCCTGCCTGTACTCTCTTCTTCACCTCTCTTCCACACTCACCATTACTCTTAACTGTTGATCCCAAGTATTTAAACTCATCCACCTTCACCACCTCTACTCCCTGCATCTTCACCATTCCTCTATCCTCCCTCTCATTCATACACATATATTCTGTCTTAGTCTTGCTGACCTTCATTCCTCTTCTCTCTAGAGCATATCTCCACCTCTCCAGGGTCTCCTCCACCTGTTCCCTACTCTCACTACAGATCACAATGTCATCTACAAACATCATAGTCTATGGGGACTCCTGTCTGATCTCGTCTGTCAACCTGTCCATCACCATTACAAATAAGAAAGGGCTCAGAGCGGAACCTTGATGTAATCCCACCTCCACCTTAAACGCATCCATCACTCCACTGCAGACCTCACCGCTGTCACACTATCCTCATACATATCCTGTACCACTCTTACATACTTCTCTGACACTCCCGACTACCTCATACAATACCAGCACTCCTCTCTAGGCACCCTGTCATATGCTTTCTCTAAATCCACAAAGACACAATGCTACTCCTTCTGACATTCTCTGTACTTCTCCATCAACACTCTCAAAGCAAACAATGCATCTGTAGTACTCTTTCCTGACATGAAACCATACTGCTGATCACTAATCATCACCTCCCTTCTTAACCTAGCTTCCAGTACTCTTTCCCATAACTTCATACTGTGACTGATCAATTTAATCCCTCTGTAGTTACTACAGCTCTGCACATCACCCTTATTCTTAAAAATCAGTACCAAAACACATTTTCTCCATTCCTCAGGCATCCTCTCACTTTCCAAGATTTCATTAAACAATCTAGTTAAAAACTCCACTGCCATTTCACCTAAACACCTCCATGCTTCCACAGGTATGTCATCTGGACCAACATCCCTTGACCCCGATGATGAAGGAATGAATAGGTCAATTAACCAGGAAAGTGGTGATGATTGTCAGGCAGATGGGGCAAATAGTGTACAAAATATACTCCAGTGGTATCTCCATAAGACACATTGCAACCGCCCTCAGGTGTGCCTCCAGAGGCCATGCCTTCCATGCCTGTGAAAGGGTCAGAACATAGGTGGGTTGGACACAGACTGTCCTGATCCAAACTACACAGATTGATGGAGAGACAGCATCACTGACACCTCTGGGCACACAGCCTGCATTATTTGGGTCATGGTCAAATGCACTCTGGATCAGCACCTGACATATCAGGTTGTATGCACATTTTCACACAGTGGTTCCCCTTCTCTGCCACCTGTGAACACACAGCCTGCCATTCCCTCATATAGCAGATAACCACTTCATGGACAACTAACATCAGGATCACCACACAGTATGCCTCATCTGTCTGAACACTCATAGTCCCACATTTCAACCTCTTCCATGTCCCAGGCCTCATCAACCTCTAATACAGCAAGCCAATACAGTTTTCAACCCCAATGATCACTTCATGTAAGTCTGACTCCACTACTGGAGAATGCAGTCCCCGACTCTTCACAACCTTAAAGAGTACATGGTTACTGTGTTTGCCTCCTATGACTCTATTCCATCTCAAGAGTGCCGCAGTCAGCTGTCACTATGTACTCTCATTCATGGAAGTGATGATGACTATGCCTTGACTACCTCCTAACTTGTATAGGTAGTCTGATGTTTAATGCACAGCATGGCTAGTTCATATACTATTCTGCTTACAATGGGTATGATAACACAATCATTATTTTATTTTGTGTTGTCTGTGCCATGGCCAACAGTTATGGACCAGATACCACCTCTTTGCCAGTGCTGCAATGTATTGCACCCACCTCTGCCTCCATCATGGCACTGCTGCTGCATGTTTCTCCACTGACTTTCCACCCTGTCCTTCCACTGCTGGCACAACTGGTGTAGAGGTTCCGGCCAAGATGTCCTTCATCTTTTCGTGCAATGCTATGTTGTACAGCATTGCTCAAACAACAAAATTCTTGGTGCCGATTTCTGGATTGTATTGTGATGACCCTTGTAACATATTTAGGCAATGGAAACATTGCTTGAGGAGGCCAAAACCTGTTCCATTACATCATACTTCTCACCGTCTTAGCATATGAAATCTGGGCAAAACCTAATATCATGTGGGGAGTAAGGCCAAAAGTAGGGACGGATATCAAATATTACTCTTATACATATACTTAGCAAGTTGCTAGAATAACAGAATTTGTGTTAGCATGCATTTTCTGAAGGATATGAAGCCTGAAACTCAAACGTATGTCATTGCTTAGTGACATTAATTCTCAGTGATTTGCCAGAAAACTACAAATTTTATGAGAAGCAGATGAAAAATATGAGGCAAAAATCTAGACATTCAGTGAAAATTTGGACATTTGAGAGATATACACTACATTGTGTGTTAGAGCATGTGTTGCATAATAGGACATTTCCTGCATGGTCTGGGAATTGTGTATAAAGGGGTCATCAAAGTGAGCTCTAGGGCATATCCAGCATTGCCTGCAAAACACAAACATCATATTATATGCAGTCTGCATTCTGCCTGCATGGCACCCATGTGTATATCTATCTATATACCATGTGTGCATGTACCAACTGGATGACCCTGTGCAATAGCTCCTCACAGGAACCTTTGGTATAAGTCTCACATGTGCCAGATGTGAGAATTAGGGGATACACCCAAGTGGTACATGGACAATTATAAATAATGCTGTAGACACTTCAGACCATCCTGTAATTAATGGAATGGAAGCACTTCCTGTTGATTTACTGCAGTCTCTCTGGGCTAGGTAGGGCCTTTATGGTCACATGTTGTTCAATACATGGTTTCCAGGACCTAAGAGAAATGTGAAACGTTATAACATGCCTTAATGGTGTTGGTTCTCTCCTCTGCAATCTTGGATAATGATTGCCAATACTGGTCACATGGACTGATCATCACCTCTTGTATAGTGACATTTGCGTCTCATAATAGCCTGAGCCTATAGCATTAACCGCTTCCTTACTACAGCTTTGCAGTTTGATAATATATATATATAAATATAAATATAAATATACATATTAAAGTATATATATTATTAATACTTTGATATAAATATAAATAAAAATATACACATAAATATACACATAAATGTAATTATAAATATATATATTAAAGTATATATATTATTAATACTTTGATATAAATATAAATAAAAATATACACATAAATATGAATACAAATATAAATGTAATTATAAATATATAAAACTATTAAAACATTTAAACATTAAATATATTTAAAAAAACTGCAAGGTTACACTCACCAACACTCCTGTGCTTCCAAATAGTTAAAGAAAAAATATATGAAATGCAGGCGTGGTGGTATCTGTACGCAGCTAGTGTATTAGTGTATTTGTGTGTTATACAGACTGCTGTTGATTGATACGCTCTACGCATACTGTGCCACCACGCCTGCATTTCATATTAAATATATTTATATTTATATTTATATATATATATATATATTTATATATATATATATATATATATATATATATATAGATATGTGTATATAGAAAAATAATTTACTCAATCAATCAAGTTGTAAATATTTGTTTGTGTTGTGGTATAAGTTTGAAGGTTATAAGTAATCAGTATGAATGGATGTTTCTATGGACTCAATGGCAATGATGTGTTTATTTATTTAATAATTTCTTAGTTGGCTTTTTTTCACTGTATCCCTTTAATTTATAACATCAATTTTTCTAATTTATTAATCAATTATTCAATTATTTAATTGATTTATTCTTATAAAAAGGGTGTGATGTGTGAGTTTTTTACTCTGAAGATGCCATTTGGAATGGTGAAAGCACTTAGTTAATAAAGGATTTGTCTACTGTTATTCTGCCTGGTCCATGTGCAGTGGTCTGAATTTCCGATTTTTGTTTATCGTGAAACCCTGTATTGGGTTTGGTATCTTTCTTGTTTTAATTTACCAAAGGCCTTGATTTACATCTACAACTGATAATCCTTAACCACAGGTATGATTGAGACTACTTCATCAATAGACTGCCATGGGTAGTGCTCCTTTTGACTAATTTGTTTAAGTCTTGTGAATCAATACTTCACAATCTGCTTGACATGGAGATGGAGTCTATTCTACATACGGGGGAGTCTTTGGGACACAAATCTATCCTGTCAACAAGTTCTAATATTGTCACAGACCAGGTTAAGGCCTTGTGTGTGGGTTATGTGAGTGGAGTTTGTCTTATGGATATGCAGCAACTCCAGCAAGGCTGGGTTTGAAATGGCCTTGTATGCCAGACACAGGTCACCTCTGAGCAGTCTGTATGAGACTGAGTAGAGGGACAGGGCTTTTAGCCTATCTGTATAGGATAGGTGTTTGAGACCCTGGATTTTCCTCATCAGGAACCTCTATGGTCTCTTCAACTGCTGCATGTGCTTGGCAAGGTACATGGTGAAGGGGGCATTGTACTCGATAATGGGTCTGATAAGGGAGGAGTACAGGGATGTTATGACCTTCTTGTTCCTGGATAAAATATTCTTATTTATGAGGTGGGCCATGTAGAAAGTACAATGGAGGCAACGTGGTGGTCAAAAGTCAGGTTGCTATCAACCTGAGTGTTCAAGTCCCTCACGACTGATTGCATGCTTAGTACATTGTTATTAATGTGATAATTAGTAGGGATGACATTTTCCCCAAAGGGAATAATGATGCATTTCTTGGCATTTGGTTTGAGGCCATGCTTCTGGCACCAGTCATTAGTTTGGGTAAGGCCCTCTTGGAGGATGTTCACATCACTAGGGGAATTTAAGTAATTAAAAATTAGCTTCCCCGGTATGCCATATTGTGAAAATATACCTTTTTGAGCACATTAGTCAAGTCATCTGCATACTTGGTCAGCCACAGACCACTGGTTTCACCTTGCATATCAGAAAAATATATCCCAAACTGTAGAGGCCTCAAGACTGATCCTTGAGGTACACCGCTCGTTACGGGTCTACTAATATAGACGGCTTCCCCTACATTGACTGAGTGGGTTCTATCAGTGAGTCAGTTAACTACCCATCTGGTAACATACTGATCGATGCCTAGCTGGGAAGTTTATCTATTATACCCGAGTGAGGAATAGTGTCAAAGGCTTTGGCTAGGTCAAGGTAGGTGGTATGCACTGTCTTCCCTTCATCCATGGCTTTGGTGACTGTTTCATGATCTCTCTTTGACAAAACCAAACTGTGTGGGGTCAAGCATTTGGTGGTTGACAATATCCTTGTTTATAAGGCCCATGATAATGCATTCCATGGTCTTGCAGATTACAATTGAGTTGTTATTGCCCTAAGTAAAATTGCCATTTAAGAATATTTCCAGGAAGTCTGAGCTATCCTCTTCTACTGATTGCTAACCTTCTTTACTGAAATAAAGAAACACTCCTTTACAAAATGTAAGTCTTTCACTCTTTTCCTTATAAATGGGCAGATACTTTAAATCAATATCACTTACTTCAAATGCATGGTTGCAGCCAAATAATGGACAAGAGATTTTACAGAAACTGAAGAAAAGCGATGCAACCCAGATACTCTGTTATGACAATGACATGAGGAACATAATCTTTAAAAAAATGCTGTGCAACATCAAGACTCCAAACCCTTCCTCAAAATAGTCTGATGGCTGCTACTTTAGCTGTCACAGATGGGCCAAGACCATAAATAATAAAAGACTAGGGGTCAGATTCCAAAATACCTGCTCTCGATATGTGACTTACTTCACTGTACTGTCCATCTATAACATAGACTTACAATGGAGTAAGTCACTTACACCATGAGCAAACCTTATAGAATTGGGCAGCCTTCCACCAGAGTTAAGTCACAGACAATGAGAACAAGTCTTTTGGAATGGTACCCAACAATTGTAGGCTGTTCAGAAAAAATCTTGTAAAATATCTGTGATGACAAATGAAGTGTTATCATGACTACCTCTCAAGGGTGTTACTGATACAGCAAGTGAGCTGTGAAACCTACCTTGAAGACAGATGTATAACAGTGTTCCTTAAAGTACAGTTGTAATGGTTGTCCTTAGCAGTCAGAAAAATCTAACAGCACAGAGTCAGGAAGTTCTACAAGCTCAGAAAAAGGACCAATGCAGGTGTGTGATATGAGTGAGTTACAGGGTGTCTATTAGTTTACTTGCATTGTAAGATATGGTTGAATTGTCAGAAAATCATCCAGATATAATGACTGCATCAAGTCATTAAATTACTATATTCACCAATACCCAATAGTTTTACTAGCATCAACCACCCATATACATAGTTTTGTGACTGCTCACCGCACCTCACGTCTTCTAATATAACCTTTATGATAGCCATATATACAATTATCATATATCCTATTTTATATACCACCTCTTAACTACATTATTAACATTTTTTCCTGTCTAGTTCCTTCCCTCACCTCAGTTTCTTTGGATTCTTAAGCACTAATAACACGACCTGTTAATTATTTGACAAATACATAGTTTTGTGGCACTGCTCACCCCCACCTCTGTACTTCTAACATAAACTTTATGACAGCCATGTATAATTACCAATAGACCCACTTTATACACCACCTCTCATAGGTTCATAGGTTCATAGGTAGGTACTAGGCTATTGGCCCTAGGGCCTATATAAGCCTAGTAAAAAGGTACCCTGGCTTTCGCCACCCAAGAAAATTATTTTCCTGTGCCACTGTTGAGCAGAGCCACAGAAGTGATCCCCAGGGTGAATTTCCTATCTCCCATCCAATCATCAAGATTTTTCTTGAAGAGTGCTAATGAGGAGCTTTGTTTGATATAGATAGGTAGTTTGTTCCAAAGTATGGGAAGTCACTGGGACAGGAATCTATCCCTTCAGCATGTTCTGTTTATTGTGGTAACAAGGTTTAGGTCCCTAGAGCATGTAGCTCGTAGGGATTGGGATTTCTTTAAGTGGAGCATGTCTAAAAGCTCTGGGTTTGACATAGCTTTGTGTGTTAGGCAGAGATCGCCTCTGAGTAGGCGATATGCGACGGAGTAAAGCTGCAGTTTTTTGAGACGGTCTGCATACGGCATCTGTTTGAGGCTGGTAATCCTCTTTGTGAGATATTTCTGTGGCCTTTCCAGTTGCTGTAGATGTCTTGTGAGGTACATACCAAAAGGGGCATTATACTTTATAATGAGTCTAATGAGTGACGAGTAGAGGGAAACAATGACCTCTTTTTTCCTGGATGAGAAACCTTATAGTGATGAGGTGTGCCAAGTAGAAGGATTTCCTGACTACTGTGGCGATGTGATTATCAAAGGAGAGACTACTGTCCACCTGTGTCCCAAAGTCTCTTATCACACTTTCAGTGTTAAGTAGACTACCACCTATGTGGTAGTTCATGGGTACAGAGTTTTTACCAAAAGGGATGACAATGCACTTTTTGGCACTGAGCTTGAGGCCATGGCTTTGACACCAGGCATCTGTCTCAGCGAGGCCCTTTTCTTTTGGAGTTTTGAGTATGGCTCCTAGTTTGCAGTCATCTGTGAACTTCATTAGCCAAAGACCTTCTGTGTTAGCCTGTACTTCAGAGAAGTAGATACCAAACAGGAGTGGACCCAGGACTGAACCCTGTGGTACTCCACTTGTCACTGGTCTGAAGTTGGATTTGGAGTCTGCTACTTTCACAGTGTGGGTTCTGTCAGTGAGCCAGTTGGCAACCCATCTTGTGACATAGGGATTTATACCTAGTTTAGTGAGTTTATCTATAATTCCAGAGTGGGGGATGGTGTCAAAAGCCTTGGCGAGATCTAGATACGCTGTGTAACCACCTTACCCTCATCTACGGCTTTGGTGACTGCTTCAAAGAAGTCTATCAGGTTTAGGAGACATGATCTGCCTTTTACAAACCCAAACTGGGTGGGGTCCTGAGTTTGGAGATTACCAATGTCATTGTTTATAAGTTCCATGATGATACGTTCCATTGCCTTGCAGACCAGGCTCGTTAGGCTAATGGGGTGGTAGTTTCCGGGGTCTGTGTTGGCTCCCCCTTTGTGGAGTGGGATAACCATCGCTGTGCGCCATTCAGTGGGCACATAGCCTGAGGTGAGGCTATGATTATACATGGTACTTAGGTGGGGTGCCAGTTCGTTCTGTAGTTCATGTAGAACACAGCCTGGGATGTTGTCAGGTCCCAAGAATGTTGTGTTCTTGGCTTTGGATAGTATGTATTTTACCTGTGCAGCCGTGATTACAGGAACTTTGCATTCTTCTGGTATAGAGATAGGCCCTTTAGGGGATGTCAGGGGGGTAAAGTTAGCACTGAACCTATCTGCCAGGATGTTGGCAATATCAGTTGGTTCTATATATTTAGTGCCATTGTGCTGTAACTCAGAGCAGATCTGAGTGTTGCCATTGAGATTCTTGACATAGCTATAGAATGCTTTGTGGTTGTCTTTAGAGTCAGTGGCGATTTTGTTTTCGTAACTAGCTTTGGAGGATTTTATGAGGGATCTCAGCTTCTTACTGAGGCTGACCAGGGAGTTTCTCCAATCATGGGATTTTACTCTTTTTTGCAACAGTTTCTTTCTTCTGTTATAGAGTTTGTTTATGGCAGGGGACCACCAGTTTGTCTTCCTTTTTTGGAGGATAGCATCTTGGTTCTGTTAGGGATTGCACGATCCATGCACTTGTGTAAGTGCTTATAAAGTGCATTTGAGTAGGATTCAGCAGTTATATCTCTATTGTCCGTCAGCATGAGTGTCGTGAAGTTTGCCACTTCTGTCTTAAGAAGCATGAAATTGGCTTTGGAGAAATTTTTTTACTGTGGTTTCCCTAATGGGGGGTGGGGGAGGGATGTGGATGTCTAGGGTGATTAGCTTGTGGTCGGATCTGACCAACGAGGAATTGACCTCTGGTGTGGAGCACCGGTTGCCCATGTTGGTAATAACCATGTCTAGGATATTGCTGCCCCTGGTGGGGATGTGGATAAGTTAATCCAAGGCATTGGAATTTATGAATTCCAGAAAACGTTGAGCACAAGAGTTGGTACATGAGTAGTTTTCCCAGTTAATGGTGGGGTAGTTGAAATCACCCATTATTAGGGTGTTAGGTTGTACCCTAATATTTTCCAGTGTATCAAAAAATGAGGAGTGGGAATCCTGGGACATGGTGGGGGATCTGTAGCAAGCTGCAATTTGGATTGTGGTCTTGCCCAGAGTTAGTTGTACTTGAATAATCTTGGATGCATTATGCTGAGCAACTAGCCTCGAGGTGTGGATGTCCTTAATGAATATGGACACGCCTCCGCCTTTAGTGTTTCAGTCCAGGTTAGGTGGCCGAAAGGTGTGGTATGAATAATAACCTGGTAATGCAGGGGTACTCTCTGGAGCCTTGAACCAGGTCTCTGTCACTGCACAGATGTCGATGTTCTCCATTTTAAAGAGTGCCTCGAGTGAGTGCATTTTGAGGTTAGACTTGTAGCACTGAGTAGCAATACCCTCAGATTCTTCTTGCTTGTACTTGTTACAGTGGTGAATTTGTCATTTGAACCTTGCCTAAAAAAGGCACTATAGGGGTGGCTAGAGCCTTATCTCAACTACAATTTTAACATTTTCTGTCCTATCTAGCTCCTGCCCTCACCTCCATTTTTTTTATAGACTAATCATTATTATATATTTGAGAAGCCCAGTAATATGTCTCTCTAAATGCTCATTGTTCAGTACCTACTACTGCATAAGTATCTTTAAAGTGCAGTAGTTTGCCTTTATTCCATGTGAATGTAATCTCATTAGCAAGTGAATGTATAATTGTTAATTCATGTTACTTAATCTTTGTATATTACTGGATGTCTTGTTAAAAAGGTCTGTAATAAGTTGCAGCATTTCTCCCCAGGCCTCCATTGAAAAATATGTATTTGACTAAACCGTCAGACAAACCTGGTAAACAAAAGGAAAATATAATAAAATAAATACTGCAAAGACTTAAGTATATTGGTTATTGCCAGTGACGCAAATACCTTTTTAAAGTTTTTGTATTATTGTATAATGCACAATCTAAGTATTTAATAATACTTCTATTCTGACAGTCCTAACAATTATGAGAATTATTACTTTTGTAAAGCAAAGGGGCCGTTATGCCATAGATGTTAAATATATATATATATATATATATATATATATATATATATATATATATATATATATATGTATATATAAAAATATATATGTGTGTCTGTATATATATATATATATATATATATATATATATATATATATATATATATATAAGGTCACCACAGCGGAACTCTGGTCTGCTAATGATTGGCAGTTGATTTTTATGGTGCCAAGTTGCCAGCCCGACGCCCAACCTTCAGCGAAGGCACACCCATTCATGCATGTCTTTTGAACGCCACTCAACCACGGGGCGGACATACAGACTCCACACAGAAGGCGCTCCGCCGAGAATCAAACAGGAGAACCTCTTGCTGTGAGGCAACAATGCTACCGCTGTACCACCGCGGCTTTATATATATATATATATATATATATATATATATATATATATATATATATAGTATATATATATATATATATATATTTATATATATATACATATATATATATATATATATATATATATACATATATACATATAGTTATATACATATATATATATATATATATATATATATATATATATATATATATATATATCTAGCAAACCCAAAAACAAACTCCAGCACAGGAAATAACAGTGAATGGCTGCAAGCAGACTCCAAATCCGACTTCAGACCAGTGACAAGTGGAGTACCACAGGATTCAGTCCTGGGTCCTCTCCTGCTCTCCTGTTTGTTATCTACTTCTCTGAAGTGCAGGCTAACACAGAAGGTCTTTAGCTAACGAAGTTTGCAGATGACTGCAAACTAGGAGCCATAATCGAAACTCCTAACGATGTGGACATCCTACAAAAGGGCCTCACTGAGACAGATGCCTGGTGTCAAAGCCATGGCCTCAAGCTCAATGCCAAAAAGTGCATTGTCATCCCCTTTGGTAAAAACTCTGTACTCATGAACTACAACATAGGCGGTAGTATACTTAACATCGAAAGTGTGATAAGAGTCTTTGGGACACAGGTGGACAGTAGTCTCTCCTTTGATAATCACATCACCACAGTAGTCAGAAAATCGTTCTACTTGGTACACCTCATCACAAAAGGTTTCTCATCCAGAAAAAAAGAGGTCATTGTTCCCCTCTACTCATCCCTCATTAGACCCATTATAGAGTACAACTCCCCTTTTGGTATGTACTTCACAAGACATCTACAACAACTGGAAAGGCCACAGAAATACCTCACAAAGAGGATTACTGGCCTCAAACAGATACCCTACGCAGACCGTCTCAAAAAACTCCAGCTTTACTCCATCGCATATCGCCTACTCAGAGGTGATCTCTGCCTAACATACAAAGCTATGTCAAACCCAGAGCTGTTGGACATGCTCCACTTAAAGAAATCCCTAGGGCCCATACAAGCCTAGCCAAAAAATGCACCCTGGCTTTCGCCACCCAAGAAAATTATTTTCCTGTGCCCCTGTCGAGCAGAGCCACAGAAGTGATCCCCAGGGTGAATTTCCCATTTCCCATCCAATCATCAAGATTTTTCTTGAAGAGTGTTAATAAGGATCTCTGTTTGACATAGATAGGTAGTCTGTTCCAGAGTATGGGAAGTCTCTGGGACAGGAATCTATCCCTCCAGCATGTTCTGTTTATTGTGGTGACAAGGTTTAGGTCCCTAGAGCATGTAGCTCGGAGGGACTGGGATTTCTCTAAGTGGAGCATGTCCAACAGCTTTGGGTATGACATAGCTTTGCATGTTAGGCAGAGATCGCCCCTGAGTAGGCGATATGCGATGGAGTAAAGCTGTAGTTTTTTGAGACGGTCTGCATAGGGCATCTGTTTGAGGCCAGTAATCCTCCTTGTGATGTATTTCTGTGGTCTTTCCAGTTGTTGTAGATGTCTTGTGAGGTACATACCAAAAGGGGCATTGTACTCTATAATGGGTCTAATGAGTGATGAGTAGAGGGGAACAATGACCTCTTTTTTTCTGGATGAGAATCCTTTTGTGATGAGATGAGCCACATAGAAGGATTTCCTGATGACTGTGGCAATGTGATTATCAAAGGAGAGACTACTGTCCACCTGTGTCCCAAAGTCTCTTATCACACTTTCAGTGTTAAGTAGGTACAGAGTTTTTACCAAAAGGGATGACAATGCACTTTTTGGCATTGAGCTTCAGGCCATGGCTTTGACACCAGGTATCTGTCTCAGTGAGGCCCTTTTGTAGTTTGTCCACATCGTTAGGAGTTTCGATTATGGCTCCTAGTTTGCAGTCATCTGCAAAATTTGTTAGCCAAAGACCTTCTGTATTGGCCTGTACTTCAGAGAAGTAGATACCAAACAGGAGAGGACCCAGAACTGAACCCTGTGGTACTCCACTTGTCACTGGTCTGATGTCGGATTTGGAATCCGCTACTTTCACAGTGTGGGTTCTGTCCGTGAGCCAGTTGGCAACCCATCTTGTGACATAGGGATTTATACCTAGTTTAGTGAGCTTATCTATAATTCCAGAGTGGGGGATGGTGTCGAAAGCCTTGGCGAGATCTAGATAAGCTGTGTGAACAATTTTACCCTCATCTATGGCTTTGGTGACTGCTTCAATGAAGTCTATCAGGTTTAGGAGACATGATCTGCCTTTTACAAATCCAAACTGGGTAGGGTCCAGAGTTTGGAGATTACCAATGTCTTTGTTTATGAGTTCCACAATGATATGTTCCATGGCCTTGCAGACCAGGCTCGTCAGGCTAATGGGGCGGTAGTTCCCGGGGTCCATTGTGGCTTCCCCTTTGTGGAGTGGGATAACCATTGTGGTGCGCCATTCAGTGGGTACAAAGCCTGACGTGTGGCTATGATTGAACATGGTACTTAGGTAGGGTGCCAGTTCATTCTGTAGTTCATGTAGAACGCAGCCTGGGATATTGTCAGGTCACACGGATGCTGTGTTCTTGGCTTTGGAGAGTGTGTTTTTTACTTGTGCAGCCGTGATTATAGGAACTTTGCATTCTTCTGGTATAGAGATGGGCCCTCTAGGGGGTGAGAGGGGGGTAAAGTTAGCACTGAACCTATCTGCTAGGATGTTGGCAATATCAGTTGGTTCTGTATATTTAGTGCCATTGTGCTGTAACTCAGAGCAGATCTGAGTGTTCCAATTTAGATTCTTGACATAACTATAGAATGCTTTGTGGTTGTCTTTAGAGTCAGTGGCAATTTTGTTTTCGTAACTAACTTTGGAGGATTTTATGAGGGATCTCAGCTTCTTACTGAGGTTGACCAGGGAGTTCCTCCAGTCATGGGATTTTACCCTTTTTTGCAACAGTTTCTTTCTTCTGTTGTAGAGTTTGTTTATGGCAGAGGACCACCAGATTGGCTTCCTTTTTTTTGGAGGATAAAATCTTGGTTCTGTTAGGGATAGCTGGTAACCAAAAAGTAAGCACAATACACCAATAAAGAACACAGCCTTAATAGTGTCAGAGCAGTGTTCTCTATTAGGGATAGCATGATCCATGCACTCGTGTAAGTGCTTATAAAGTGCATTTGTGTAGGATTCGGCAGTCATACCCCTATTGTCTGTCTGCATGGGTGTCATGAAGTTTGCCACTTCTGTCTTAAGAAGTGTGAAGTTGGCTTTGAAGAAGTTTTTTACAATGGTTTCCCTAATTGGGGGTGGGGTTGGGATGTGGATGTCTAGGCTGATTAGCTTGTGGTCGGATCTGACCAATGAGGAACTGACCTCTGGTGTGGAACACTGGTTTCCCATGTTGGTAATGACCAGGTCTAAGATATTGCTGCCCCTGGTGGGGGTGTGAATAAGTTGATCCAAGGCGTTGGAATTTATGAATTCTAAAAAACGTTGAGCAAAAGAGTTGGTACATGAGTAGTTTTCCCAGTTAATGGTGGGGTAGTTGAAATCGCCCATTATTAGGGTGTTGAGTTGTATCCTAATACTTTCCAGTGTATCAAGAAATGAGGAGTGTGAATCCTGGAGCATGGTGGGGGGTCTGTAGCAAGATACAATTTGGATTGCGGTCTTGCCCAGAGTTAGTTGCACTTGGATAATCTTGGATGCATTATGCTGTGCAACTAGCCTGGAGGTGTGGATATCCTTAATGAATATGGACACGCCTCCGCCTTTAGTGCTTCTTTCTGGGTTAGGTGGCCGAAAGGTGTGGTATGAATTGTAGCCTGGTAATGCAGGAGTGCTCTCTGGAGCTTTGAACCAGGTCTCTGTCACTGCACAGATGTCAGTGTTCTCCATTTTAAGGAGTGCCTCGAGTGAGTGCATTTTGAGGTTTAGACTTCTAGCATTGAGTAGCATTACCCTCAGATTTTGCTTGCTTGTACCTGTTACGGTGGCGAATTTGTCATTTGAACCTTGCCTAAAAAAGGCACTATAGGGGTGGCAAGAGCCTTAGCCAGTATCTGGAATCCTAAGGGCGACAGGTGCAGGCCATCTCTGGTAAAGCATCGTGGACTGTCGATCATGTCGTCCCAAGCAGACAAATACTGGATCCCCTTAGAATGACACCAGAAGCTTAGCCAATTGTTGAAGTCAATCATTTTGTCCTTGTACTGTGGTATCATTCTGGGTGATGGCAGCATGCTACTCAGGGTTAGGGTCATACCTAGATGCAACTGAAATGCCTCTCAAGGACGGTACTAGTTCCATTTATAGTCCTCCCTGCTATACATCAAAATACTGGTATAGCCCAACCTAGTGGTTGGGATGTACAAATACATATGGAAAACAAAATCATAAATAATTCATAAATAAGAGAATATGTAGTAATGGTAAAATGTAATGTTTGATCCATAACACTATAGAAAAAGTGTAAACAAAATATAGACAATAATTATTATAATACTAATCCATCATAATTTCACACAATGTATTCATACCCCAACATAAAGCCTCAAATGTTGCCTAATAATAGATTTGGAAAGGACACAACTGGACAAATAGGTCATATAATAACAGTAATTATATAATAAAATGATATTATAATTACATCTCAGCACTTAGGTATAGATTGAGTCATCCTAGTCACTAAGACTACACAATTACCAAAATCATGAATTATAGAAAGACATAAAAAGTGCAGACATTAAGAAAAAGCAACATAAAATAATATGCTGTATATATCAAATAACAATATAAATAAATGTACCAAAAGACAGACAAAAGATTCTGTTATAGATGGTCATTCAAGCCTGGCGGAAAAAGTGCCCCAAGGTTGGTAATCCAATATTGTTCCTTTTTATTCAAAATAGAGTGCCAACCCTGCTGATGGCTACGATCTCCTACAATTTTGTCAATAACCATAAACTTAAATTGTGCATTGGAATGTTTGATGGTGTGTCTATACAAGGCATTAGTTTCTCTTTTATTTCTGATGTCACTCTTATGTTCTGTCATACGTGTTTGATCCGCCAATTGTCTTTTGCCCTCATTAAGATAATCCCCAATGTTCATGACTACAACAGCACCCCCCCTTATCTGCAGGCAAAATTGCAATGTCACGGTTGTGCCTAAGTTCTTCCAGAGCAGTTTTTTGCATGGTAGAAATATTTTGGCCTAGAATGCATGATTCCTGATGGTGAAAATGTAAATCCTTAATAACTGACTGCTGGAATATGGAGACATATTTATTCATAGGTGGTTGGAAATCCGATTTCAAAAATCTAAACTCTGAAGATCTTTGAGAGATGTTACCTGAAAAAAACAATTTCAGATTCAGATTACGACAAAATGACAATACATCATTTACTATACTATATTCATCACTAAAAAAAACGGGGATGAAACCAAGGCCTTTATTCAATAAAATTGTGCGTCTGTCAATGGTACATCAGATAAATTCAAGACATTATCAAAGCCATCCGGAGCTATTTCAACAATGTTCGTATCAGGTTCTCCATGGAACTGTTTACTGTGTTTGTGCTTGCGACCCCCTCGTCACCTTGGTGTATATCTAAAGGGGTTTTGGTATTGGGTTTTTTACTCTTTGGTGATTCCCAATGGTTGCTACCATCATTATCCGTGTATGATGATTCATCACCAGACGTACTGGCAAAGGATGCATCAGTGGATTTTAAAATAGATCGTGGTCTCTTTCTGGGTTTTATACCTGATGTTTTGTGACTTGTATCATTGAATCTAACTGTTTTAGATGTAGCAAAAGGGCGACCCCTTTGATAGTCAGTGCAGTCCCTATTGAATTTGCGGATTTTACGGTCCTTAGTCAGTTGGTCAAAAGATGCCAGATCCTTAGATAATTTATTAACCAAGGTGGTAAATATAGGTTGTGACTCAAAACATTTACACTCCTCACAGGACCCTTTAACCTCTGTTAAACATATATCCACCATTCTTTCATAGTATGCTGCCAAAATTTTAACAAACATCATTGAAGACTGATGAAGAGCCTGGTTCCATTCCTTTGTCAGCCTGTCTTCCGATCTGCCGACCAAGGGCTGTAACCTGACCCTAAGTCCTCTGGGAGTGATATCCTTTTGTATATACACTTTAAATAGTCTTAAATGCCAAATATTGGCTCGAAGATTCCTCAAGTCTTTATTAAGTTTGTTGAAAGCTAAGTCACAACCATTAGTAGGACCTATATAAGAGCCATTTTGGTTATTGCTTGACATGACATTGACACCAAATACACCTAAGTCATGCCTATCAGCACATAACCCATTCAAAATCTGCTCAAGATCCATAATGTGTAAGTATTAAGACCAACAAACTATGGTTAACCCACTCAATGTAATGTATACAAAATATAGAAACATTTCAACAGGGACCACACTGAAAATTAGGAGCCAAAATATCATTCAAAGAAGTATATAAAATCATGCATATGATATCAGTCACAATACCGTCCTAATCCACTAGTGCATCCAACCTTGAATTATAGAAAATTCCCAGTACAAGGCCTGGCATGAATCTACTGATGTGTAGTTCACTAGTCAGTAGGCCACCTGAGATAATCGAAATCCACTTGTGTACCCACCTAAAAAATTATATAAAAGTCACTTGTAATTTAGGATAGAAACTTATACTCAATTGGGAAACACAATGTTGTATTACTCATGAGATAGTATCCAGGTTATCAATCACATTCAATGATGTATATATCTCAAATAAAGTATATGTGCATATGTAACCATATATTCTACACAAAAAGCAGCCCCATAAATAGGTCAATTTAAGTGTTTCAAATGTAACCATCTAGCCACTTAAGATATTATATAAAAGTCACCAGTGATTAAAGAATCAGCATGTACTTAATAAAAAAGCATAATGATGTAATACTCATAACATAGTATTCATGCCCATACTAGGTTCTCAATCACAATTGTGTATTTGTATATTTCCCTATTAATATGGACATATATGACCATATATTTCTAGGTACAAATTCCCCCTTAGTAGTTATGAGAAACATGAATGGAATGAAAATAAAAATATCAATTGAGCAAATGCACATTTGTCATGTACATATGAAACCATACAAATATATAATCTGTAGGGCTATCCTTAAATCCCTTTGTATCCTAGGTCTTAATCATAGGTCTCTTATACAATCTGCTATAGTATCCTGGCATGATTGCCAAAAACTAGTCAGTTCTATATTACATTAATTACACATCAGACCTGTTTAGGATGTATACACACAGGCCCATACAAAGAGGACAATATTATTTAGTTAGTAAAAATAACAAAAAATCAGAAACTGCTGACAGCAAATGTAACTTAGTTAATGATATATACATTAACCAGGTTCAAAAAGTCACCAGCATATTTGTGTTCTTAACATATGTGTCCCAACTGAAATAAGATCCCAACAACAATCCAAATGAAGCGACCCTTAGAATCTTCGTGGGGCGAATATATTGTTAGGCACACAAGCCCCGATAGATCCAGCAAAAAAAAAAATTTTTATATGCGTGCCCCTCGACCAACAGTACTACACCAGTAGAAAACCATTTCTTATATAAGTCGTCAGCCCAAACTTCAAAAAACACACAATCGATCCCTGGTGAAGTTCCAATATTCTAGGAGGCACCCATTTGCCAACAATTCCGCCCCCTCGATTAGTAACGGTACATTAGTTATAAACAGTACCTTACGTGTGTCCCAAAACAATGTTTCAGTTCCTCCAGAAAGGCATTTGATTATTAATAGTCTCAAATACGAAATATGTCCCCCCTTGTGTTTTGGTAATTTTTGCCCAACACAAAAGAAGTAATATGAAGCAATACCAATGTCCACGTAAAATATGAAAAGTTCCTGGCGTAGCGAATGATTCAGCCTAATAGGCCTGACCCATCCTTAAGTGCTGAAGACGAGATAAGAAGTAAATCCTAAAAATACCAGCTAATGGCAAGCTGTTATTGATATCCAAGTACACAGTCCATATCACAATGTAAACTTCAACAAAAAGAAACTGTCCTTAATTCCATAAGTATGAGAAATGCCACCAGGAACCCCCAGCGAAGCCCAATAACTAGATGCAACTGAAATGCCTTGCAAGGACGGGATGCGAGGTCAAACCAAGTAGAAGCAACCACAAACAACCAGCAAAGTGTGATGGTAGAGTCTTGGGTACGTTGTTATGCCTTATGGGCTGTGGTTGAGTGGCACACTGATTTTGTGGGCTATGTGTCATTTGGGTTGTGTTGGGGGGGGTGGAGTTTGCTTGCGTTTATGCTTTGGATGTCCCTGATGCTTGGGCAGGTTTTTATTGAGAGCCTCCACGAATGTAGGTGTGTGTTTTGTGTTTCTATGTGTGTGTTTTGGTGGTGTAGGTTGTGAGGGACTATGTGATGAGTGTGGTGTGGTGTAAGTGTTTACCTTCTCCTCTTGGCTGTTTAGTCAGGTCCTGGGTGAAGAAAGCTTTGCTTTCAGTTTGGCTATATAAGTGCATCTCTCACAGGTTGTAGTGTTGGGTGGTAGGAGGCGACGGTTGTCTGTATACATGAGGCAAGAATTATTGCATGGAAGTTTGGCTAAAAGGGCACTTTAATTAATGATTAAGGTTAGATGTAATAGTTTCCAGCTAGAGTGATATTTGGATTAATCCAGTTTAAAATAACCTTAAATATGGATGCATTAATATATGTTTCAATATCCGAGAATTTGATTCCTCCTTGCTCCCAAGATCTAATGTGATGTACAAAAGCTATTCTGTTTCTTTTGGGGAACCAAAGGAATTTCATTAGTAATCTATTTATATCTTTAATGTATTGATATTTATAAGAGAAGAACTAGAGCTATGTAGAGTATTTTTGGTAAAATTGTCATTTTTATTAATTGTAATCTGTCTTCAAAGGTGATGAGACTTTTGTTCCAACTATTTGTATACTTATTTATTAAGTTTATATAATATTTTTATAATTAGAATTATATTCAATTCTGTTTTCTGTGGATTTACATAGTGTTACTCCTAGATAATCAAGAGAATCTGAAGTTGCACCAATAATGTGATGATTTAGATTTAGATCTGTTGAAATGTAAACCTGAGATTTTCTGGAAATAGTTCATCACAGAATCTAATTCTTATAGAACTAATTGTGAATTACTTAACATGAGCAAAATATCATCTGTATAAAGCATTATCTTGGAATTATACTGATTGTAAATATTTATACCAATGATCTTTGGATTGTCACGAATAAGGGCAGCAAATATTTTAATGGCTAATGCAAATAAAATAGGGGATAAGGGACATCCCTACTTAGTGTCTTTGGTTATTTGAATAGATTCAGATGTGAAGGGGCCTAATTTAACATAAGCTACGTTGTTTTTGTATGCACTTTTTATTAGAGAAATAAACAAAGAGGAAAAGTGAAAATAACATAACACTTCAAACGTATATTCCCAGTTAACAGAATCGAATGCCTTTTCTATGTCTAAATTAATCACTAGTGCTTCTTTCTTTCCCTTGTTCAAATATTCAGTAAGTGTTAAGATCCTTTGGATGTTATCATAAGTGTGTCTTTCATATATGAAGCCTGATTGATCATCATTTATAATTATTTGTGTTAGTGGGACCTTTAATCTATCTGCAAAGATGAACATAAACATTTTATAATCATTATTTAGTAATGATATAGGTCTATAAGAACTAGAAAATTGTGGGCCTTTGTTGGATTTTATGATAGGTGAGATCAAAGAGTATCTTCATTAAGGTGGTATAATGCCATGTAATTGAACGTCGACTAGAGTTTTATGAAAGAATGACAGTACAGATGAGGGGAACGATTTGTATATTTCAATGATTATACCATCCCTTCCAGGAGCTTTATTGGGCTTAAATGTTTTGATTTTTTTTTGTTTAATATCCTCTAGTGAGATTTGTGCTTCAAGAACTGTATCAAGATTCTCAGGGGCCTTAACTGATTAAGTGAACGAATATCTAATTTTATATATTCATTAACTGAATGATTGGAACCAAAGTGTTTGGAATAATGAAACCTGAAGGCATCTAAAATATCTCCTAAGTCAGAAGCAGTTCTATTAGACCCTTCATGTAGTAGTTTAATTATGTTATTTGAATTAGAATATATCTTGGCTCTCCTTGACAGATTGTGCATATGTTTAGGGGATGATGCATAGGAGTTTAATTTTAGTCTTTCTAATGCCAAATTAGTTTTATGGAATAGGATATCTGAATATTGCTTATTAAGCTCCTCTGTTTTTTTCATCTTATCAGAAGTTAGTTGGGAGGGATCAGATCTAATGTTTAAGAGTTGAGCTTGAGTAGCTTACTAATAGTGTCAACCTTGAATAGAAGTTTTGACAAATGTTTAGTGTGTTTATTTGCCTGTCTTGGTAATCCATTTTAGTATACAAAGTATTACTATCTCACAATCATTTAAATAACATTTACAGTTAAACTGTGATGCACCACCAACACAGGTTGGAAGTTCCTTTGGTGATATTTTACTTCAATGGCTCACCAAATGCGCAGTAGCAAGCACCGCCCAAACCCCGCCTGCCGTGTTTGATGTCACGGTCAAGCAATGAATATTCAAGCGTACTGTCTGCAACAGTAAAATATTTATTATGTATTGTAATTACGCGCAAAACTCCAGTGAAGTAAAATAGCTCAGAATATGCATTGATGATAAAAGGACTGCACATTCTGAAGAATTGTTACTTTTGTTCAATTTCAGTCCAGCCACTTAAGCATCTTAGACCCCGGGACATAGACATGCAAATGTGTCATGCAATTTTGAGACATTTACTAATTGTAGCCATATAGAAAACATGCTGCAGTCCCCAGAAATAGGGCCCATTCCTGTCATGGTGTTGGAAACCCAAAAGACTTAGAGATATTAAACAGGGATGAACCATAAATTATTGCAAAATGGTATGAATCACAAATTGTCACAGCTGAAGTGACACCCCGACCCTATATACAAAAATGGAAAAAGGGGGTTTGGCTGGCAAGATGTTCACACAATGTTAAATGCTAAATTAGGTTATGTGGGCCAACATTCCTTTGTTTTGACTACTCAGCATGTGTTTCTTGGAGGATCAATGTATTTCAGTAAGTTTAGACAAATGCCAGGTCTTTATGAGCACTGTCTGGTAATTTTAATAGTAATTGGCTTGACTTTTACATTGATACATTAGAGCAGCTGTCTTACTTATGTTTACATCAGTTGTTTACTAAACTCATTCATAATATATATATATATATATATATATATATATATAATATAAATATACATATAAAATATGCAAAAAATACCAAGTGAATAAATGCCACACTTAGAAGTTATTAGAATACTGTACAGAACGTGGTTCATAACATGACATGATGAAAGTAAAGCTGTTGAAACAGATACAAGTGAAATATCTCAGGAGTTTAATATGTATTTCTGTTAGAATCAGTTCCAACCTTCTTAAGATAACATACGACTGTGGTTCTGTCCAGAAAATTCTGCACATGGAAATTGTTGTGTCTAAAGGTCAGTCAGTGGTGGTGACCTTGATGTCTGTATGTTAAAGGTTAGCATAAACTTTTAAGTTTAACCACTTACAAGCATCTATTTTGGAAAATTCCTTTATAATGGATTGAAAGTTTACTGCTTTAGTTTCCATATTATAAAGGAAGGAAGAGTTAGAAATGTTATCATACAGTTTATCTTCTGTCTCCATTATCAAGAATTAGAGAAAAGGTTGTTTGCTCACTGGCTAATATGAATGGCATGTCAATCATGCCTCATTTCATATGCATGTTCGCTCGTCAATCATCCGCGCCATGCCCATGGGTGAGCCAGTGAACTAAAATATCGCCGTTCCTTTCACCCATTCATTAATACTGTGCTTTGAAATGTTTTGCCATATTGCTCCACTTATTTACAGCTTTAAGGGTTGTATGTGTAGTGGCACGCCTTTCTCAGTGCAAACGTAAAAGTGAAATTCATATTTAATAAATCCAATTTAGTTTGATTCAATGTTACACCAAACCAATGTAAACCACAATATTAAAAAACGCCCGTGGATACCACACTCCAGCATTAGGCATAGGTCAACTAGGCGGCCGCCTAGGGCACCGGGCTAGCAGGGGCACTTTTCCAGTATTTATTTGGTGTAGGTAGATCAGGATGGGGGCACCAGGTAATGAGTTGGGGGCGCCGTGGTGCCCTTTTGCCTAGGGCACCAGTTGACCTAGGGCCGCTCCTCCTGGAAACCACTCTTTAATAAAATTAAACAGTTTCGTTCGTCTCTTAGAATCCGAACTTTATCAGTACACAGATCAAATTCCATACATTTTTATATTGCTTCATTTTATTGACAGTCGTTTCCTGAAGCAAGGTGCTCTCTACCGTTTTTGTTATATATTCAAGTAATCTAATTCCTGGAGCACTTGACACTAGAAAGCAATAAAGAGTGTGCTTTTAGTCGCACTCTCACAATATTCAATTTGGCACCGATTAAATTTGATTCAAAAATAATCCTCAACTAAACGCGAAAAGGTGTATGCTTTATTTTAGTAAGACTGCTCTCAAGTTTTAACGTTTTAATAACACACAGGAGACAAAATATAAAATCCCGACACGAACTCTAGCGAACAAGCCATCCAATGACAAACGTTTAGCAGTTCAAAGTATTAGACTGGGTGACAGCGTCAAGTTTTACTCGGAAGAATATTGTATCGGACCTTGCGCTACTGCCTTTCGTCCCCGCCACATAATACTGAGATAACCGGCACTGTGTTAAGAAAGTTATAAAGTTTAACAGTATCTCAGTATTATGCAGTCACTAATTCTTCTTCACACCACCGGTGGTAGGGTTGCAGCAATAGCTGCAAAACGGATTAGAACCATTTTGAACCCTGTTTTTTTAGGAAAACATGGAAAGTCCTGGAACATTCATGAGGTCAAACTACTAAAGACCACTGCAGGTATGACATCTGTTAATTTTTTTGTCAGATACATTGATATTTCAGCAGCCAGTCAATGTTTTAAGGAGAAATGTTCCGAACTCCAGAGAGATTTTCACAATGAGATGTTACTTAGTCATGTAATACTTGTTTCTCATTTGGTGAAGCAGCTAGCGTGATACTTTGTCTCAGTGACCCTTTAGCGTCAGGAGTATTGTTAACGAATGTTTGATTTACAGCAGTGTAGGTGCTGATTTTTACACTATGCTCATTTAAGTATTAACGGTGCAGCCACTTTTTGTTAGGACGTGAGAAACGTTTACTGTCCTAGTTGTAGACCTTTCGGTATTACGCACACTGCTTATATAAGCATAATTGTAACATATTTTCAGTGAAGTAAAAATTACCAAGATCCCACAGTTTTACTTCCAGAGCTGTCGATGTAAGATTTCCATCAACTCTGTACTAAATAAACCCAGGTCTTTCACATGTCTGCACAGTAATTTTGTTACACACTGCTGGAACAAGATAAAATACAGCTAAATGAAGTGTATCTTTGATGGAGATGTGTTACAGCAATTACTGGTCCAGAAAAATGGATATGTCTTATCTTAAGCAACTTTAATGTTGTTAGTTTTTCTTCCAGAAGTATTCAGCATCCATCTTCAAGTTTAAGCCAGCCTTTTGAACGGAAACGCTAACGTCTTTCTCTTGTCAGCAGTTATTAATTTTAGTTTGTGTATATTCTAAAGCAGTTCTATAAATTAACCAAATGAGTGCTTTCATGTAACCTTGCAGGGAACTGATAATATTGATTTGCGACCTTATTCTGTGGATTGGAAAAGCAAAGAGTTGACTTTTGCACCACTTGGTGCAGTTTAAGTAGTAGACCTATAAGCTGCAGAAATAGGCTGAGTTGGTCGAGATAAGATGGGAATGATAGGTCAAGGCCAGCGTGCCAATATTTAGAGGATATAGTCGTAAGTTCAACTGTCACCTGGTGGATAACAAAGTGAAAGGCTTGACCAAAACGAGCAATGAAGTCACATACACTCGGAGGTGTAGTTGAGTACAGGAACGGCCTTAGGTTAACTGTTGCCCTTGGCAAAAGGGCTCCACAGCGCACCCCACCACACCACCCAGTGCCCCCATCCTGGTCTACCTACAGCAAATAAATACTGGAAAAGCGCCCCTGATTGGGCGGCACCCTAGGCAGCCGCCTAATTGGCCTATGCCTAAGGCCGGCTATGGTTGAGTAAAATAATGGCCAGCCATGCTTTTGGCCAGCATTACATTCATTTGTATGTGTCAGCCATCCGCAGAAGGTGCAGGGAATATTAACTGTGAAATCCAAGTTGGCTACTGATGATGGTATAGCAGTGTTCCTCTTTCAGCCTTCAGTGCTTTGGCAGAAAATTGAGGACTCTGAAAGGCAAACACTCTTAGGGGAACCATCCATTTGGTGCTAAATGCTAAGGTAGGATATTGAGAGAAATGGGTCATTTGTGTGCTGGAAACTCAGGAGAATGAAGAACTGGTTGGGTTCAAAAATTTTTTTGGAGCTGAAGTTAGAGTTGATTAGATAGCAAACCCTTCCAAAATTATCACTACTAGAAATCTTAGACATTCACTTTTAATAACTGTTTGGACTATATACACTTCTGTAACTAAACCCTTTATATAGGGAGTTGAAGGATGGAATACTTCCCTCTGAAAGGTTTACTTGTAAGTTAAGAACCTCATTCAGTTGTACTACCTTACTTATGGCAGTAATATTACATGGTTTAGAATCCAAAACCATGAGCAGCAACCATAATAATACCAATCGGAATCCATGGAGAGGTGGAAATTTATCAAAGCAGTCAATTCAAGACAGACATTGCACTTGTTCTTCCCTGTGGCCAGGAATTAACAAATGGGAACAGTCCCCTTTCAGGTAGCAACTTTTTAAATATATTTTGAGTGGAAACATTCATAAAAAATCAGGATGCTGCAGCAGCTGTCATGGGATGTGGTCTCATAATTTGCCATAGTTATCAAAGCAAAATGAAATCTAATTAGCTGCCCATTTTCACATGTTTTGTATTCCCATTGCACTGATTTGTTTCTTCTTGGCAAAAAATGTAATTATTTGACTTTCTTCTCAAAAATGTCCCTTCTGTATCAAATCTCAGCAGTCTGTGCACAGTTCTGTCTTTCCTCCTCATTTTTCCGATTGAGGAATTTAAAAGAAATAAATATCCCCAAAGCTAGTTATATCCAGAAATTTTCTGGCATGAAAGAAGGATATGTTTCCAAGCACTCCTGTCTTGATGAAGAACTTAATTACTACACATCATGATCTTCAGTGTAAAATTTGTAAATATATTGCTGCAAAGAGAAATAATAATGTCTTCTAGAAAAATGGTTAATGTCTGCTGACTGATCTGGTTCATATGGGTGTAGAGTAATCCCTTTAGCAGGATATTCAAGTAACACATAGGGGTTTGTACCAAGATGTTTGAAATGTAATATCCCTTTGAATAAAGGCTTTACTGACTATAGGGACACTAATATAGTAGGGCTTAGTGTGCAATTTAATAAAGCTGCAGCAGGCAGCTTAATAGAAAAATATGCTAATCCTGACCTATATAAAGAAAACCTGTAATCTAGGCTTTGAGTCACACTAAGTGAAGAATACTGAATGTAGAAACAGTAGTACTTTAGTAGATAAAACATCTGAATTAGAGATCAAAGGCAAATCATCCAAGCAGTTAATGTGAGTTATTGCAGGTAGAAATGTTGGGCTGTACTCCCTTGTTGTAACAGTGGGATGATGATTATTGGTAACTTCAGTGTGGCTGAGAAATTACCTGCAAAAGAAGTAATACCAGTGGTCTGCTAAAGGAGTTTGGAGTTTTGGGGCGGAAGAGCATTGTCCTGTACAGCTTTTAGTAGTAGTTTTTGGATAACTTATGTTGGGGGCTATATCTATCTATGTGTGCGTGTGTGTGTGTATATATATATATATATATATATATATATATATATATGGTTTCACTTCATAATCTCGAGTTACTGAAATCCTGGAAGGAATGTGTCTCTCATTGCTTTTTGATATACTGCATGGTGTATTGTATTTTTGGGAGTTGATATGATACACCAGGGCTTTCACTGCCATTTGCACTGTAATAATTTTCTTTGTGTCAATGTGTATTGACAGTTTCTGTCTTTCTGTTTACTCTCTGCCAACCACTTTTGGCATTGAGCTTCCCTTGCGTATTATGAGACACCTGTGGCAATAGTTGAGATCGTAATGGAAGAAGAATAGGAATTCCTTGTAAAAAGATTATTAAGATCCAATAACAAAGATGTGCCTAGGAAGAATTGTCTTTTTATTAGTGAAAGTGTCATTATAAAATTGTTGAGTGTAGTTTTCCTTGGCTATATGGAATAATTTTGTTTTCCTGATATGAAGATGTGCTTTGGGAACTGTAGTTGTACGAGTGGTTATGTACCAAAAATAATTTTTATACTATTTTGTTTGACAGGTTTGTTCATATGATCTTCTTAGAAAAATGTATACTTCCCATTTTCTCTAAATCAGAAAAGAGATTTTATGTTCAGTAGTTTGTTTTATCTTGCCTAAACTGTAATTTTAGGTAGATTCCAAATGAGACACTGCCCAATTTACCGTAATCCCTATGCTTTGGAAAATCTGAAGTAATTGCATCTGTTGAGTGGACTAGTATTTACATGAAAGAGATATGGGAAAATAGTAATTTAGGTAATCAAAAATGTGAATTTACCTGGATTTGTAGTGGACACATACTGGAATCAGACACTTTATATAAGTGACCTTGTAGAGGTAGCTAGGGCAAAAGTCATGTTCATGTTTTATATCTGAATGTGACCTTGGCCAGCAGTGAACCTCCAAAAGATTTTGTTGTAAAGACAGACTAGAACATTTTAAATAGGTATTTCCATGTCTGTTGTCATTATCTATGCGTTTTATCAAATTAGGCAACCAAGAATGGATTAGAAGCTATTATGTTTTCTTAGTTTCGTACTTTGTTCTGGGCATTTATGTGTACAGTGGGTCTGAATGAGACTTGATATTTAGGAATAACAAACGTTCTCAAATAGAAACATTTCCTCTATTGGGTTGCTTAGATTGGTTCAATTGATTTTTTTTTTCCTGTGTGTGAGTATGTTAATATACTCCTCCCATACCTATCCGCCCCTCTGCTCCTTGTCTCCTCCCGCCCCTATCTGCCCTTCCTATCCCTGTCTCCTCCCTCCTCCACCTCATATCCTGTCCCTTGGGCATATAAGGAGGTAGACCATCGGGGCGCCTTTCTTTACTCCTCATTCGGCTTCCCGGCTGCTGTGTGCACCTGACCCGGTATCACTCTCTTAGCTGTAAGTATCATTCATGTCCTAGGCTTTCCGTGAATTCTGTTTTGTACAGTTCTAAAGTTGTTATGAATTTCTAGAACTACCTGCTGTGCCCTGTCAAGGGTAATACAATCTGTGGAATCTGCATATTGCACTCTGTGATTTTTTAGTGACTTTCTGTGTAGTCAGACATCGTGAATATTTTCAGACCGTGCCGCCTAGGCAGTATAATTGCTAGCTAGCTACTGTACCCTGTTAAGGGTAATTTCACTGTAGAATGTGCATATTGTACTCTGTGTATATTAGCGACTCTTCTGTTTAAATTAGTTTGTAGTCAGCGACTGTGATTATTTTGTGTCTGTGCCGCCTAGGTAGTATAACTGCTAGTAACTACATATTAGCGTCTGCTTTACAACATGTTAAATCAACTGTTGTGGTTAATGTGGTGTCTTCGCTGTTGAAGCTATAACAACGCTAGCAACTACTTGGTGTGAGTGTTCCCCCCACGTGGGCTGTGGTTGCGCAGTTCTGTGGAGCGTGAATCATAGCTCCTTCTATATGAATATATAACTCCATTCATTTTCATAACAGCCATGTTAGTCAGGGGCAATACCTAGTAGTATGCTCTGCTGTCCTTTCTAAACATTTCCTTTTACACTATTTTAATATACATCTGAAGAACGCAAAATATACGACATCACAGTTAATCAATAGTGTTACTTACTGAACTACTCTTAGTGTTCAGATGACACTTCGCCATAACTCCAATGCTTTTGTTGACCCAATCGGTCCAGCTAATTAAAGTGAGCCCTGTGAATTAGCTTAAGCGCAGCTTTGGGATTATATTGTACGTTATGCTTACCTAATTTCTTTACCACTTTAGCCCTGTTTATTTTCCCTTCCGCTATTCCACCCTTGGCTTCTCAGTACTTGTAGAGCGTGCCTGACCTTCTTGTATTTTTTGGCACGGCTTTTCTGACTATATATATGCTTGCTTTGCAAGGCTAACTTTCTGTTTATTTGTTTCCTAATGAGTAAAATGAAAGGTGTTTGATAGATACTTCTCTGTTAGAACTATTAGTTATATTCCTACCAGTCAAATGCAAGGAGCACTGATCATTTAACTGCATAGGAGATACTCTCCAACTGAAATATAAAACATTTTAGGTGGATATATGTCGATCCTCTATGGGAATTACTACTATCACACCAAGTGGCTGCCATGTGCTCTTTTTAACTTGCCTAGCCCCATGTCTTTATCTCTCATGACCTGTTCCTGAGGTTTTTTCTTCTCTGTATGACTTTATTATCCTGTTAGTGCCTGTATTGCTAAAGTAGAATGCTAATGGTCGAAGAACTTACTTGCCTATGCATATTGTTTTATCCTGATATCTGAAGTGTAAGCCTTTATTTTTATGATACCTAGGCCACTACGGTTATCTTTCCTGAACTGCTAGAAATTGTTTTATTGCTAGAGTGAGTATTTTTAACCACGCCTTATCAGAACAATTATATTAGTATGTTGTTAGTACAATTTTCAGTAGAACTGATAGAAGTACCTAACCTGTCTACTATAACAAATTGTTCTGCCTTAATACATTATTAATACCCTGTTATCTTACCTCCCTACACTCCTAGCTTTCTATCCACTACCCTGCAATAAGGGACCTGCCTGACTACTAAGGATCCTCTCATCTACCTCCAGCCTGCCAACTCGGACCTTCCTTTTTATGCTGTCCCAGTACTTCTCACCTGATTGAATAGTACTTGGCAAAGTATGTATTATCATTGCCCCTTGTTGTAAACAAATTTGTTCTCGTTTTTTTAATCCCTATTAACTGATTGTTAGATCCTGAGTCAGGAAAGCCAGCAGCCAGACCCCTCCCTAGGACCATTATCATCTATATACTGCTTCCCTGCCATTTAGCTTACCCTTCCCTACTTGCTATACTTCAGGACTTAGTCACCTGATGCTATACTAACTCTGACCACCAGGTGGCAGTCTAACCTAGCCTAGACCCCTTACTCTCTTTTCAATCTACTAGCTTCGGCTCCTTTTATTTTTCCTTCTTTTCTCTTCCCCTTGCCCTACTGCCTAGCTATTCTCCTAATCTACCTCTTTCTGCTCCTTCTCTGCACTCTTCTCAACCCCTACCCTCTGCAGACTAGTAATTTCCTTATTCTGCCCTCCTCATTACCCTTAGTCTTCCATCATACCTGCTCTACTGAAACCTTCTTACCTGCTCCACCTTCTCTCTCTGGGTTGTTATTGCTTACTGATTGTCTCCTTTTCTACTTGCTGTGACCCGCTCCATTCGCCCTGCAGGCTCACTCCGCTCCCCTACCCTACCCCCAATTCCCACCCCCCAGTGCTGTTTAACTTATACATATCTGGCCACACCCACTGTCCTCTGAACCTATCACCTAACACTTGAACTTATCAACTCCATCCCTAATCCCCCTCCTCTATCATCTGTACACTACTGCTTTATACCTACTCTCCCCCAAACCTCCTCTAACTATCTTCTACTATATATCTTACTTCCCCACATAATTTGTCACTTTAGCCTGCCTTATAACTTACTTAACCTTTCTACCATATTACTACAATATGGCCTATGTACATACACCTATCCTCAAATACTCTCTACTCATGTCTTCTTCATTAATATTCCTTAACTTAACTTATACCCTTACCTACTATGAACACTCCTCTATGTTCTTTAAAGTACCCCCTCAACAGCAAACTATACCAACTACACACCCCAACTCTCTCTCTCTCACAGCAACATTACCTTTACTTCAGCCTACCTACTGCCTAGGTTTCACAGATATACCCACATTACTTACTTCCCCAACATGATAAGTCTACCCAAGTACTATAAAGTCATAAAAACTGCATTGACACATTCTTTAAACCTTCTGATAGGTGGAGACATTCATCCTAATCCTGGCCCAATACCACAACATGACAATCTACAAAAACAATCATTCAACAATGCTTCCTCCTCTATAATATCAGGAAACTCACTCAGAATAGCTAAACTCAATATCCGTAGCATTAATAACAAGATTAGCCAACTGCATGCTCTTTTACAAGCTCATGCATTTGATATCCTTTGCCTAACTGAAACTTGGTTAAAACCCGCTACTCATGACCTAGAAATAACCCCACCTGGATATAACATCCTAAGATCCGACCGTACATCCAAAAAAGGTGGAGGTGTAGCCATGTTGCATAAATCTGAACTTCTTGCTACACCCATTGATGTGTTATTACCCTCAAATACCAATGCTGAAACTCTAACTGTCAAACTTCAAATTAATAGTGCTAAATCTATCTATATAATCTGCTCCTACATCCCTCCAGGTAATAATATTACCACTCTCGAAAACATTCTTAGCAGCTTATCTACTCTCCTACCTCAGGAAACTATAGTACTTGGTGATTTTAACATAGATTGGACCACATGTAACTCCCCTAATCCAAACACCCACATAAACCTATTTGGCTTCACACAAATAATAAACTCCCCCACAAGATTCCATAAACCTAGCAAAAAGGAAACTATTCTTGATTGGATCCTTATAAACAGTCATCCAGATACTTATAAAGTTGGAACTCTCCCAGACGACATTAGTGATCATGTACTAACCTTCATAATAAAACAAAAGATACACAGCTCTAATAATTATAACATGGTTACCTTTCGTTCAAAAAAATTCTTCCAAGCAGAAAACTTTCAAAACGAACTAAAAGCCTTTAATTGGTCACCTCTAAAGCAACTCAAACTGGACAAAGCCGTCTCTTACTTTAGCACTTCATTCCTTCAAATCCTAAATAGCCCCGCACCCATCCACTCTTCCCGTGTAAGGACTAAAATAGCCCCCTGGCTCACAAAACTAACCAGAGAGAAAATGTTCCTACGGAACAAAATATGGGCCAAATGGAGAGCCTCAAAGAACACTGCTGACCACTTATACTTTAAGCAATTAAGAAACACTACCAAAAAAGACATTTTGTTAGACAAAAAAAAATATTATTCCAAACTTCAACAATCACACTCTAACAACCCTCAAAAGTTTTGGTCAGGCATTAATAAACTTCTCAAACCAGGGCAGGCTAGAACTCCAGCCCCAAACTCTATTCCCCATGATAGTCCTTTGCAAATAGCCAATACCTTTAACAACTACTTCACTGAAACACTAACACCCACTACCCCCTCTCCTTTACAGAATACAAACAGTTCTATTCCCCTCTTACAGTTACAACCAGTTCCAACTTCCTTTATCTGTATACTCCTTCAGAAACTCAAACCTTGTACTCCCTCTGCAGATAACCTCCCAGCAGAATACCTTCAAGTAGCTGCCAAACCCTTAGCTTATCCAATATCCATCCTTATAAACAGAACAATCACAGAAGGTACCATCCCTTCCATATGGAAAATATCCCATATAATCCCTTTGCATAAAGGAGGTAAATCCACTGACATTTCCAACTACCGTCCAATTGCTCTACTCTCTCCATTAGCCAAAATAATGGAAAGATGTATCCACCATCAGCTACTCCAACACCTGCTCCATAACAACTTACTTGCTAACTGTCAGCATGGCTTTAGACCCTTTCATAGCACCACTACTGCCCTACTAAGCTTTACAGACTGTATTAACAGAAATCAAACAATAACTCTCTCTCATCTGCTCTGTTTATAGACCTATCAAAAGCTTTTGATATGGTCAACCATAGCTTACTTATCAGTACTCTAAAAGCCCAATCTCTTGACCCACAAGCTATTCTTTGGTTTAAGTCCTATCTAGATAACAGACATCAAGCAGTACTCTGGGACAACAATCTTTCCACACCCCTCCCTGTGAACACTGGAGTCCCTCAAGGCTCTATCCTAGGCCCTCTTCTTTTTTCTATCTTTATTAACAATCTCTACACTATTGTTCCACTAGCCACTTGCATACAATACGCTGATGACTCTACTCTAATCTGTACTGCCAAGTCCTCATCCTCTCTCCAAACCCTTACTCAAACGGTATTTAACTCTGTAGAAAAATGGTCTACTGATCAATGTCGCCTCCTCAACCCCAAGAAAACCAAACTATTACTCTTCACTCCCACTCAAAAATCGCCACAGATCCACTTCACTATTAACTCCTATAATGGAACTTGTATCTCCCCTGATCCTACTGCACGCCTTCTGGGTATAACCATTGATCACAACCTCAGCTTTGATGACCAGATCAATAATACTATTCAAACTATCAATAAAAAACAAGGCTCTCTGTATAGAATCAAACCCTTCCTTACACAACTGGCTAGAACTTCCATGGCCCAGGCTCATCTTACTTCTACCCTATTCTATGCTTCTGCCATTTATACCAATCTATCTAAGCACAATCTTACCAAGCTTGAATCTAGCTATAATAATATAGTCAGATTTGCTACTGGCTCTCCCTATAGAACCCACCACTGTCTCAACCTCAAACAACTCAAATGGTTAGAACTACAAAACCAACTACGATATAATCAACTTGTAATCACACAAAAAATTCTGTACCACCCTACTAATACTCCTATCCTCTCTAACCTGATCTCCCCATATAAAAATCTTACAACACTACGCTCAGCTAGCAAGTTACTAATTGCCAACATTAAATCTAATAAAGCTGGGGACTCACTCTTTACCAATGTGGTGGGCAGAATCTGGAACAACCTTCCTACAACGCTAACCTCTCTTTCATCTACTCCACTCTTTAAGAAACACCTCAAAGATCACCTAAAAATACATTGGCTATGTCCCTGCTCAATGCCTGACTAAATATTCTTATTCTCCTTTCTCTGCCCCTTTTTCCCCCTACCTCCTGGGCTACTGCCCCACCATAGTTCTAATTATTACAAGCTAACTCTTCTGTATTTATATCTTCCAGCCTACTCTCCTCTCCCTCTTTGACTAAGTGAATGTCAATTTGCTTTTCTTGTCAAATATTGTATGAACTTGTGCTGATTGTACCTTATAACTCATGGCTTAATTGCTGTTAAAACCTATACCAAGACTTTGTAACTTTGATCACTCAAATTGGTTGTACTCTCTTTACAATCATTTTGTGCTTCAAAATGTATTTTTAAGCTTGTTTTTTTATTCTAACTATTGTATGTAGTAATCGTATCATACTTGGAGCTTTTCTCCCCGGGCCTCTACTGAAAAAGGATATGTATCCAGCTAGACTAGCCCGGTCAACAAATATAAAATAAATAAATAAATAAATAAATAATATCTAGAACTTTCTTAGGCAGGAGATGATAAGTTTAGTGGGATTTCTTGTATGCCTTAATATTGAATGAAACTGAAGTTCTACAGCATGAACGAAGAGAGAGTGACTGATTCACTTGTCCTTCAGTAGTCTTTTTGTTTTTCTTAGTTGTCTACATAATAGTCAGTATTTAAGCTAAAGTTGGAATATTTGCTGTTACAGTTACAGAAGGTGAAGAGAGACATGAAGGATGCCTTCAATCCTTATTTGCTATTTTGTTGAAACTTTTTAATAAAGAAAAGATTCTTCTGGATGCTTCACCATTGTTTGCTGTCTGTTGACTTTTTCTGATACTTCCTGAAAAAAAAGTCTTCTGGTTGCAGGAATTTTTTTCTGTAAAAACATCCTGGTAGGGGTTGAACATTCTGTGTTAAACCATATTTTAGTTTTTTTCCCTCTTGGGAATTCTTGAGCCTTGCCACCAAAAGTGTGTTTTTGTCACAGGAGCATCTAGCAGGCTCACAGTAACACACACACACACACACACATATGTGTAACACATGTATGTCTGATACACACACATGTAAATGTATATGTAGTGCGCTAAGATTACACTCCAATATTGGGAGAAAGATAAACATGTTAAGAGCTTCCCTAGTGCAAGACCCAATCATAACAGCACATAGGGGTGCTTGAAAGTTTGTTAAGCATTCCAGGCACTTTTATGATCGAGTGTCATGATAGGATATTGCGGACTGTTAGAGAAGAGCAGCAGAAGGTAAAACAGCTTTTAAAAAGCTGTTAGCACTTCGTTCTGCCACACTTGTAGACAAAAAGTGTGTCAGAATGAAATGTGTAGCAGATTTTAAATCTCTTTGCTCTTCAGATGAATACTTTGTTTATGCTAGTTGTCTCTAACAGTGCCTATACCAGTTTTCAAAAGCTTTGAACGCCAGTAGAACACTTTGCACTCTTGCACATTTTTTCTGTAACTGGTAGTACATGGAGCAGATAAAGCTTCTTGCACTAGAAAGATTTATGATTGTTTCTTTGATTATAATCAGCTGTGTTCTTCACATGGATACCAATATTCACTTCTCAAATTTTGCTCTTGAAATGAATTTCATTGCATTCATGACTCAAATGCATGATATGCTGGTTATGATTGGAAATCTGATCATAATTTTGTGTGTGTGTGTGTGTGTGTGTGTGTGTGTGTGTGTGTGTGTGTGTGTGTGTGTGTGTGTGGTGTGTGTGTTTGTGTGTATAAAATAAATGTATGTGGGTGTGTGTGTTTGTGCGTGTGTATGTACATATATATATATATATATATATATATATATATATATATATATATATTATACCATGATTCCCCAAAACGTGCATGCTGATTGGCCAGCGTGCCCATTGTAAATCGAGTTATACTAATGGAAAAGGTCCGTCGCCCGGACTTTTTCCATTAGTATAACTCGTTTTAAACACTGTCTCGCTATGTTAAATGGGTTTAACATAGCGAGACAGCTTTAAAATAAGCAACGGAGATCTCCGTTGCTTATTTTAAAGCTGTCTCGCTATGTTAAACCCATTTAACATAGCGAGGCAGTGTTTAAAAAAAAAGCAACGGAGAAAGCAAGATCTCCGTTGCTTTTTTTAGTGTCTCGCTATGTTAAATGAGTTTAACATAGCGAGACAGTTTTAAAATAAGCAACGGAGATGTCCGTTGCTTATTTTAAAACTGTCTCGCTATGTTAAACTCATTTAACATAGCGAGACACTAAAAAAAAGCAACGGAGATCTTGCTTTCTCCGTTGCTTTTGCCCACAGCTCTGATGTACTGCCGCGGATGCCAGACATCTGCGGAAGGGCAGTAAACAGGCATTATACTATGCCATTATTTAAGAAAAGTAACAGTTTCTTTTCTTAAATAATGTCATAATAATAGCAATAACCACGCCTGGGTGTGGGTAATGCTAAATTACCCACGGTTGGCTTTGTTTGGTCCGGGCGCCTCGGGACCAAACCACGCCAACCGTGGGTAAATTTAGCATTACCCACACCCAGGCATGGGTTATTGCTATATTATTTACCTGTTTGCTTGTTAAATTAGTAGATGGGCTTCTTTGCAGTTGTGCCCCAGGCCAAATGGAAGTACTCTAGTAAAGTAATAATTGACAAAACAGTAAAACAGTGACATTGGAAGTAGATGTGTGCAGAATACACTGCTGAGATTTAAAAAGTAAGGCTGCCTATAGATGTATGGGTGATAAACTACACACGTACATAAAAGTGTAATTATTATGCTGTTACAATCAGTGACTGACCTGTACCTATAGCAGATTTTACCATCTGTGAACTGTCTCCAGATTAATTTAAATAATGAACGTAAACATTTGGGGAATGTGTCAATGGAAATGGCTTATTATTTCATGTAAAGTGCATTTTGTTATTGTTAGTGCTGTTAAATATACACTTCATTATGACCAAAATATGGGAAGCTTCAGAAGTTTTGGTGATATCACAACTTGTGATGATTCCACAGTTAAAAACTTGGATGCTTAAGTTAGCAGCCTTTTGCATATAGGAAGTTATAAACTCTTTAAAGAGAATTGTTATTTTTAAACATTGTATCACAGTTTACCGGTTTGGATTTGTACACCTTTTTGAACACCTCCTCCATATCTTGACATGTCTTGGTGCCAGTAAAATCTCTTTGCTTGGTAAGGAGGAGGGGTGAAGATATGATGTTACCAGACTTTTCTTAGTGTAAGAAAAGAAGAGGATAAGAAAATGGATGAAAATAATAACGGGAAAGCATACAGTCTTGTAATGCATACCAGAGGGATAGAAGAAGCTAATGTGTTTAACATCTCTCCTCAGAGACACTTACATTAAGGGCAAATATTTCATAATCCTGGTTCTGCAGAGAGGAGTAGAATGATGCTAGACACTGTCTAGTTAGTGAGGAGTAGAATGGTTCTAGACACTGTCTAGTTAGTGAGGAACAGAGTGGTTCTAGACACTATCTGGTTAGTGAGGAATAGAGTGGTTCTAGACACCGTCTGGTTAGTGAGGAATAGAGTGGTTCTAGACACTGTCCATTTAGTGAGGAGTAGAATGGTTCTAGACACTGTCTGGTTAGTGAGGAGTAGAGTGGTCCTAGACACTGTCTAGTTAGTGAGAAGTAGAATGGTTCTAGATACCGTCTAGTTAGTAAATGAGACAGCTGTTATGACAGTTATTGTAAATTTTGCTGGTCTGGTATGGATTATCAGATCTTGTCTTTGAGGATTTTGTCCCAGGATTTCAGGGCTGTGGTACCTTATAGGTTACTTAATATAGCATTCATTTATTATTTATAGTCATTTAGTCAACTCTGCCTATTCATGGCCTCAAAGACTTTAGTGCACCATGCCTGTCTGTCATGAACTAGTTCTTTAAGTTCTTACAAATTTCTTATTCATTACTTCAGTAAGCTTTATTCTTTGATGTCCTCTTCTTCTTTTATCTTTGATATTTCCCATTATACGTCTGCGGTGGTGCAGTGGTAGTGTTGTTGCCTCACAGCAAGAGGTTCTCCCTTTCGATTCTCGGCTGGAGTGCGGGGAGTGCCTTCTGTGTGGAGTCTGCATGTCCTCCCTGCGGTTGGGTGGGTGTTCGAAAGACATGCGTAAATGGGCGTGCCTTCGTTGAAGGTTGAACGTTGAGCTTGCACCTCGACGTTCGTGAAAATCTACTGCCAATCATTAGCGGTCCGGAGTTCCGCTGTGGCGACCCCTAACCGGGAAAAGCCCAAAAACAACAACATTTCCCAGCATCAGTATATATATATATATATATATATATATATATATATATATATATATATATATTTATTTTTTCCTGTAGTGAATCCTGCCTTCTCAGTTGTGAGTTTTCATTTTACTATCAGGTGGTGCTGCGGTAGCGTTGTCACCTCACAGTAAGACGTTGTCCTGTTCGATTCTCGGCTAGAGCGTCTTCTGTGTAGAGACATGCGTGAATGGGCGTACCTTCGTTGAAGGTTGTGTATCAGGGCCGGCAACTCGGCACGTAAAAATCTACTGCCAATCATTAGCAGACCGGAGTTCCGCTGTGGGAACCCCTAACCGGGAAAAGCCGAAAGACACAACAACTTTTCAGGGAACTGTCTGGATTTGTTTCCTTGTATTGATTGATTCACATGTGCAGTCCATGGAATTTTCAAATATTTTCTCCAACCAGAAGCATAGCTAGGATGGGGCAAAGGGGGCAGCCAGCACAGGTGCAAGGTGTTGAGGAGCATGATTGGAAGATGTTGATTAATCTGTAGTGCATTCCTGAATGCTGGCATGTAAATGATGTAATTGTGCTTGCTTGGCAGGACTGAAGTTATTGCTTTGTGTGTGAAGTAACTTGTAGCAAGTGGCTTACTTCTGTTTTTAAAAGTAGAAGATTTCTCTCTTTTTTTTTTTTTTTTTTTTTTTTTTTTTTTTTATGCTCTCCACTTAAAGTTGGGAGGCAGAGGGATCGTGGAGAAGCACTGCAAACTAGATGAATTAGCTGTAGCTCTATCTCCAACACTGCCATAAAACATTGGTTTTTCCAGCACACAGCCATACTTACCGTCCAATTCTCACAGTCCTATACTACTACTGAGAAACATATAGCATTGATTATATGTAACAGTGTTGACAATGGGATGTATTTGCCCATTAAAATCTTATCCAAGTTTGCCATAGCTTTCCTTCCAAAAAGCATGCAGTTTTTAATTTCTTTTCCTTTTTATGGACTGCCTGCAATGCCCATTGACTCCCCTTTTTGCATTCAGTTGAACTGACCCATTTGTTTCTGTACTAGTGTGAGTGCCATCCAACACATTCATTCCCCTGCTTCCGAAGGAACAAATGAAACAAACTGTGAACTCCAAGAACAACTCCAACCAGAATCCAAGCCGTAGAAAATTTATTGTTGTTTAGGCTTTTGTCTCTGAACACAGAAACTTCCTCAGAACAACAGTAAAATTATAAAACAACCTTATATATAATGACATCATAGACCTCAATTAGTAATTACCTAATTACTTAATACCTCAGTTCTAATCACGTGTTACATAAAATAAACCTATTAAAGGAATACCCCTGCAAACATTTATACTTAAAATAACGATTTAAAATCATGAATATATGAAAAAAATATAAATGCAAATGTTAATGTTAGTTGTTAACCAGCATCATAAAACATAAGACTCAATAAAGGAACACTAGAACATGTGTCATTTAAACCAGGACTTGTGGTAGCATCCAGCATTAACTGTCATTTAAGTTCTGCCTTGTCCAAATGTGCATCTATCACATAAACCTGCAAATTCTGTTTGACTGACTTTCTCCAAAATCAAAAAATTAAAATGATGACCATGACTCAATTCCACATGCCTAAACAAGGCATTGGAACTTTTCCTGTTGTTGATATCAGCACAATGTTCATAAATTCTCTTTCTGGAATTTCTACAAGTTTTACCAACACAAAAACCCGAACATAACAAACACTGAGCCAAATAAACAACATTCTTGGAATAACATGAATAATGTCCAGATATCCTATATTTCCTATTAGAATTTTGATAACTGTTGCGTCATTGATCAAATGATACTGGGAACAAGTTCCACACTTCCGTGTTCCAAACAGAATGTTGGAATTATGGTTCCTGACACTCCCATGGTTCTTCTAAAAAAAAAAAAAAAAAAAAAAAAAAAACATTTGAAAGATTTGTCCCGCTTGTATGTAATGTGAGGTTTGACACCCAACCTGTTCAAAAGACCTGCATCACTAAAAATTAAATTCCAATTTTTATTTATACATTGAACTATAAAAGAAGAATCCAATGTAAATGTAGTTATAAAATGATGTACATTCTTTTCACAAACCATGACTTCAGATTCATTCCTAGAATCAACCTTATTACAAGTAGTACTCCTCTCCTTCATACTCAAAATTGGATGATAGAATCCACTGAGTCTCTTATTCATTACTTCCCGGTGGATTTCATCCAGAAATTCATCTGGGTAACCCCTACTATGAAACGTATTTAACACCTTTTCACACTCTAAGTGAAAATCATCCAGGTTGGACACCATTCTTGCCAGTCTAACCAACTGGCTTTTCACAACAGCTTTTTTCTGAAAACTAGGGTGCCAACTGGAAAAATATAAATAGGAGTTTGAAAACATGGGTTTATGGAAAATATTGGAAGAAAAACATTGATGAACCAAATCCTTATTAATGGTAACATCCAAATAAGAACTGGAATTAATCTCATAATGAAATGAGAATTTCACAAAATGGACAGTATTATTAATATAGTCCAACGATTCCAATAGTTTATCAACTGGATCAACCCACAAAATAAATATATCATCTAAAAATCTGTTATAAAGGATCCAGGAACTAGAATAGTTACTATTAAACACAAAATTATTTTCCCAAAAAGTCATGACATAATTGGCAAAAGAGGAGGCGCAACCCGCCCCCATAGCCACACCTGTAGATTGTTTGAATATTTGGCCCTCAAAATAAATAAAATTATTGTTGAGCACAGTTTCCATGAGTGCCACTAAACAATTAACTTTAACATTGGAATAACCGATAATAAACAGCTGTTGTTCAAACCAATCTAATCCCGTATCATGGGAGGTGACAGAAAATAAATTATGGATGTCACTTGTTACAAAAATGGCATCTTTGTGAAAAGGAACCTGACTGAACTTCTCTAAAAAATGTTAGGAATCCTTGCTAATATGTATGATTTTTTCTATACCATCCTTGATGCAATGATCAATTCTCTTGCCAATATAGTATGTCTTAGATATAGTGCCACTCACAGTAGGACGAAATGGGGAGTTATTAATGTCCTTATGTATTTTAGATGTGCCAAAACAGGTTTATCATTATGCATGAATGCAAAATCTCTCTCATTGATCTCCCCTTGTAAAAGCATGTCCTGCAAAATTAAATTAATTTTGTGAAAAGCAACATTAACTTCATTTTGGGAAACTTCCTGATACATATCATCCATTAACATGCTATTGATATTACAAAGATAATCATGTTTGCTCATCACAACTATCCCATCCCCCTTGTCAGGAGCCATGATACGAATTTCCCTATCATGCATTAAATCATTGAATAACAGAATTTCAGCCTCACTTAAATTATAAAAATGAACATTCCCAGACTTATTGTTCACAATACCTTCACGTAATTCGTATTCACACATTTTTTCAAAAAGCTGAACATGAGAATTCAAAGGTGGATTAAAACAACTTTGTCTGTTTAAACCCTGAGGAATGTCCAAAAGCAGAACCTTCTTGATTATTAAAAAACAACGAAAGATTTAATTTACGTGAAAAATGTTTCAATTCACTCAATACAGTGACAACACTGGCCCTTTTGTTTAGAACAAAAGTTAAACCTTTTGACAAAACATAAACATGATCAACAGTAATCAACTTGCTCGAAAAATTATATACTTTAAAGTCCCCAGATGTGTTTTGAATCACCTGGACAGACTGAATGTCTGGCCGAAGTGCTTCACTTGGTTCCGTTAATTCCAATAATATCCCTTCCCTCTCTTCGGTTGGACTCCTTCCCTAGCATATGAATCCTTCTTGGTTTGCCATTGCCGAGGATATGAACTTTGAGACTGATTCTGTTGATGTATTCTCTCCGACCTTCTCATTTGTTGTTTTCCCAAAGGGGCTGGTTCCACTCTAGAGCCATTCACTGACATTACTTCATAGGTAGATACTTGGCTATCGGCCCTAGGGCCTATACAAGCCTAGCCAAAAAGGTACCTTAGCTTTCACCACCCAAGAAAATTATTTTCCTGTGCCGCTGTCAAGCAGAGCCACAGAGGTGATCCCCAGGGTGAATTTCCTATTTCCCATCCAATCATCAAGATTTTTTTTTTTAAAAGTGCTAATGAAGAGCTTTGTTTGATATAGATATGTAGTTTGTTCCAGAGTATGGGAAGTCTCTGGGACAGGAATCTATCCTTCCAGCATGTTCTGTTTATTGTGGTGACAAGGTTTAGGTCCCTAAAGTGTGTATGGAGCATGTCCAACAGCTCTCCGTTTCACATAGCTTTGTATGTTAGGCAGAGATCGCCTCTGAGTAGGCGATATGTGACGGAGTAAAGCTGGAGTTTTTTGAGACTGTCTACGTAGGGCATCTGTTTGAGGCCATTAATCCTCTTTGTGAGGTATTTCTGCAGCCTTTTCAGTTGTTGTAGATGTCTTGTGAGGTACATACCAAAAGGGGCATTGTACTCTGTAATGGGTCTAATGAGTGACGAGTAGAGGGGAACAATGACCTCTTTTTTCCTGGATGAGAAACCTTTTGTGGTGAGGTGTGCCATGTAGAAGGATTTCCTGACTATTGTGGCAATGTGATTTTCAAAGGAGAAACTACTGTCCACCTGTGTCCCAAGGTCTCTTATCACACTTTCGGTGTTAAGTAGACTACCACCTATGTGGTAGCTCATGGGTACAGAGTTTTTACCAAAGGGGATGACAATGCACTTTTTGGCATTGAGCTTGAGGCCATGGCTTTGACACCAGTCATCTGTCTCAGTGAGGCCCTTTTGTAGGATGCCCACATCGTTAGGAGTTTCAGTTGTGGCTCCCAGTTTGCAGTCATCTGTGAACTTCATTAGCCAAAGACCTTCTGTGTTAGCCTGTACTTCAGAAAAGTAGATAACAAACAGGAGAGGACCCAGGACTGAACCCTGTGGTACTCCACTTGTGACTGGTCTGAAGTCGGATTTGGAGTCTGCTACTTTCACAGTGTGGATTCTGTCAGTGAGCCAGTTGGCAACCCATCTTGTGACATAGGGATTTATACCTGGTTTAGTGAGTTTATCTATAATTCCAGAGTGGGGGATGGTGTCAAAAGCCTTGACGAGATCTAGATAGGCTGTGTGAATCACCTTACCCTCGTCTCCGGCTTTGGTGACTGAAGCAATCAGGTTTAAGAGACATGATTTGCCTTTTACAAACCCGAACTGGGTGAGGTCCAGAGGTTGGAGATTACCAGTAAGTTTCATTGCCTTGCAGACCAGGCTCATTAGCCTAATGGAGCTGTAGTTCCTGGGGTTCATGGTGGCTCCCCCTTTGTGGAGTGGGATAACCGCCACTGTGCGCCATTCAGTGGGCGCAAAGCCTGAGGTGAGGCTATGATTGAACATGGTGCTTAGGTGGGGTGCCAGTTCATTCTGTAGTTCATGTAGAACGCAGCCTGGGATGATGTCAGGTCCCATGAATGCTGTGTTCTTGGCTTTGGAGAGTGTGGTTTTTACCTGTGCAGCTGTGATTACACTTCCTGATCCCTTCCCTCAGAGGAAGAACCAATAGCAGTACTCGAATCCTCTCCATTGTGATGGTGACCTGGTGGTTTGGGATAAACCCTAGATGAGGCATACTCCTGCATGTCCCTTCGGATTTTATCAAATTTTCGCAAAAATATATTATGACAAGCAGACTCGACAGACTGAATGACATTAAAATTGGTGATAGAATTGTCAAACATTAGATCAGACATAATAGACCGACAAAATTGGTCTGATTGCCCAGAGATTCTGTCCATACTCATATTATTATGTTTGATAATAACCTGCATTAATTCAAATCCATGGGAACACGAAAGTGTGCAACTTGTTCCCAGTGTCATTTGATCAATGACACATCGGTTATCAAAGTTCGTAATAGGAAATATAGGATATCTGGACATTATTCATGTTATTCCAAGAATGTTGTTTTCTTGGCTTAGTGTTTTTTTATGTTCGAGATTTTATGTTGGCAAAACTTGTAGAAATTTCAGAAAGAGAATTTATGAACATTGTGCTGATATCAACAACAGGAAAACTTTAAATGCCTTGTTTAGGCATGTGGAATTGAATCCTAGTCATCATTTTAATTTCTTGATTTTGGAGCAAGTCAAACAGGATTTGCAGGGTTATGTGATAGATGCACATTTGGACAAGGCAGAACTTTAATGGCAGTTAATGCCGGATGCTACCACGAGTCCTGATTTAAATGACACATGTTCTATTGTTCCTTTATTGAGGCTTATGCTTTATGATGCTGGTTAAATAAGAAGTAACATTAACATCTGCATTTATATATATATATATATATATATATATATATATATATATATATAATTTTTTTTTTTTTTAAATTTTGCAGGGGTATTCCTTTAATAGGTTTACTTTATGTAACATGTGATTAGAATTGAGGTATTAAGTAATTAGTTAATTACTAATTGAGGTCTATGATATTGTATATAAGGTTGTTTTATAGTTTTTACTATTGTTCTGAGGAAGTTTCTGTGTTCAGAGACGAAAGCGGTAAACAACAATACATTTTCTACGGCTTGGAATCTGGTTGGAGTTCTTTGAGTTCACAGTTAAATTCATTCCCTGGTAGACTAGGAAAGGACTGGGCATTAGGGAATGGACCATTGTGTAGATCCTGCAGACTATCCTGTCCCTGTTCCATCAGCAGCCTGTGAGCTCTACTTTAGCTGCCTTGGGGAGTACATGTGTGCTTCCACGTACTGTCTGCAGTACACTATCATTAGGTAGTTCATGCTGCAGAAATATTACACTTGAATTCCAGCAGGTATTGCATATGCAGCAAACTGAGCTGCTTACCTTCCTCCAGGATGGGCAAGCTGGCATCTATCACTTCCTCTTATCTCCCACCTGGTCCCTCCAGCATCAGTGACTCTAGTTGAACACAGGTCATTTGTAGTGCATTCAGGGTTTTAACCCTTTGCGCCATAAGGTGGAAGTTGCAGCACCTTATAATTTCATGGTTATACTAGCTCTTTGCAGAGATCTTTGAGCCTAGGAAAATAAAATCTTTCACTGTCTCCACTTCTTCACCATCTGTTTGCAAAGAATTAAGACTAGATGACATATTTTTAGTTTTTTGATGTGCAACAAACCAGATTTTGAAGGTTCTACTTTCTCCTTTATCAGGAGACTGTTCAACTCTTCTTATTCACCTTCATCCATAAGAATGTTATCATTTGTATATCTGAGGTTGTAAGTATTTCTTCCAGCAATTTTGATTCTAGCATCTGATTTATCTAAGTCAGCATTTTACATTATATATATTAAGCATATAAATTGAAAAAGAAGTGTGACATTATAGATCCCAGCCATGTCTTACTCCTTTTCCATTCAATCCAAACTCCTCGCAGGTATGGCAAGTGCCGGAGCCCAAAAAAACAAGGCAAATATGAAAAAGTAGGGCCAGCACCAAATGGAAGTTGCCAAATCAATATTAGTTTATTAAATAAACGTTTTCAAGTAACTAAGGGTGTTAAACACCCCCAGTAATGCACAAAAGTGCTCCAAGAAAAGCAAACTGGTTTCGGCTGTACTAGCCTTCTTCAGTGCACAAACAAAATCAATAAGAAAAAAGTAACATAAGAGCAGCAGTATTTAATGCATCTTAATTGAAGACCAATCAAGTCATTTTATGCTTAATAGATTCCTATTAAAGACATATTTAAAGATGTTAATTCAAACCAGGGCTGAAAAGGCCACCCAATTTAATTATCCATTTTCTTTCCTTATAATTTAAAATTGAGTGCCAACCACTTTTGAGGGACCTATCTCCTTTAATTTTATCAATGACCATGAAATAAAAAGAAGCAGAAGGGTGCTTAAGTGTGTGTTTATAAAGTGCACTGGTGAGTTTACAATTCCTTATATCACTCTTGTTCCGAAATCCTGATCCGTAATAGATTAAAGGAGATAGGTCCCTCAAAAGTGGTTGGCACTCAGTCTCCTTTAATCCATTACGGATCAGGATTTCAGAACACATGAGTGATGAGGGTGCTTAAGTGTGTGTTTATAAAGCACACTAGTGAGTTTACAATTCCTTATATCACTCATGTGTTCTGAAATCCTGATCCGTAACTAGATGTCTGACCCAAATTAAAGGAGATAGGTCCCTCAAAAGTGGTTGGCACTCAATCTTCTTTAATCCATTATGGATCAGGATTTCGTAACACGAGTGATATAAGGAATTGTAAACTCACCAGTGCATAAAATGGCTTGATTGGTCTTCAATTAAGATGCTTTAAATACTGCTGCTCTGATGTTACTTTTTTCTTATTGATTTTGTTTGTGCACTGAAGAAGGCTAGTACAGCCGAAACTAGTTTGCTTTTCTTGGAGCACTTTTGTGCATTACTGAGGGGTTTTGACACCCATAGTTACTTGAAAATGTTTATTTAATAAACTAATGTTGATTTGGCAACTTCCATTTGGTGCTGGCCCTACTTTTCATATTTATTCCTTTTCCAGTCTGGAATTAATCATTTATTCAATATTTGGTTATAATTGTTGCTCCTTGTTCTTTGTACAAATTCCTAAATCAGGTGGCCTGGTGTCCCCATTTCTCCAAGAGCTTGACACAGTTTGTTATAGTCCACACAACCAAAGGATTTGGAGTAGTCAGTAAAGCAGAAGAAGTTGTTTTTTTTTCTGTAACTAACCTGTTTTTTTCATAACCCAACAAATTTTGACAGTTTGATCTCTAGTGCCTCTGTCCCTTCTAAAACCTGCTTGTACATCTGACAGCACTCTGACATTGTGTAGTTGGAGTCTATCTTGAAATACATTAACCATTACTTTGCTGTCATGTGAAATAAGCCACTGTGTGATAATATGAACACTCTTTTTTTAGTACTGCAGACTGGACTTTTTTGGGACTAGAATGTAAATAGACCTTTTGCAGTCTAATGGCCATTGTTTGCTGGCATATTCCAAGCACCACTGTAACAGCATCATTTTGCAGATTTTTTTTAGCAATTCATATAGAATTCCAAGAGATCTTGTTTAGCAAAATTTTCCAGGGGCCCATTTAACATCACTCTCCAGGATGTTTGGCTCTATATCAGAGAACATAATTTTGTTTATAGCAGTGATGTTAGGGTCTTACTTATATAGTTTTTCAGTATATTTCTACCACCTCTTTTTAACATCTCCTGATATGCCCTTCCCAGTTTTTTTTATTGTGCCCACTTTCCATGGATGTCTCCCTTAATATCGCATATCTTCTTGAACAGATTTATTATCGTTCTGTTGTCATCTTCCAGTTCTTTCCACTGCTTATTTAAAAATGCATTCTTATCTCTTCTTTTTATTCTCTGAAACAGTGCTTTTAGTTTGACATATTTTTCCAATCTCTTATGTTTTTCCTCTATAAATTTCTCAGCTATTTCTACAAATCTCCACAGGCAGTCATTCTTGAGCTTGTATCTGACTGGCATAGATGCTGTTTTTGTTTTCTTTAATTCTAAACTTTGCAATAAGAAGGTGATGATCTCAGCCCCAGTCAGCTCCAATTCTTGTTTTTGCCGACTGTTTAAAACTCTTCCATCTCTGTCTGCAAAGTATATAATTTGTCTGATTTGAGTATTGAACATCTGGTGGTAGCAAAGTGTAAAGCCATGTCTTAGATTGTTGAAAGAGAGTATTTACTATGATCAGCTCTTGACAGAATTCTCTTTGTTTATGTTCCATTCATTTTTCACAAGTCAATCTTGCCCATTATTTCAGCTGTACTTTGTTTTTTCAGAAGGCATTTAAAGCATTTCAGTAAAAAGAACTTTATGTTCAGCAAGATATGGGACACAAGATATATAACTGTCAGATAAAACATCTGGGTGCAAAATGGATCCCAGCATGCAGCTGTCCAGTAAAGAAGATGGGAATAAATAGCTCACAGATTAATATTTGCATTTAAAAATTGTTTTGGGGAGGAAATACTTAAATGATGGGGCAGAAAACACAGCTGTGAAACAGTGTGACCTGAGAGTCCGAGAATAGGAGCATGATATCTCACAAACCCCTTAGTGGGCTAACAGAGGCATGTTGGAAGACCGGTCTGAACTAGTAATTACTCTAAACAGAGATATGAAGATAACAAATGTTTGTTTTTTTGATGTCTGATGAGCCGTTACTCCTAGTTGCTGGTGTGTTTTTTGCTTTATATTGGTATCTTATTTATCAACAGCCTTGGAGCATGGCCGAGGGACATGATAATATAGAACTGGATTATAATCCGCTAAGTGTCCAGATTGACAACCCATTGGAAGCCTCAAGACGTCTAGAAGTTCAACAAATATATGGATTTAATAAAAGTAATCAAAGATTGACTTTTAAGTGAATGGATGAATTATTGGAAAGCACTGGCAACCCCATATTGAGATATTCAGTGTTTGATAATAAGATCAGTGGTCATAAGACCAATGTTGACTTGGATGGCTTTAGGCTAGAGATGCACAATTTTGAAGAAGAGTTGTTTGTTTAAACGTTATCAATCTCAGAGACAGCACTGTGATGCTCATCTGGTTTCTTATCATTCTACGAGGCCTCAGGGTGTTAAATATGCCCAGCTATGGGGAACACCATCCAGATTTATTAAAGTATTGGCAACAGGTGAATTTAGATAAGTGGTTCAGCTACATGAGATTGCTGAACAGTTTTTTTTTTAAAATAGAGAAAACTCTGGTATGAAAGATGATGTGGGGAGTATTCATCAGTCTCAACCGGTTGTCGGACTGAAAACCTCAGCCTATCCATTCAGTTCCACCAGGGAACAGGTTTTTATGAAACTACCTTTACCTATCCATCAGAAAAACAACAGCAGTCAAAGTTGGTCCAGGAGTCGAGGATGAGCCAAGAGGAAATGTGTATCTGACAGTGGGCAACTTCAAACTATCAAGAAGATATGGAAACCAATTAACAATCCTTAAGTTGTATGTAGATATGTTCCAAACTGTCTGCACATGAAGTCTCTTTGTTGGAAAAGGGACTTGCATACATACCATCCCAATCCGCTGATCTTGCGGGGACTGTTATTGACCTTAAGATCTTTCTTCAGAATGTTATATTGAAAATGAACCATGTCAGTGATGAAAAAGTACTGTCAATGTTTATAGAAAACCTAGTAATAATATACCTGCCATGCATCCATTATTGGAAGCCTTTAGCAAGTTATGTATAAATGAAATATATGATGTTTAAATAAATCATAAAAATGGTAAGAAACAAAGTAATATTACAGTTTGAAAGAATTGAAGAGACTGTACTATACTGGAATTAAATCGAATACTGGAATTTAAATTGAAACAACTGAAATGAGATTGGAGTAAAAGTCTTTATCTGTTAATTGTCCAAACTCGCGCTGAACAGGTGCCAGTCTCTTTATGGGCCGAGTCTTGTGTACTTTTCAGAATGAATTCAGAATGAATTCTCCAAACATTGTAGTTCATTTAATAAGGCTTTATTAGATGTTCACAGTATCCGAATGCTGTCTTCATTAACCGTGCTGATAACCAACATCCCAGCATTTCTACAGACTGTTATTGTTTAAGTATAACAGTGCTCCAAAGTTTCTGCATGTACATTCTGATTGTCCTGAATAATTTAAACTGAAACAGTCTTTATTTGACCTGTCTTCTGTACTCAAGCTCGAGTGTCTGTATTGTAGTTTTCTTTCTGAAATGCTAGATATTTAATCTTTTCTGTACGCCAGGTTGGACTGACTGACTTATCTGACAATATTAGAAGTATATTTTAATAATACCAAAACCCTTAATGCTTTACATGCCTCCTTAGCCTTGGTTATCAAGCATGGTGTCTAGCATTCCATTGCTACGTACATCTTTCCCTTGAGAAAAGAACATTCTGTAGCTGGCAAGATTGTAACAGTCTGTAGCCTTTCCTTAGGAACTGTTATGTCTCATGCTTGATCAGCAAGGTTATTCTTTCCTTATGCTTAACTGTCTTTTCTAAAATGTGTGCATAAATGAACCATAATTCTGACACTACATTTCTAGGCATATTTTATATTTTAGTCTGTCTAATGCCTAATAACTACTTTAAAATGGAAGTCCTTAATCTAACAGTTGCCCCTGAGGTCCATGACAAAAGTCTACAAGGACCTACTTTTGTAGTTACCTTACATCTAACTACTATTATTATATTGTTATATATTGTTAACTATTGTATACAGCTTTATGCTACCTGACTCATAATCTGAAAGTGTTTTTTTTATTTGGTAAATAAACCTGCAATTTTAATTTTGACTACTAGGTGTCACTTAAGCATTTATGGCCTGTTTGGATTGAAGTCTCTTAATGTTATGATTTAATAATAACTAGGCAATTGTTTTTTTATATGATGAATAATTTTAATTTTGACCACTAGGCTTGAAGTGTGTTAACTTTATGAATTAATTTCCATATTACCTAGATTCGGAGTCTTTAAGTCTAAGTTCTGATGTATGAGTGATGTACCCAAAACCTGTAAATTATTCTCAAAATGAGTGTCTTTTAATTCTGTGGCTTTTAAAGCTGATTAACCTGTCTTTGTGTATCTGTATTTAAGTTAGAGTACGAACTGTTAACCCGGTCTATTTTTATTCCCTAGCTCTGTATGCTGTAATGGTAAAATGACCCTGTCTGTTTTTTACCTTATGAACTGGTGCCTTAGTGTACCATGATGCCTTTCTCTTATTGTTCATAGATTTAAATCTTTAAACATTGTACTGTTTAATCCATTTTCTTTTTTATTGTATAGCCTATCAAGCATGTTGGCTATTTTCTGAAGACTAATTGAAATCGACACTAAAGGGATAACTTTATAATTGGTCTTGAAGCATAATTACCATATATTGTATTGACTCATGTCTATAAATTTTCATCTAGATTTGTTAATAACGCTACTTACCTTTTTTAACTTGTGTGTTGTAATAGATGGCTGCCTCCTAAATTTATGTCTGTTTGTGTCTAACACAGTTCAGGAGAGACAAGCCTTAAAAAGGTTACAGGCAGATGATAACATCACTGTTAAACCTGCCAGTAAGATGGGCCTACAGTGGTTATGGATACTGAATTTTATAATACAGCTATGGAAACAGTATTAACAGATGTTAGCACATGTCAATTAATCAGCATTTTGGATGTTCATAGAATGAAATATGTAATAGATGGGTTTTTGAATGAATTATCTACTAGAGCCATAACATTTGAACTCTGCGACTATTTAAAGGTGGAACATCTGGTTATATCAACGATACAGGGTATACCTGAGATACATAAAAATCCAACTAGACCACCACTGAGACCGATAGTTGCAGGAGCAGGGAGGGTATACCTAAGATACATAAAAATCCAACTAGACCACCACTGAGACCAGTAGTAGCAGGAGCAGGTAGGGTATACCTAAGATACATAAAAATCCAACTAGACCACCACTGAGACTAGTAGTTGCAGGAGCAGGTTGGTTAACGTAGCCATTCTTCATTTTTATTGAGAAACTTCTACGTCCAGTGTTAAGTAATAATATCTACATTTTACATGATACACAAAGGTTTTTACTAAACCTGTATACTTTTATATCACTAGGGAAGTGTAGTGGTAATCTTTGTTTGGTAACTATGGATGTTTGATCATTGTTCATAGAGATACTTAACATGGATGGTATTAGAGCAACCTAAACATATTTGGTACTTTTTAGTAATTATGATGATACAGTGATACATTTGATTTCAGAATTTATGAACATTATTTTTTCCAATAATGTTTATGTATTCAATAAGAAATACTACCTACAACTAGATGACGTAGCTATGGGCACATCTTGTTCCAAAAGCCAATATGGTTATGGCTGTCTGGGAAAATCAATATATCTTGCAATCAAGGAAATATAGTTCATATATACCATTTTATCATTGTTTCATTGACTATATCTTTATGGTGTGGACAGATACATTACAAGATCTTAATGAATTGATGATATATACATACAAGACACCACTACATATTTAAATTTGATGTAAAAAGTTCTTATACACATATAGAATTTTTGGATAGGAGTCATAAAAACCTCAGAGGGTATAATTACTACTAAAATGTACTGAAAGCCCTGTCAGAGCAATCCACTCCTACAGAGAAGAAACATGTATCCTTGATATATATTTCATAATGTTATGAAAGGTTAAGCTATTAGGGTGTCCAGGCTCAGTGCAGAAGATGGCAAGTTTTACAATGAACTAACCCATCTGAGTGATAACTTTGCAGCTAAGGGGTGTGGTAAATCACAAGTGACAGAGATACTAAAAGAGGTTGTCCCACTGAGATGAACGAAAGCCAGACCATACTTTTCTGAAGGGTCCAAAGTGACAAAGCAGAATGCCTGCACAAGTAAAACATCCAATCTATGTTTTACACCAGAGATGTTAAACAAATCACCCAAATTATACATAAATATTGGGGCGTATTAACAACTGACAAGAAAAGTAAGCAAATAGTAGGTGAAAAACACTCCTTTAGATATAAAAATAAAAAGTCTGTTAAAAGAATGTAATGCAGTCATAGAGAATATAAAGAAAAGCAACTGAAAAGCATAGAAAGATATACCCATCCTTGTGGTGATTGTAATTTTTGTAATTATATTGATACCAGTAGCCAATTTATACATCCAGTAACAGGCAACAAGTAAATTTTTAATGTAAAGGTTAACTGCAATAGTAGTAATATTATGTACTTAGCCTGCTGTACTATTTGTCAATCATTCTATGTGGGCAAAAGCAATACAAGTACAGTAAGCTGTCAGTTAACCAGAACTCAAGCAACCAGCCCTCTCAAGCAACTGGCAAAAAAAAAAAAAAATCGAAGAAATACAGTACAATTTTCTTTTTGTCCCATCCCCCAACAGAAACGTACATTTTGTTTTTAGAGGTTTAGACTTTTAAAAAGAAAGATAGAAATAAATTCCCTCTTTCCCCAACCTGAAAACAAGTCAAACCAAATAAATAGTATAGGGTACAGTATTAGTCAGGCCTATTTTTAATAGTAACTCTCAAGCAACCAGAAACTAGTTATCTGGCATCTACCAATCCCCATGGGTGCTGGTTAATTGAGAGTTTTTATTTATTTATTTATTTATGTGCCACTAATAACCTGCAGCACCTCCATGATATAAGCCAAAAATCATTCTCAGATACTGAGCTATAGCTCTCTAACCATCAGCTCATACTCAACCCCAATAAAACAAAACTCATGATCTTCCAACCCACAAGACCCCCCCCCCCCCCAAGCACCTACTACATTACAGCTAGGAATAATACTAAAATTAATGCAGATTCAGAAACAAAACTACTAGGTGTAATAATAGATAACCTAAGATATGACCTACATATAGCACAAACAATTAAGAAAGTTCACAGAAAATGGATACTCTTTACAGAAATAAAAATTATCCAACTAACACCTCTAGGGTTGCCATTGCTAGAACAGATTTAATTAAACGTGAAACATGCTACAATAAAATAGCTAAATTTGCAACTGACTGCCCACATCATACCCACCACTGTCACTCCTTAAGAAAACTCTCCTGGTTAGAACTCCCACAACTTCTGTCCTTTAACCAATTAACCTTAGCACACAAACTAGTATATCAACCTCAAAAAACCGTGCCCTTCTAAATATTCTCCAGCCTCATACCACAAATAGATGTTTTCACTCAACAAGTAAATCTCTACTATAAGTGTCCAGGTCCACTAATATGGCAGGGGACTTGTTATTTTCTCATCATGTAGCAACAAGGTGGAATTCACTACCTCACAGCATTAGAACAAACACAAATACCAACAAATTCAAAAAGATTCTTAAAAATGATCTTAATGACATCTGGCTTTGTTCCTGTACTACTCTAGGCTAGCTAGTTTTAATAGCTTCTGGTCATACATTTTCTTCTTCCCTGACCACCTCATAATCTATGCTCTCTGTCATGTCTAGATAATCTCTAACCTCATCTTTTTCTTTCCAGCCCCCCCCCCTCACAAACCCTTCCTCAGCTTACTTTGAGAAACTACAATGTCTACACTACAGTAAGGAATTATCAGCTGATTGCTATAGAAAGTAACTTCTGGTGTACGGTATGCCTTGTATTTTTTGTTGTATAATTTCTTGTATTAGTTTTGTATAATTTCTTGTATAAGGTTTTGTATAATCTGTGTATGTGGAACTTTTCTCCCCGGGCCTCCGCTGAAAATGGGTTTTATCCCAGTTGGACTTTCCTGGTAAATAAATGTAAAATAAATAAATAAATACTTTTACTGGATTTGTTTACCAGGAAAGTCCAGTGGGCCAGGATAGCCCATTTTCAGTGGAGGCCCGGGGAGAAAAGCTCCAACAGAGAAAGAGGTACAAATTACATAAAGTTTCAAGAAAATCACAAGAAAGGAATACAAATTATCTGGTTATGACTTATGCCACATAATAACATACCACATAATAATACAAGAAAGAACATATAGAGAATAATGTAAAAAAATTCAAAGTTTACATATGAATTAAAACATGATTCATGCTAAGACATGAAAGGGAAGGTTTGAAGGTAGAATAATGAGAAATACAAGGAAGGAGCGAGTCTTAAACAGAGCAAACTCTCAGAAACAAAGGAATATGACATTATGTTCACTGGGTGGCATATGTAGCATTGTGAATGTAGGAAAGGGGAGGGAAGAAAGGAGAAGTATGAGAGAGAGAGAGGAAGAGAGAGATGGATAAGAGAAAGATAATGAGTGATTAGAGAGGGAGGTAAGGAGGGAGAATGGGGAGAGGAGAGTTGTTTTAGCTAGAGAAGGAGAGAGGAGAGAAAATAATAAAGGCAGTGTCTAGAGAGGGAAGTAAGAAGAGGAGTAGAGAGAAGAGGGGGAGGAGGGAGGTAAGGAATGGAAAGTGGAGAAAGGGGAGAGGAGAAGATGTTCCAGTTTACTGTATGAAAGATACGATTAGGGAACATCTCTATAATATTAGAAATGTGTTGTTGAATAACGCATTGACTAAGCATGTCCAGTCAATTTCTACAGAGCACACGTTTAAATTTGTAGTGATTGAAGCTATCAGTATGACCCAATGACTGTGTGATATAAAGAATAATGCACAGTTAAATGAGACTGAATGGATTATTAGGTTGCTCACTGATGGTGAGAAGGGACTTAATGGTAACGTCCTATTAAAACCAGAACTTAGAGCCAGGTGTTTGTTTAAGAGATAATCTACAAGATATGATTATGGCAATTACATCATCAATGACAGTACATGTAAGTTATTATTATATATAGCATTCATGTATAGAGAAGTTTTGATTTGTTTAGAGTATAGATATGTAAAAATACAAAATACCAAGTGAACTGTGAAGTACACCAAGGAAGAACCAGGAATCCAGGACGCCAGTTACTATTTAAAACACTCCATCTTTAACAACAAAAAATGTTTTAGCGCTTTCATCTCCAAGTGGGAGACTTCATCAGAAACATTACATTCTGCTAGTCATCCATTTATATAATACACCAAATTAAGTGACATCACAAAAACAATTAAATATTTAAAATATTTAAAGAAATAAATGGCGTGAAAACCCACAAAGAAAAGAAATTATAAGTATTGAAGTACCAATGGCTTATAGGGTCCAGTGCAGAGTTCATTTGTATAATACACTCAATGTACTAAAAAGTACAAACTTTTAAACTCATTTCTTAAATGTATTAGATACATAAAGGAGTTGTTTATACAAATTACAGAAAAACACACACATTTATATAAAAGTATGCTTAAATAAATCAAATTATTTTAGACTCTTTTATACAAATTAATTTCTGAATAAAACCATAAATTTAAAACTTTTAATAAAATACATACTTAAAAAGTCAGAAGAATATGAAAAGTAAAATATATTAAAACCTTATAAATTATTTGATCTTTCTACTAAGAAGGGAAGCAGGGAAACTGTTTCATTAAGCCCAGGGGGGTACATAGAAGCCAGTCTAAACTGCCACTGGCTTTCCTTCTTTTTCAATACATTTTTCTAGTCACCTCCCCTAATGTCAAGTTTGACAATATCTAGTATGCCGAACACAAATTTATCAAATCCATCACATACTACTCTATGTTTGTAAAGTGCAGTGGTATTTTTGCAACTTCTCATTTCATAAAGATGTTCATATATTCTGTTTTTTAAGAGGCGTTCTGTCTTCCCAACATAAAAATATTTACATGTATTACATATAGCAAGGTAGATGATCCCTCTAGTGTTGCAATTACCCTTCATAAAATGCACTCTACTATTCATAGTGTTGTTCAGTACTACGAATGGTTCAATATTAATATAGGGGCAATAATGACACATACCACATCTTTTTGTCCCCTCATTGTTCTTTGTAATACTCTTCGGCTTCATTTCTAAAAGCTGTTTCAAATTATTACTAACCCTAGTAACAAAAAACGGTTTAGGGCCTACTTTTTTGTATATAACCTCATTAGTTCTTAAAATATTCCAATTTTTCGTGTATATATTTTTTATAACTGGTGTTCTTGTGTTAAAAGTGAGAATACATGCTGTATTAAAATTATGATGTGGAATAGATGTATTCTCTGTTCCATTTTCCCCCAATGGTTCCAACAATTGACCTGCACCCAATAAAGGTAAATATTTCTGTCCCCACAATCTATTTATGTCATGTAAAATAGAATTAATCAAATCCAGTGGATAACCTCTCTCTGTAAACATTCCCCTAAGTAAGCTAAATTCGTTGTCCAAATCCTCTTTATTCAAAGTCATCCTAGCAATTCTAATTGCTTGGCCCTTAATAATGCTTATTTTTTGTGTCAAAGGATGATTGCTTTCAAAATGCAAATAGGCATTGCAAAAAGTCTTTTTCCTAAATATTTTAGACTTGAAGCATTTATTCTGAGTATCCTTGATTATAAGCGTATCCAAATAACTAATACTTACATGACTATACTGAAAAGTAAAGGCCAAATACTCAGTACTAGAATTAATGTGATTTATAAAACCAGCTATTTTGTCTTCTGTATCTCCCCATAGGATGAAAATATCATCCAAATAGCGGAGATATAATTTAATATTTGACCAATAAGGGCTTTTGAAAACATGTTCAATCTCCCAACCCAGTAAAACAAGGTTAGAATATACTGGTGAACAGGCTGCTCCCATAGGGACACCCGTTATTTGCCGATTAAAATGCCCCTTCAAACCACAAGTAGTTGTTATCCAAAACTATGTTCATGAGCTCACAAATGAGTTTCACCCTGTCATTGTCCAAATCTGAAAATGTAAACAATACTACCTCAAATAGAGCCAAACCCTCCTCTTTGGGAATGCATGTAAATAAGTCCTTTACATCAACAGTTAACAATATGTTTGACACTCTTCAAAAAAATCCCAGGAATCTTTCAATAAATGGGGAGTCTTTTGGACTACGTGTTGAACATGTGAGTCTATGAACATAGTAAGTGGATGTACCTTAGACCCACTAGCTGCCACTATGGGTCTAAAGGGCGGTGTAAAAACATCCTTGTGTACCTTTTGTTATACCAAAGAATACTGGAATGATGGGAAACTTTCTAAAAAGAAATTCATACTCTGTGGGATCAATCCTTCCTTCCAACAAATACTCATCCAAGAAGCTGTCAATTCTAGAATAAGAAATATTGATTTCATTTTTAGAAGTATGGCTATATGTTTTGTCATCAAATAATAATTCCAACATGACATTGGAATAATCCATACTACGAAAGATGACTATACCCCCACCTTTATCTGGGACCATAATCCGAATTTTGTCATCCTTCCTTAAGTCACATAATAAAGTATATTCATCCTCGGATAAGTTCCAGTCATCCCTCCTATTATTCCTAAATTCCTCATATAAATCTTCCAACACCAGTTTTTCATATGTATCCACCAGGGGGTGTAGGGGAGGATTGTAAATACTTTTCTTTTTTAATTTATTATTATAATCCATAACAGTATTATAGTCATTACCTTTAGAAGGTTCCATTAATATAGCTAAATTCAATTTCCTTGTGTATAATTTTAGAGCCTCTATGTTATCCACCAAATTTCCCTTATTTGTGGGAATGAATTTTATACCCTTAGAAAAAAGTTGAAAATAAACATCCATAATGGTTCTGTCTGAGTAATTGTAAATAGTAAAACCTGCCTGTTGAAATATAACCTGTTTATAAGGTTTGAAAGGGTTGACAAAATCATTCCTATCTAATAACCGTGTCGATATTGGGGCACTTGATGTTTCTTCTGTGGGTAATAAGTTCTGTTGTATTCCCCTTCTTTGGTATAATACTGTGCCAGTCTTTCTGAGTCTGAGGTGGGGGGGGGGGGAAATCCTTTATGTATCTAATACATTTAAGAAATGAGTTTAAAAGTTTGTACTTTTTAGTGCATTGAGTGTATTATACAAATGAACTCTGCACTGGACCCTATAAGCCATTGGTACTTCAATACTTATAATTTCTTTTCTTTGTGGGTTTTCATGCCATTTATTTCTTTAAATATTTTAAATATTTAATTGTTTTTGTGAAGTCACTTAATTTGGTGTATTATATAAATGGATGACTAGCAGAATGTAATGTTTCTGATGAAGACTCCCACTTGGAGATGAAAGCGCTAAAACATTTTTTGTTATTAAAGATGGAGTGTTTTAAATAGTAACTGGCGTCCTGGATTCCTGGTTCTTCCTTGGTATACTTTAGAGTATAGATATGCTTAATACATTCAGGTTTAGTCCTTTTATTCATAATGGTATCCCTATACTAGGTTAGCCATAAGTTTTTATCTCAATTAATGCTTTACATAGTAGTTATTTCTGCTAAGCATTTACTAGATTCGTTTAGCATTTTATGTTTTACTCCAGTCCTATATACTCATCCTATTTCTTAAAGTGGTAGCCTCTAGAACCTGCTCCTTGATGTTTATGCAGCCCCTTTGGTTTCTATATGGCACTGGCTATATCATTATTTATGTGCAGGAACATAATAGCTTCCTTCATAGGTGCAAGACGCATAATAGATGAGCAAGTAAGATAGTCACGCTGATGATGCATACATTCATATTACAGGATATAGTACATCACACAAGTTGTATTTTCATTTAAATGGTATGTGGATTCTATACCATCTTTTAATAAAACACTAGTTAGGATCTTTAGTAGTCTGTTTTATATTTATAAAGAGATGGCATGTACTTTACCAGTCTTAGAATGCCTTGTGCGAGTTATTTTGAATAGTGCTGTAATATATGAATGATGTAGAGATATGTATATATTCTGTTATTAATGGGATCTCAAGGCACAATGTATTAATATATGTACATAAGCAATCTTTTATAGGTAGTTTATATTAATTTAGGCAGAACTATTTATAAGTAGGAAGACTCACTGTTTGGTAGCGAAGATGATATAACTGTAATTATGCTGCTTGTTCAGATGTTATATAATGTTTTTTAAGTGCAACTTCAAATCATTTTTATCACGTTGGTAAATGTGTGTTTTTATGGGAGAACATGAGTTTTTTTTATGTAAATATATTTTAAAAGTGTGTGTGTTTAATACAAGTTGAGTGCACTCAGTAGTATACTGTATAACATCTGACATTTTAGCCTTTGGTAATTGATGCTGACAAGCTATTGGTTTTTGAAATTTAAAATGTTTTAAATAGAGAAGTGTTTGCATTTTCATTAATATGGTCTGATGAAGCAGGTTGAATACCCATGAAAGCGCTAACCAAATAATGATACTGTCCTGTCCTTGTTTAGGTTCGTTAGTACTTTTGTTATTTTCACAGTTTGTTTTCTGACAAGCCATTTATCCTAGTTGCTGGTGTGTTTTTGTTTTACACAGATATGAAGATGTTTTTGTTGTAAAAAAAAATTCACTGAGCAATGATGTTGAGAATGAATCTGGAAAAGTTAGCTAACTTGTGTAAGATAAGTGTATGATCATCAGTTTTGGTTAACCTGGTTTTGTGTTAAAGTAGAATGTTTTATGGAGGACTGTTTTTTAGGTAAGAATGTAGTGAGTTAAAGAAATGTGTACATGTATAGATGTACTGAAATGATGTTTGTGGGGGGACTTGATGTATCTTAACATAGTCTTGGGGCAAAGGGAATAATAAAATATGCATAGTGCTGTACATTACAGCCAACATATGGAGATGGACTAGAAGCAGCTGGAGGAAGTGTGATGTCTGCTGAATACCAACTCGGATTTAGATGAAAGGGGCACTAAGGAAAGCATGAAACAAAGGGACCCTTGCTACTGAGGATAGAAAGTTACGGGCTGTTACTCTAGGGGTAGTTTGTGATATTTAGCATTTAAGACTTGTGTGAGGATACAAGAGGAATGTGATTAACTGGAAAGGTAGGGGCTATTTCTGTTGGAACAGACTTTTCAGGCTGTGTCCCTCCACTAATCACACTCCGTGGAGAAGAATCTGAGAAAAGATATAAGCCTAAAGACACAGTTTAGCTTGCAAGCAGACCCTGGGATTGGTGATGTCAGAGCTTAGTCAGAAAGGAACTGTGGGAAGGTAGGGTAGCATGTAGAGAAGGTAGATTACCTCAGGAATAGGTGGGATCTGAACATTGTTACATGGAATATGGAGGGATGCATGGCTGACTGAGCAGACAAATTGTGATATTCCAGGAGGTAACACTGAAAGTGAAAAAAGTGGAAAACTTCTCCCTAAATAATATTCAAAGGGGGAATGTGATCACAGAGTGGAAAGAGTAAAAGAGGTTTGGTGATACTGTTTAGAAGAGGGGTTCAGTTACTCACAGATGAGATTAAAAAGAGTTGGGAGGACAGGTAAATTATAAGGTTAAATAGACAACAGGGAAAATATAAAAAAGAAGACTGGGTCCCTGTTGATGTATACACATCACTGCTGTTATCTTGCCTTATTTTCAGTCTGCTACATAATGGATATTGGCCCTTACTTAAAAGCAGGCTAACTATAATGGCATCACCTTATGACCTATATAGTGGCACTAAAGAATTATTAACTTTGCATAGGCCTCAGGAGAAAACAAGTTTAGAAAGATTGCTCCTGTTAACTGGGATCACTCACCTTCATGTGTTAGAACTGAGGATGAAACTAATACAGTATCTCAAGAATCCCTGCACTTGCTACCACGACACAGACAATAACTAATGTATATATCCATTTAAATTTATTACTATTGTAAGATCTAATGGATAATCATATAATTTAATGTAATAATATTATGAACCATTTAGGTCTTATACATTTATTTAACATATTGGATGTTGTGTTACTTTTATATTTTTCATCTGTTCTGTTTAATTACTGTTACTCAAACTTTTTAAACGCACAGTTATCCATTGTCTGGGATTCAGAGAATTTTGCTTCACGCATGCTAACTGTTCAGTGCAGGCTTGTCGGTTATTATGACAGAGAAATTCTGATTCAGAGATATGATACAGCTGCAGTGAAATAGACCTCATTAGTGACATATTACCATATCCATGAATCGAACACTGCACTGTCTGACATGACTGTGCTACTGTTCTCCCGAACAGCCCATATATTGCTTTAACAAAGGCACCCACACAGGAACTCTCACACATTTGCCAACTTCAACACACAAGCCCTAGATATGGCATCCCCCAACTTCTGTATTGTGAACACTGAGACACACGCGCACACACACACACACACACACACACACACACACACACACACACACACACACACACACACACGCACACACACACACAAACACTCCTAAGCAGTCTCAGCATTCCCTACTTGTCTCCCGTACTATGACCAGACAGGCGCAAACACAAACATACACCCATGCTCATGATCAACTACTTCTCACCCTTAGTGAGACCACCTACACAGGTAGGTGCACATGCCAGTGCACACAAACACTTTCAGACTCATTCATGCTCCTGCAGACATGTACACATCTAAACACATGCTAACAACCCCACCCCCCGACCCCTAACAACTTCTCTGGATGTACCTATACTGTGAGTACTCTCATATGTGTGAATGGGTGACCACCATCTTTTGACAATGTTCAATCTTTTCCTACTATTGTAAAATTTTAATTTAAGACCCATGAACATTTTTGTGGGTATGTGTAGAGAGGGTGCCTTTGCTAATGCAATGCATGGACCACTAGGGAGAAAACTAGCATGGTTGGGTCTGACTGTGCTTGTATTCAATTCAGAAATATGGTATTGAGCTAATAGTGAGGTCTTTCTCATTATGGCTATGCCTGTCTTTGAATCGTATTTTCTTGCTGTCATGCTAGTTGACTACCCCTTGCTAGGGAATTAGTGTGAGCAGTGAGCCATTTTTTTGAATCATAAGACTTGATACTAATATTTTTAAATACATAATTTACTTGTGTCTGATTCAGCTTTTAATGGTTGTTAATTGTTATTGATATAATTTCTGTTCTTTGTAAATCCTTTTAATTTATTGTTGTCAGTTTTGTTATAAATATTAAAGCTGTTATTTAAAAATGCCGTAAGTATAGTGTTATTCTTTGTATTACCAGCTGGCCTGGGTTGATAGTGATTGTATAAATTAAAATGTTTTCCCCAAAATTATACTGTGTGTGCAGTAAAAGAAAATATGGCTTGCTTTGCAAGAACAGTTCATTTCTTGTAAATGTTCAGCTTCGATATTAATAACATATAGCTGTGGGCTTACTGTAAATGGCATCTTGTTATAGAAAAAAGGAAGTTGACTTTCTCTGAGCTTTCAGATGCAGATATAAATGAAATAAAATACAGACACTTCAAGTGACGCAAAGATGACGTGGAGAGACTTTTTGTGAAGTCTTCAGATACAGTAAGGAAGAAAATAACCAAAGAAGGACATAAGAAACTGTCCAGGTTAGAAATAACCCATGGACTTTTTCATAACTCAAACAAAAAACAAACTAACAAGTCACAAGGACATTAAAAATAACATTGCTTGACATTTAAGAGTATATAAACTGGACAATATTGTTACTCTTTAGTGACGTCTTTGGACTGAGTGTTCATCAGTCTATAGTTATATGTGTCTAGCTATGTTATAATAGATTTGAAATAATCTCAGACAGTGTAACTGTTTGGACAGATTAAACTATAAAGGAAACAGCAGTACAGTGCGAGTCTGGTGATTCTGACGTGTTTCTGCAAACAATTTAACAGTGGCGAGGCCAGCTTGAATGCAACCTTTTCTATCCAGTAACAGCAGTTACTGTTAATTTGGTGCCATAATTTGTACGTGAATTCCACAGGTCGACAGATCCAGTGCTTCTCTTGGGTGGATTCTGACATAACGTTGTTGCTTCTGTCCAACGTTCCACCATCAATTCGTCTGTTGAAGGACACCGTGTCTTCTAAGTGACTTCAGCCTGATCACTTGTTTGTCATCTGTGCAAAATACGGTAAATTTTTCACAGTTATAACATGGATGCCAGTACAGACAGTTAACTTTACAATGCCCACATACTGTATAGCCGAAAGACACAAACAAACATGGTTTAAACCTTCTGTCAGACATTAAATGTAAATTTGAAATATTTAATGTTCAGAATTTAGATAACATTTGTGTGTGTAAATGGATAAATGCATATAATCCACATACAAAATGTACAGCAATTCATAAAGACTGTTTTTTATGTGGAAGTAACTTTCCAAACCTATGTCTATTTTGTCACAGGAGTCTAGTATGTAAGCCATACCATAAGATATATCGTATTCTGATAAACAATCTGTTTGATTCTAGCATTGTTAGTTCTTCACATATACAACAGTTAAATGTACCTTCTGCAGTCACCTAAATCTCATACAGTACGAGTGTATGCAATTATTGTCAGTAATGTAATACACTACATAAAAATGTTATTTATAGTAAATATTGCAAATGCACAGAAAGAAGAAAGTTCTAACATAGTAGAGTGTGCTATTGATATTAACCTTTTAAAGAAAAAGTTTTCACAGCTTTTCAAAATTTCCCTAGAGACAGTAGTAAGGGACAATAATGCCATTTAGAGGAACAGACTCAGCATAGCATTCAGACTCTACATAATGACATTTCCGGTGTAACGTAAAAATCAGAGCCCAACAACTTTTACTAAGGGCACAAACTACAGAGGTTAATCTGCAAAGACAGTTAGAAAAAGTCCAGCAAGGTTTACAAGGAGTACAAAATACACCAATTGACATTGGACAGGGTTCAGCTGAAATGACAGTTATTTCTCTTGCTGATATATATCAATAGTCTTGTTATTGCAGACTCTGTCTCAGTGGCAAGACAAAAAAGTAATTTTGTTTCAGTATGTTGGCATTTAAACAATGGTTGACCTACACTGTGTGGTCTATTTGAAATGATGCTTTATTTAAATGTTTTTTTTTTTGCATTTACACATGCCAGTTTGGGTCAGAAGAGGATTCACCAACAGTATTGGCAAACCCCTGAAACATGCTCCAGTACTACGGGAGTTATGGGCATTCACTCCCAGAATGATTTACAGGGAAAATTTAGTATTGTCAAAATCAAAGCACATAAAAAAATGTAATACAGACGAGGCTACAGTAAATGTTTTGGCAGATATCAAAGCAAAGCAAGCAGCTGAAACTGGAGCGTGTCTAAACTCACATAACTGTTTTAAACACACAGACAAGGTAATGCCAGTTTCCACAATTTAAAAAATTAAAAAACGATCTCAAAATGATCAGACAGTCCAAATAGCATGACAGAAAAAAAAAACAAAATAATGTTTTGGTCAGGCAAAATGGTATGTTAAAGCAATTCCGTCAGACAGTTAATGACATTCTGCAAAATGCAGATGCAGCTTTAAAATCAGTTTCTGCCTGACAGACAGATACAGACTCATAAATTACATATTTCAAACTCCACCTGGAGCAATAGAAAAGCCAGAGTGCTAGACAGTTTAAAAGAAGTACACAGTATTGCAGATGCACATAGGAAATGTACAAAAACAGCTTGTAGACTACGTGGGGAAAGGAAGGGAACGTAATACATGGTCTGATGAAAAAACAAACATGGGGAAGATGAGCAGCTTCTGCTCCACCAGGGTTACAGACAGATATACAATGAAGTTCAGAAAAACGGGTGATCTGTTTTACTATTAAGAAAATAGGCCACATTAAACAGGATTATCCATATTACAAAAGATGGAAGGAAAGTCAAATACAAAAGGGTATCTAAAATAAGGAAAGAAATCAAGATAAAGAAAATACATTAAGAGCGAATCAGTCACAGGAACAAACACAGAGGGATACAGAAAAAATAAAGTATACCCTATGGAATACACAGAAAACCCACCATATAATCTCACATACGGTGCAAGTCAAGAATTAAAATGTCATATTGAAAGTACAAAGTACACAGTACACATTAGACAGGAAAGACACTAACAGTCAATAGGGAACAGAACATGCAGTCTATGTAATCAGAGAGACATACCCAGGAAAACCGATCATAATGAATATGATTCTGATTAGGGGTGTGCCCCCCCCCCCCCAAAGTAACCTTTCTCACAAATTTTAAACGTGAAGAGGAAGGACGCCATTGGTGTATGTATGGGTGGAGGGGACACTATGAAAAGATGTCCTCCTTGATACAGGGGCAGCAGTCAGTTACCCGTAAATCCATTCAAAAAATCTTACATTCAAGGCTTTGATGGCAGCACTTGCATGGCCATCAGCAGTAAGCCAGTTAAAATATGTTTCACAGAAAATAGATCTTTAATACAGGGTACATTTCTTATGAATTCCAGTTGCAGAACAACAATCCTTGGGGTTAATAGTATCGGCAAACTGGGAATATTAATTGATTTCAATAACAAGGTTTTATAGTCTGCCAGAGCGCAAGACAGTTAAAATACAACTCAGCAATTTCCTTGCTTTGTAATTGATGTAAGTAACTATAAAAAAGACATTACCAAGAGACATTCACAACTACAGGATAAATGAGAGCAAATCAACTCACAATTTCAGCCCTTATGGGCTACATCAAAGACAGACTGTGGTAAATTAGCAGTACCAGTGAGTGTAGGTAATCCTTTGGATTACATTCCCCCTTTTCAGAAGCAATCCCCAATCCCCAAAGAGACGGGAGAGGATATGAAGAGGTGTATAGAACAATGGGAACAGGTAAATAATAAATAAAAAAGAGCATATATGCAAATAACCTGCAAACGTCAGGGTACACAGAAAAAAGAGGTAAGCAATAAACAGAAGAAAGGACAAACCCCTTGCCTTATTGAAAAAGGTAATTACAAACACTAACAGAATAATAAAAATGGTAAATTATGACCAGTACAATATGAGGATAATCCTCCCTATAATCCAGATCATGGCAGGCAATAGGTATTAAAGCAATAAATTAATGGAACACATTATCAGTTTGCAGCAAAGTACAGGGATCTTTTAAACTCAATGTAAATTAATTAAACAAAGGAGACAGGAAAAGACAGGAAAATACTTTACTGGTTTAATAAGCCAGGACAGATTCAGAATGAACACAAAAATAACCTACAGACATACAGATACAGTGTAAAGTTAAAGTTGATACAGTAAATACATTTGCAATAATGCAAATGGTATATACAAAACTGAACAATGCAATTTAATGTTGAGTATGTAAGTCCACATGTACGGCTGGAAATAGAGTAACATTTAAGGCAGTACCTATGACAAATCCTAAATGACAAATGGTTCTATGGTAACAAATGAGGGTCAACCCCCCCCCCCACATTAAAAGTACAGTATGTCTCCAAAGACACTTTATGCATACAGCAAACCTGATCAATATTGTAAAAACAGTGACTGTAATGTTATATTTTTAAAAAATGTCTTCCATAAAATATAACAGCAAACAGTCTTATAAACAAACTAGTACAGCAAAAATATCATTAGTCAGACTATTGTAACTGCTGCCATACTGGCAATAATGCAGAGCAATGCATACAGGTAGTAAAGTACAAAGTCATTAAAAACTTAATAAAAGCTTAGACAAATAGCATTTTTCAGCTAATAAAAATCCAAGCAAAAGCAGCACACCACGTTGGTTCATAAAAAAATCAGTGTAAGTTAATAATAATCAAACAGTATCAGTACAGTAACAGTCTGTTAACAGTCTTAGGAAAGTTTAAATTTGTTTCTACAATACTCACAAAGGATTCAAGTGTAAAACAGAATGACTTCAATAGCAAAAACATACACTTGAAGGAAATCAAGCTCAGCCACTGGAAACACCAAGAACTCTTTATTATTCCACAAAGAAACAAGTTGATTTAACGCTAATGTTTGAAATGCGTTTTCGATTCGAAATCTTCTTCAGAATATCAAAGTCAAATGGCCTAACAGCAAAAAAACACTCCTTTTATACACTAAATGGTACAAATTAGTCTCAATTAAGTAATTAAACCATTAACCCTAAGGTTCCTAGTACTTATTCTCCATAACAATTTTCATATGCTGAAAGCCCTAAACACTCCATAACACACTTGGTAAATAGTATTTTGTATATATATATATATAAGCTTTTTCAAAAATAGTAATATATTTTAAAAATACGCATATGTTATATGTGGTAATATATTAATACATTCAAACTTTAAAATTTCAATTAAATATGTTTGAATACATTAAAATATACTTCTTCTTCTTCTTCTTTCGGCTTTTCCCGGTTAGGGGTCGCCACAGCGGATCACCTTGTCCGCACATTGAATGGCAGTGGAGTTTTACGGTGTCAAGTTGCCAGCCCGGTGCCCAACCTTCCACAGAAGGCACACTCACATGCACACCTAGGGCCAATTTAGAGTGTCCAATCCACCTGCAGCATGTCTTTGGGATGTGGGAGGAAACTGGAGCACCCGGAGGAAACCCACGCGACCACAGGGAGGCATGCAGACTCCGCACAGAAGGCACCCCAGCCGAGGATCGAACCGGAGAACCTCTTGCTGTGAGGCGGCAATGCTAACCACTGCACCACCGTGGCCGCCCTGAATACATTAAAATATACTAAAAATATATATATACATTGGCGCCATCTGGTGTTGCAAGTGACACAAAACACATTAAAACAAAACACAAAATCATACTCAAATATTCATATTCAAAAAAAAATTTTCCTTATATATATCTAAAAATAAAATATGGATACTTGACCTATTCTACCATTTCAGAACATCTAAATTAATGATTAAATGTGCAAAATGCAAAACTATATACATACGTTCAAGATGCTATAATGTCATAATTCATCATAAATGTGTCAAAATACTGTCATACACACTCATGATCTGATAAAAGAAGACACACATATATTTCTACCACAAAATATGAGGATATATCAAAAAGGGAATAAAAAATATATTAAATATATATATGTGAAATATGTAATAAATTTACTTAAATATTTATTTAAATATAATAAATGCACCTATGAAGAGCGTGAAACTTTTGGTTTTTAAAGTTAAAAAATTAATTGGATGGTTATAATACCTTGTGATCAAAGAGTGTCATTCTATATACACTAAGTCAATGTTCTAAATTATTATCAACTGTTATGTAATTGCATAATTACAGTTTTGCTGCTCTCATTTTCAACACTGGAGCGATAGATATAATGTCGTTGAGGCCTGGGTACTTGTTGGCTTCAAGAATTATCTGCCAAATCAATTCTTTATATTCAATAGATGTTTCCCACAGACCTCCCCTCACATCCTTATCTACCACTTCTAACACAAAAAAATGAAAAGAGGCACTTGGGCAGCTAGCTTTATGTCTATATAATGCATTTTTAACACAATTAGTCCTAATCTCATAAATATGTTCATAGACTCTGTTCTTGAGTTTTCTCTCAGACTTTCCAACGTAAAAGGCCTCACAGGACCTACATAAAGCGATGTAAACAATTCCCATTGTTTCGCAATTATCAAAACTTTTACTCTCAATCAGAAAATCTCTGCTAGCAATATAAATTGTATTTTTTGCCAAAATATATGCACATTGAGAGCATCTACCACATTTGTACGTGCCAATTTTCCCAGATTTTATAATTCCCATCTGTTTGTTATTCTCTAGTATTTCCTTTACACATCTCCCTTTTCTGTATGTGCATTTAAATGGTTGTTTGAATAGACATCTAAGATCCGATAATTTCCCAAACCTTGTCCATTTTTCTTCCAACAATTTCTTGATTTTCACTGCCTGGCCACTGAAATCAATGATAAAATTGCCCTTTAAATCAGCACTTTTCTGTTGTTCCTTACTGAACCATTCCTTCCCCAAACCTAAAATAGGTTTAAATTTGGATGTTCTACCTTGTTTCACTTCATCGTAAATGGCATTAATAAGGTCTGAGGGGTAGCTACGCTCCTTAAACATTTTGAACAATAAACTACATTCTTCCTCAAAATCACATTCTCTTGACGTCATACGACTAGCTCTTACATACTGCCCTTTCACCACACTCTTCTTCTGATAAAGGGGGTGGGCACTCTTGTAGGATAGATATGAATTGGAGAATGTGTCTTTTCTAAAGATTTTTGAGAAAAACCCCTTTTCGTCTTTCCCAATATATATATATCCAAATATCTAAGGGCAATTTTATCTATCTGATATGTAAATTTTAAAAACTCCGTTGATTGTGAAATGTGCTCAAAACATTTTTTGAAATCTTCCTCAGAACCTAACCATAAAAAGCACATATCATCTAGAAAGCATTGGTACAAGTTCCAACAGTGCTTGAAGGGCGAATTTATAATATATTTTTCTTCTCATGCACTTAAAATAATATTAACATAGGTTGGGGCGCACCTAGCACCCATAGCTATACCTTGTACCTGTTTAAAGAATTCGCCTTCATAGAAAATGAAATTATTACAAAGCACCAATTCCATCAGGGTCATAATTAAGTAAAAATCATTATTATTGAATTTACCATACTCGACTAAGGCTTCCTCGAACCACTTCATACCATCAACATGTGGGATGGATGAAAACAAATCCACTATATCAATAGTTATAAACATGATGTCTTTCAAAAATATTTCCGGCGGTAGAAATATATGTGTCTTCTTTTATCAGATCATGAGTGTGTATGACAGTATTTTGACACATTTATGATGAATTATGTATGTATATAGTTTTGCATTTTGCACATTTAATCATTAATTTAGATGTTCTGAAATGGTAGAGTAGGTCAAGTATCCATATTTTATTTTTAGATATATATAAGGAAAACATTTTTTTGAATATGAATATTTGAGTATGATTTTGTGTTTTGTTTTAATGTGTTTTGTGTCACTTGCAACACCAGATGGCGCCAATGTATATATATATTTTAGTATATTTTAATGTATTCAAACATATTTAATTGAAATTTTAAAGTTTGGATGTATTAATATATTACCACATATAACATATGTGTATTTTTAAAATATATTACTATTTTTGAAAAGGCTTATATATATACGAAATACTATTTACCAAGTGTGTTATGGAGTGTTTAGGGCTTTCAGCATATGAAAATTGTTATGGAGAATAAGTACTAGGAACCTTAGGGTTAATGGTTTAATTACTTAATTGAGACTAATTTGTACCATTTAGTGTATAAAAGGAGTGGTTTTTTGCTGTTAGGCCATTTGACTTTGATATTCTGAAGAAGATTTTGAATCGAAAACGCATTTCAAACATTAGCGTTAAATCAACTTGTTTCTTTGTGGAATAATAAAGAGTTCTTGGTGTTTCCAATGGCTGAGCCTGATTTCCTTCAAGTGTATGTTTTTGTTTCTACAATAGCAATCTATGGACAAGACAAGGCAATCTAAAAAAAATGTATGCAAATAAAACAGAAACAGTTGCAAAGAAAAAAATGGGGAGAGATACTCGGATATAATAGATCATGAGAACAGAGACATCATGATGGGATACCTGATTTCAATATATTTTTGGACATGTAAAATTTGTTTGCAAAGGCATGTAACAAGTCAAATTGTTGGGTTTTTAGCCACATTCCTTACAGAGGGTAAAATGCCATTACATGCAATCCCTGTAGAGGTTACACATACAGGTTTTATGTTTAAAGAATCTTATAAAAATAGAGTTGTAAAACAATCAGCCATACAAAAACATGTACAGTTGATGAAAATAGAAAAAGGGATACTAAAAGAAAGGGACAATCAGGGTTGCTACATTAAACCAACTCTGGTCATGTCAAAAAGCTCGAGTATAAAATAAAAACAGCATGGGAGTTAACACATAATACTTCTTTTAAGGAAGAGATGAAAGAGGAAAAATTCTGTTACATAGAGTATGCAGTTCCAATAATGAAAATTACTCACAGATTACCAGAGGACATGGTAAAAAATCACCAAAAAAGAGTGATTAAAAAAATAGGGAAAGATTTTAAAACAGCTGGACATAGGAAATGGTGTTATTTCAGGAGCTGAATTTTTTCATTGGTATGGTGCCCCTAAGGCAATATATGGAATGTTATAAAGTTTGATAGCAAATGCAACTTATGGAGCTATCTCAGATATAACAGAGGAGATGTGTTATAAAACTGTCAAACAAGTAGCTGTTGTTAACAATAAAGAAAGGCTATTAAGTACTGAGGATCACATTTTCCTGTAATTGCTTTTTTAACAAAAGGGGGAATTGATAGATATTGTAAATATTATTTTCCCAAAGCAATAATGAAATTAAATGTATGCTGCAATGCAAAAGAAATATGCTTGTTTCTAATGCAAGGTTTTGCTTTGTAAAGCAAGGGTTAACTTGACAAGATTTTGAAATACATGCTTCTGTGTAACTGCAAGGCTGACAACTTGCTTAAGCAAGCATGAAAGCAGTTAAAAATAAATAAGTAGTAACGGCTATGTGTCTAACATCTGTGAAAATAAAACATGCTTAGTTAGTTTAACTACTCGGTAAGTGAATTGTTTTCAGGATGGTGGGGTACTATAATTTCTGCATTAATTGCTCTTATCTTCATTATCTGCTTAAGTACAACAGTTTGCATGTGCGTTAAGGTTGTGTTAATAAAAGTATTAATCAAGTAACAGCTGTTGGTAATGTAACACTCTTTAAAGGGATAGCTTTAAATGCAAGGGATTCTTATGTTGCAACAGACCAAGGGATTCAAAGTACTGAAGATCGTATTGTGTTGTAAATTGTCTTACAATTTTCTTGGTTTTAATTAAAAAGGGGGAATTGATAGAGATTGTATAAACTGAAATGCTTTCCCCAAAATTATACTGTGTGTGCAGTAAAACAAAATATGTCCTGCTTTGCCAGAACAGTTAATTTCTTGTAAATGTTCAGCTTGGATATTAATAACATATAGTTGTGGGCCTACTGTAAATGTCATCCTGTTATAGAAAAAAGGAAGTTGACTTTCTGTGAGCTTTCAGATGCAGAAATAAATGAAATAAAATACAGACACTTCAAGTGATGCAAAGATGACGTGGAGAGACTTTTTGTGAAGTCTTCAGATACAGTAAGGAAGAAAATAACCAAAGAAGGACATATTTGTCATTTCAACAGAAACTGTCCAGGTTAGAAATAACCATGGACTTTTTCATGACTCAAACAAAAACCAGAAGAACAAGTCACAAGGACATTAAAAATAACATTGTTTGACATTTAAGAGTATATAAACTGGACAATATTTTTCACTCTTTAGTGACTTCTTTGGACTGTGTGTTCATCGGTCTATAGTTATATGTGTCTAGCTATGTTATAATAGAATTGAAATTATTTCATACAGTGTAACTGTTTGGACAGATTAAACTGTAATGGTAACAGCAGTATAGTGCGAGTCTGGTGATTCTGACGTGTTTTTGCTAACAATTTAACATGGGTCAGGGTTGAAAAGGGTCCTTGAACCAGTCCACATACTTGGTCAACAAGTATAATAATTTAAATAAATTAATTAATTGATACATGCACCCAGTAGAATGTTTTACAATATTTTCTATTTTTATGAAATTGGACCAGTTGAGGTGAGGAGAAAGAATAAAAGTGATTGGATGGGGACAGTGTCACATACAGCAAGAGAAGGGCAGATTGTTTGCAAAGAGATAATATTAAAAGGGAATGAGAGAAAACTTTAAGATGAATATGACAGGGTGAGGTTGGGTTGATCTGTGGAAACATTTGTTCTTCTAGAACTGCTTAGCACAAATGAACATATTGGATACAAAGTTGATACATTTTTTGGGACAGCAAGGTTTGCTGAAGCTGGTAGAAAGATAGACATACAGTAGAAACATTTCTGAGGTCGTGGAGATATAAATGCATGTCTTAAGTGCTTTAGGCAGGAGATAGTAGGGTTTGAGTGAAGCTGGACTAATTACAAGTGTAGGGAATAAGAAATTAAAATGAAAACAAGAAGGTAAAAATATAAACATGGACCAAATCTAAATGCCAAAAAATGTATAATGGTATCCTTTGGGAAGTTATCCACCAATGGTAACTGTCATATTGTCAGCACACCCCTAAGATTCGATGTAGTAGTCAGGAACTTGGGAGCACACATAGACAGTAATCTAGCCTTTGAACATCATTCAGTGTTGTGCAACTTGTAAGCAAAGGTATGGCATCTTGGTCCAAGGAGGCAATTTATCCACTACATTCAGCATTCATCAGACCTGTTATTGAACACATTGCTCTCTTTTTGGTATATACCTAACCAGGCATATCTTACAACATGAAAGTTCACAGAAGTTCCTCACTAAAAAAGTACAGGGTATAAGTAACATATCCTATGAAGACCACTTCATATCCCTGTCCCTATATTTTGTCTCCTATAGGCTGTTTTCAGGGGAGATCTGTGCCTGGCACTCAAGGCATTGGCAGACCCTACCCTGATGGACCTTCTGCATATCTACAAAACAAACAGTACCAAAGTTACCCAGTTTAAAGAATTAAACCTTGCTTATGAGATAAATAGGACGTGCTGGAGAGATAGGTATGCATCCCAGAAAGTACCTCTTCTCTGGAACAGGCTCCCCATCCACCTCTCTAACCCAATCCAGGTATAACTTTGACAACTGCATGGGGAAAAGGAGATTCATCCCTAGTTTGGCAGCTCATTTATTCAGAGCTTCCCTGTGTGGGCATCTGTGACTATAAGACTTGGATTGCTTCTAAAACCATCTGAACCTACAAAGCCAATATAAGTATTTTGTTCGCACTTACTGTAACTGTCTCCATGCTATTTAGCACTTTGCTGCATTTATTGATTTTGCTGAATGTATCACTGTTTTTCAGCCTGCACTTTTTCTGATATTTCCTAACCTCTTCTGATACTGCAAATGCTGTACTGAGTTTGCCAAAGTTCTCCTGAGTTTGTCAAAATATTTCTAAGATTTACAAAGTTTTTCTGTGTTTTTGAAGTTCTCTTACATTTTCACACTTTTTTTCCTGTATATTGTGAACATTTCTCAGGGTTTGTTTTACACTGAGGGTTTTTTTGCACTTTAGCTGGAGCAATGGGCTGATTTACCCCATCCAAGTTGGGAACTGATGGAAGGTGTGATGATGTGAGGTAGTGCCAGCTGTGCCAGAGAGAGAGTAGGGCAGTGCATATGTAACATATGCCAGCATAACAGAAGTTTTGTAAAGAATTGTATGTCATTTGAATATAAAACTGATTTATAAAGATGCTTGTGTTAACAATGTATCAACAATGGGTCCTGCTGAACAGAAAAGAAATACACATGTATGTTAGACTGTATTGTTGTTAACTGTTGAAGTGTGTATCTTTTAACAGAGGATACTGGAAGGGAATGGGTTAAGCTCAGCAGAGCTAACCTTAAAAAAATAGCTTGAAATTAAATGACTTGGTTTAGGCCTTAAAGATTTTATTTTACAGGTCTGAATACAGCCAGAAATGCAATGTCTGGGCTGGGATCCTGCTTTTATTGTCCTTAGTGGTGAACTAATTGCTACCGTGAGGTGCCAGAGAATGGCTTGTTAGCCTCTGTAGGAAGGGTGTGAGCATTGGAATTGTTTTACAGTCTCTAGATGCTGTAATAGAGTTAGCAAAGTTGTAGGTATGTATTGTGACACATCTGTGCCAGTTCCTGGCTCATGTTTCTAGTGAGGGGGTAGTGTGGAAATCACAAAGTCAAGTAACAAGATGTGATGTCATTCTGTAGCCAGAACTGAAATTATATTTAGATACTAGTGAGAGATGTGACACTCAGCACTTGGTTTTGGAACTGACAAAGACCTCTCACCCACTTCATCTTCCATTGCTTTAGTAAGTAACTTAACTAGGGAACAGTAATTCTTCAGTCAGTTAGGAAAATCTAATGAGATTAGCTAAAAGTATTGTTTTTGTGTATCTGTCCGAGTCTTTCCATTTCTTTTTTTTTTATATTTCCTGTGAATTGAAACTCTGTTGTTTATTGTGAATAGATATTCAATATTGTCTTATTTATTTTATATTGTGGGTGTTTTTTTTAGAAACTATTTTAACTCTTGAGAGTACTTGCATTTATTTAGTGGTACTGTAGCTCCATGCTCCTGAAAGTCTTGCCAGTTGGTTAATACTACCATTTGTGTAACTATTAATTTTACTAAGAGTAATTGGGTACCCTGGTAACAGCCTTAAAGTAGCTGGCTGGTGACAGTGAATCTACTGTATAGTCTGGATGGAGATGGCATAGCGGGTAACTCTGTGCCAGTCTTTCCCAGGTGTGTGTATGTGTTTGTGTATGTGTGTGTGTGTGTCTGTCAACTACTTGGAACAGGGAAAACAGAGCACTGATTTCTGCAGCGAGAAAGGTTGGAGTTTTATTTGGGCCTGGAAAGGAAGTTCAGCCCCAGGACTGGAGTGTGCTTCCTGTGTGCTTTAAAGGGAAATTGTGCTTGGTGCAGTGAGCTGCATCTGAAAGTACTGCATGTATCTATTTTTGTTCTACGAGAACACCTCCCACCAGTGTCAGTGATGAGGATTGAGGCTACTTGATCACTGGCCCAGAGGAGGGACGTCACATATTGGTGAGCAGTGATGAGATATTTATTGAACTTCTGTAGCTTGTAAGCAGTTGTCTGTAAAGGTGTGTGTACTCTCAGCAGCTGCAAGGTAAACATACAGTTTCATTTTTCATAAGTTTTATTTATTTTTGTTAGTTTAGCTTAGTCAGGGAAGGCAGGCAAAGATGTCAGCAGGAGATTATGGCAAGGTGACATTGAACCAGTTGGCTAAAGTGTGCAAATTCAAAGGACTGATGCATGCCACCCTGACTAAAGAGGAAATTATTTTAGCCTTAGTCACAGCTGCAGCACAGACAGGCAACCAGGAGGACAACCAGTCTGGCAATGGGGATGTGCAGCCTGCAAAAAGAGCACAGTACACCTTTTCTTCATAGGATTTAAAAACCCGTCTGGAGTTGAAGAGACTTGGACTGGAGGTAAAACGCATGGAATTAGAATTGGTAGAGAGATTGCAGCATTTGGAGTCAAAGAAAATGAGAGACTGTGGTGGCTGGAGGCTGAAGAAAATGAGAAGCTGCGTTAACATTAGAGGGACATGTTGACTCTTCAGCAGGACTATTGAGGTAATGGGGAAGGGAATAACCAAATCCCATAAGCAACAAAGGTCAGTGAATTTCTTCCACAGTATAAAGAAGGCAATCATTTTGATAGTTTTATTCATATATTTTGAAAGAATATGTAAACAGTGTAATGTTGACCAAGGTCTCTATATACAGTTCCTGACCCCCTTATTCCAGGATAAAGCTGTAACCACTGTTTGTTTATGTATTGTCTGATACTGATTGTTTAAATTATGACAAAGATTAAACAATGTTTACTGGAATGTTTTACGTTAACACTTGAAGTTTACAGAAAAAAAGTTTTTGGAGCATAGACGTAAGGTAGATGAAAGTGTATGTGATTATATTGATGAGCTAAATTTCAAAGGTGTAAGTGGCTGTCGGATCACCATGTTTGAAAGACTGGCAGACCTTTTGGTGAGGGAACAAGCTGTCATCACTTTTCCTGAGGACACGAGAATCTGGTTGGCAGACAGAAGTGTACTCTGCAGATGAGCTGGGGAGAAAAGGGAATCGCTGTTTATCAGACAGGGCACTACTGCACAAGAAGGGGATACCCAGTGCTGCATATGGATATAAGGGAACCCATGGTGAGCAGCCTAAACCACCCCAACAGAGTCCACCAGTAATAGGAGAAGTCACTGGTTCAGGCACACAGCTAGGATCAAGGTTTAGATGTTATAAGTGTAACCAGAGTGGCCATGTATGATACAAATGTCCACTGAAGCAAGGTGGGGAACAAAAGTTGAGGGAGCCAGGAAGTGGGAATAATGGTATGCCAGTGGTTTAAATAAAAAAAACTGCACACCATGGAAGCACTCCGCCTGCTGGAGCATGCAGACATATGTGCAGTCACGGAAACATGGTTCAGAACCATAGAAAGCACCCTGGCCATAAAAGGCTGCAGTGCCTTTCATACATTTTGATCCCCTCATCTCAGGATAAAACAAAGGGAGGAGGTGTCACAGTGTTCATAAAGGACAAGTACACTGCTACATTGGTCCAAAAGCATAGCTCATGAGAGCTGCTCCATGCCCAACTAACCATCAGTGTGACCCCCTGTCATATCTTTGCTAGCTGCAGATCCCCAAACATGAATGTGGAAAATCACACCTCCTACCTAAACCTAATGGAATCTTTTAGCATTCAGTCTAACCCCGTACCTATGGGTGATTTAAGCTACCCCTTCATAAACTGGGAGACTTATATGACCCATAATTCATTTGCTCAGAAGTTTTTAAACTTCATCAATGCAAACACCCTGGAGCAACTAGTTAGCTCACTAGTTAGATGTTTCAAATATCTTAGACCTAGTACTCATAAACATGGGGAGATGCTACTCTCCTCCATGCATTAACTCCTCCCTGGTAAGATCTGACCACAAAATGATCTCCTTTAATAATAAAACTAACCTAGAACCCCCATCAGACCTGTTAAGAACTTTCCTAAGGCAAATTACCTCGTTAAGTGACAGCTTATTAAACTTCCAAGCCCCTCTGAACCAGGATGACACTGAGGCCTACACTGAGCTGTATGCAAAAGCACTGTACAACCACATTCATAGCTGCATAGAGGAGGCGGTACCTGTCTGAGTCAAACCTATGATTACTGGCAAAAATAAACCACCCTGGTGGACTCCTCGCATAAGTAGTCTGTTCAACAAAAGGAAAAAAAATCCTTTCCAAAGCCAAGAAGGAGCAGACAAATCAGTGCAGAAAGACACTCCTCAGTCTAAACAAACAAATTAGAGAGTTGGTCAAATCTGCCAAAGCAAACTATGAGGCAAAGATAGCCTGCCAGGTGAAAACCATAAAGCTTTTTTAATTCTAACTACTTCACGTTACCTGTGACCACTCCCACCCCCCCCTCCTGCAGTATTGTCCCACCATAGTTTTTTTAAACTCCTGGAGTCATCTTGGCTTACTCACAGCAGCTGCCCTTTCCCTTCAGCTCGTGGTGTATCTCATTGTAAGTGTTTGAGCTTTACTTTTTATATTGCAGCTAAGGTTTCTACAAACTCAATCTTTCTATTGCTTTGTTACTGTCAGCATTGCTACTGTTGCAGAACTGGTCTCATATTTATACAAGTTGTAGACAGGGTGTTACAATGTATCATTTTCCAGAATGACTTGGTGCTTAGTGTGCTTCGTGCTCCTAGGACTTGCAGATGCTATAGTATCAGACTGCGTTGCTACTCCTCATCATTTTTGTTTTGTACATTCTTTTTAGTTAAAAATAGATGCTAAGCAGTCTGACCGAGTGTTCTGTGATTCAGTTTGAAGGAAAGCGTAAGTTAAATACAGAACAGCATTTTACAGTTAAAAGTCCTATTTTGCTTCCAAGTCAGAGTGATCCTTAGCTGTTTTAACTGCTGTACCATGAGAAATATTATAGCACTATAGATATGTAAATGTCTGTATTGCGATATTTATATACAATTGCTGTGATATTTTACTACTGCTATATCTGTGATAGAACTGTCTCTTTAAATTCATGGGCTACCTAAATTATCAGGTACATAACACTGTAAGGCTTTTTTTATGTCAAGGGCTTCATATGCAAATGCATAACAATTGCCTGAGCCTCTTTTTTACTAAACAGTTTGTTTGTACCTGTGTAAATAGTATAACGTGCTGCTGCTCTTAAACCCAATACCCTTCCCACCTGGGTGATAATTTATTATTTCAGTTACTTTTTACAGCACTTCTCTCGCATTCCCCTTTCAGAGACCTTACTGTAATAATCTTTTTGTCTGCATCTTTTCATTTAGTGACCACTGTCCCTGCGAATGCATTCTCTCTCAGCACCCCCACTTGTTGAATCCTCGGCCATTGACCGCATCTGCAGTGAAGAAACCAGCCACAAGGACTCAAGGGCTTTAAAAAGAAAATAAGTTACTGTAGGTATCTAGCTACATTTCCCTCTTAGTCTGCTACTGTAGAAAGTACTTAGTCTAAAGCAGAAATAACTGGCTCTACCCACGGCTAGGGACAACAGCTGCTCCCCACCCCCATCATCTGTAAATACGTTCCCCAGTTAAACTTTTTCTTTTTAGTTATCAGTAAACCAAGATAAAGCTCTAGGCAAAAAAAGTTAACCCAGTAGATGCACTGAAATTGGCCACTTGTAAAATAGAGACAAAAAGGTACTTTAACTGCCACTTTTTGTGTGCTTCAAACTAGGTATCTACCCAGAAAGGACACAGCTGAAATCAGGTCTATAGATTGTTTTTAGCAGCATTTGCTGCTCAATTTCTCCTGAGTGCAACCTGCTGCGTTCCCCCTCGCTTCACTCAGGTTCTGTCCGATCCTCTACCCTACCCCCATTCCCACCCACCCCTATTCAATTACATTTCTTCCTAGCCAACCACACTCCCTGCTTCTGTCACCCAATTAAGATTCCTCAGCACTCCTCACCAATTATCTACTCATAGGACACACCTTAGACTCCTCCTCTAGTTAATTAAGACCATATCCCACCTTACTTTCACTTCCATAATCCCCTCTCCTTACTCCATCACACTTTATTAAACCAAAATACACTTACCAACCAATACACACCCACCTCATTCTTACCATAGTCACTGACGTTCTACTACACCATGCTCATCCTTCATTATGTAGCACTATTTACTCTTAGCACCTTGTCCTACCTTACATCCTATCACACAAACTTAAAGTACACCCAGCACACTTACTTCCATCACCAATATAATCCATTCAAAGTTAAACCAGTTACATTTGCCATTAACCCAGCTATTTACAACTATACAGCTTTAGATCTCGCCCCCCTCAAATGGTTCCCCCAATATACTACCCTACAGGCAACCATGCAATACAATAAACTAGTACTCAAATACCTAAAGAACAGCTACTTAACAGCCATCCTACTCTGTCTTAGTGGAGACATTCACCCCAACCCCGGACCCTCACTCATTGTGGACAACACAATCAGTGCTCAAAACCACTCTTTTAATTTCCCCAGAAAAAGTAATGCCCTGCTCGTAATAAACTTAAACATAAGAAGAATTTTAAACAAAATACAGGAACTTCATGCAAGCCTATCTCTATATTCCCCTGACATAGTCCTTCTGACAGAAACCTGGCTCAAACCAGATATCCTTGATAATGAAATTCTTCCCACTGGCTATAGCATTCTCAGGCAAAATAGGAAAACAAAAAGGGGTGGCAGTATAGCCATGCTCTTCAAAAAACATCTTACATTAGAGAGGGTTAACCTTAACCCCTCTAATATCTCCAACTTAGAAATACTCCTGGCTAAAATAAAACTCAACCAAAATAAAAATATCAACATCATAGGTGCAACATAGATAAACTTGAAACCATCCTACAATGATTCTCCAATAACCTCCCACAAGAGACCATTATACTAGGGGACTTCAATATTAACTGGTACTCCTGCAACTCTGACCACCCTACCACCCATATCAACCTTTACGACTTTACCCAAATAATTCAAACCACAACAAGGTTTCATAAAACTACTAAAAAGGAAACTATCCTTGACTGGATTCTCACCAACTACTCCACACTTTCCTATAGTTCTGGTACCCTCCCCGATTCACGCAGTGACCACCTTCCAACATACATTATACATCATCAGGCAAATCCTACAAAAAAAAAATCTACTTGCCAAATTCACAACACCAAAAATTTCAGGCCGCAAGGTTTCATAACATCCCTTAAGCTCTGCGACTGGAAATCCCTCAAAGCTTTATCCCTGGACAGTGCAGTCGAATAATTTAACACCACATTTTTAAATATCTTAAATAACATGGCTTCTATCAGGACAATACAAGCAAAATCTAATTACTCGCCTTGGCTCACTAAATAGACAAATTCACTCCTAAAAGAAAGGGATAAAGCGTGGTATGAATGGACCCATAAAAAATCAATAGTTACTCACCAGAAGTATCTCCAGCTAAGAAACAAAGCCAAAACCCAAATAAGACTTTGATGAGAAGAATTACTATACTGGCTTATAAGCTAAATACCAAATAATCCTCAAAAATTGTGGACCACTTTAAATAAAATACTACAACCAAGTCAAACTAAGACCCTTCAACCAACTGCAAATAATCCCCTAGAATGTATTGCTACCCAGTTTAATAAATACTTCACTGACTCCATCAAAATCCTTACTAACCAAAACTTTCCATCACTTCCCATCAATCTAACCTCTCTACTAGATAATAACAACACATTCTCCTTAAAACCAGTCCCAACACACAACATACAGAAATACTTGCTCAGACTAAAACCCACAACCCTGGCAGCTGACAACCTACCCTCAACATACTTAAAAATAGCAGCCGAAGCTTTATCCTATCCAGTTTCCCTACTAATTAACCATTCCATATCCGAGCAACGCATCCCCACTCATTGGAAAATTGCTCACATCATACCCCTACACAAAGGAGGTCCCTCCACCAACTTCTCTAACTATCTGCCCATAGCAATCCTATCCCCTCTGTCAAAAATCCTTGAAAGGTGTGTTCACACCCATATACTTAACCATCTCCTAGACAATAAATTGCTTACTAATACTCAGCACAGCTTTCGCCCCTACCATAGTACTACTACAGCCCTTATTAGCTTCACTAACACCATCAGTCAACTTAGAAGTAAAGGTGAGCTAGTATCAGCAATCTTTTTAGACTTATCAAAAGCCTTCAATACAGTGTCTCATAACAAACTGCTGACTGCCTTGTCCAAACTGAGCCTAAGCTACTCCACTCTAGCCTGGTTTCAGAACTACTTCATAGATCGACAACAAGTGGTACGGTGGAACAAAGCTCTTTCTCCCTTACTACCAGTGACTATGGGCGTGCCTCAAGGGTCTGTTCTCGGCCCCCTCCTTTTTAACCTGTTTACAAGTAATCTCCATAGTGCTACAACTCTAGCCACCCTTATACAGTATGCAGATGACTCCACTGTCATATGTTCTGCCCCAACTCTACCTGAACTACAGAACTTAACCCAAACATTCTTCAATGCTATTGAATCATGGTTGGCAGATGCCTAATTAATCTTGAACCCAAATAAAACTAAACTCATGCTCTTCCACTCCACTAAATTCAAAATCCACTTACTTCAACATCACATCCAGTAATAAGACTTTGATTGAACCGGTACCATCCACCCAACTTCTCGGTGTTGTTATTGATCAAAATCTGAAGTTCATCTTACACATTGCCCAGACTGTAAAAAAAAGTACACAAGAAAATAGGTACCTTATACAGATGAAAAAACTGCCTAACCACAAACTCCAGAATAACCGCAGTCCGAACTCATTTTCTGTCAACTTTACTATACACCTCACCCATCCTTACCAACCTCTCCAAGTCAGACCTAAGCAAGCTAGATGTCTGCTATAGTAAGATAGCTAAATTTGCCACTAGCTGTCCTCCTAGAACTCATCATTGTAAGGCCCTAAGACAACTGTCTTGGTTAGAACTACCCCACCAACTCATTCTTACGCAACTCTCTACTGCCCACCAAATGTACTATAAACCCGATAAAACACCAGTTCTACAAGGCCTCCTCAATCCCCATATAAGAACCTGTCCACTAAGATCCACTAATAAAGCTCTAATTGAAGTAACCAGTTGTAAAAATAGCTCAGGTGACACACTATACTCCTACTACATTGCTAAACCGTGGAATGCTTTACCACTTGAAATTAGAACTAAAACTAGCTTAAAAAACTTCAAGCATCACATTAAAGCCCACCTCACCAATTCCAGGACTTGTACATGTACTGGACATGAGTAGCCCTAACCATGGAACTAACTGATTTTAACATTTTAATTGTGTATGTAATGAGCATTGAATTTAAGCCATATGACTACCTTATGTTGTTTTTTTTTTTTCTTTCTCACTGTTTATATCTACCAGATTTTAAGTCGTAATTGCACTCTTATTGTATACAGTGTCACTAACTACTGAAAGGACTGTTATACAAGATTATTGGTCTTGTTTCCCACTTGACCAATTTATTCTGTTCTAGTCTTTTTACCGTTATGAATGTCTGTTACTATTTATTTATTTCTTGTATTATACAATTTTCTTTGTACTAACAAAATAGTTAACAATGGAGGTTTTCTCCCCGGGCCTTCACTGAAAAAGGGTTTTATGCCTAGTCAGACTGTCCCGGTAAACAAATGTAAAATAACAATAAATAAATTATGTTTGTAAATTCAGGGGAAATAGTCAGCAATTTGCCGAGTTCATTATGAATGGCAACACTTACACCCTGCCTGAAACTATAGCAAACCTGCTGGCTGACAATTTCAGTTCATTCAAACTTCTTTCTCCCATCACCTCCTATCACACCAAAAGAAATACCTGCAACCATCCCCCTACCAGTCATTACAAGGGAGCAGCCAAAAACACAGCCTCCAAGGTTCCTAACGACTTTCCAGGATGCTTCTTAAATAGCTTAAAACAGTGTATCGGGGCCACTAGAAACTTTCTTTAACCACAACCTCCAGACCGACTTTGTCCCAGATTTGTCCCAGAGGAATGAAGGACTGCAACAGTCATTCCCTGGATTAGTTGATGGGCCCCCCTTATGCAGAGGAACTACAGGCCCATAAGCTTGACCAGTCTTATCTGCAAACCCATGGAGAGAATTATCATGGACCTGATCAATAATGACATAGGACCTGTCCAAAAACTGGACCAGACCCAATCTGTTTTTTTTCAAAGGGAGATGTTGGTGCTCAGTCTGGTGGACATTGAGAAAGTCACCAGAGCCATGGATGAGGGTAAAACGGTACACGCCGCTTATCTAGGCCTGGCCAAAGCTTTCGCCACAATCCCCCACTTGGGGATCATAGATAAACTTTTTGAGTTAGGCATAAATCCCTACATCGTCAGATGAATAGCCAACTGTGACTCAGTGACAGGACACGTCCAGATAGGTGAATCCACTTCCAGTAAGATACCTGTTACTAGCAGTGTCCAACAGGGCTCAGTGTTAGGACTTCTTCTTTTTGGTACATAACTTCTCAATGTTGGGGGCCTCTGGCTCACCACATTTGCTGACATTTGGGTGCAATCAATGAATTCCCAAATAATGTTGCCATCCTACAAACAGGCCTAAAAATGACAAACGACTGGTGCTAAAACCATGATCTTAGACTAAATGCTAAAGAATGCGTAATCATACCCTTTGGAAAATTAGACACCCCTGCAAATTATAATATTGATAGCACACCCCTAAAAGTAGACCCAGTGGTATGGGACCTAGGACAGTAAACTAAACTTTGACCACCAAGTAGCTTCTGTGTGGCTCAACTTTTAAGTAAAGGCTTGGCATCAAGATCAAAGGAAGTCATAGTGCTATTGTACTCGTCCCTCATCTGACCCATAGTCTAGTACAGTGCTCCCTTCTGCATGTACCTAACCAGGCACTTAACACTAGTTGGAGCGATCCAGCCCTGATGAAAATATTGCATATTCACAAGAAACATTATACAGGGGTTATCTTATTTGTGACCCTAACAGAACTTGCTGTAGAGACGAGATTTGTATCCCTAAGGCTACCTTGTTTAGGGAATAAACTTCCCGTCCTCATAAAAAAAATAAATAACACCCATCCCTCGCTCATTTCAAAAATAATTTGTATAAATGGATGGGGAACCATAAATTCACTCCTGGGGTACTGCCAATGTCCCCTATGGACAGAGGCAGTCTGTAAAATGACTCTGGGCTGAAACTCCCTGGTACTACCTCATCCCATATCTGGGGAATTAAGAGCAGACAGGTGATCCACTGTGGCGACCCCTAACTGGGAAAAGACAAAAGAAGAAGAAAATTGTCATATCCTGCGTATTATTGACTAGGCTTATAAAGGCTGTTGTGCCATCAGCCTCTTATCACCTATGAACCTATGTCTCTAATGGACAGAGGCAGCCTCTAAATGGTTCATCTCCCAGGACCTGGCTTGTAAATGTTTTATCTCCCAGGACCTGGCTTGTAAATGTTATATCTCCCAAGCTCCTCCTTAAACTTATGAAGGGTACCAGAACTTGTTAGAGATTTGGGATGCATGGCTAGGCTTATGAAGACCTTAGTGGTTGTTAGCTGAGTACACACCTATGAATTTGTGGGAAGAGAAACAAAATTGAATTTGGATACATATTATTAGATATACAAAAGGAGGTATAGGAAGTACAGAGAAGTAATGAGGAGCTACTTAGAAGGGAATTAGCAGTGAAAATGGAAATGGAGACAAAAAATGATGTCTACATTTAAGACGGATAACTGGTTCTAACAGGATGACAGGTGTGTGGAATGAGAGTTATTATTTAAATAATTTTTATCAGCAGTTATGTAGGAACCAGAGTCAGTAGGACCCAAGGAAATAGTTTTGAAAAGATAAAGGAGAGAATTATACAAGAAAAGAGGAGTTGCAAGTACAGCTAGAGAAGGTTATAATTGTAGAGGAAGTTATTAGAACAGTACAGAAAATGAAAGAGAGGAACGTAAAAGCACTGGATAATATTCCCCACTTGCAAAACTCAGTTGGAATGAGAAAAAGGTAAGCAAAGTTTATGAGAGGAATATAGAAGGACAGAGATATCGGAGATCATTTTAACATCGATGAGAAGAGCTTGGGTGCTTGTGTTCTCCAAAAAACAAAGCAAAAAAATGGAATCCAGTAGAAGCAGAAAGTTATAGACACTTGGCCCTGATTAACAAAAGTATTAAGATAATGGCTAACATATTGGAAGATGGTTTGGATGAAGCACTACCCAGTTTGATACAGAAAGGACAGAATATCTTTGTGAATGGAAGGTATGTTAGATAACTGGTGGGTTGGGGGTAGAGGTAGAAAGATTTCATGCAGTCTGGAGAAAATAAGGATGGGGGAAGGGGAGATAGTGTTATGTGACCTACATGCGATGCCAGACATAATACCTTCTGCTGAGTCCAAGACCAAGGCAGATGGCTTCTTAGAACATTTTCAGCTTCATTTTTAAAGAGCCTGCATTGGCACTAATTGTGATCTCTGCTGTGTGATGCTGACATTTTGCTGTGAGGAACTGAGATTGTGGTTTCTCTGTGATTTCTCTTTTCTGTAAGATGGTGCGGTCTTTGTTTGGTTTGTAGAAGTAGCAAGGAGTGAGACTGGTACTCGGGAACTGTAGTTAAAAACATTGTTTTTGGTGATTTTTTTTTAGCTTCACTTTGATTCGTAATCAAGTGATTCTGAATTTTTATGTTCAGTGTATTAGGTGGATCAATGACAAAAGTGACAATGTTTCATTGAGCTGCCCGTTCTTATTTGTATTAGCTTTGACATCAATTCAAACATTTAAACTTCTAACAGAGAAAAGAAAAATTATGGTAACATTGATTCTGTCTACTTTGACAGATAACAGGATATCCAGGTCAGCACAATTATTAGTCATACCAGGCATAAGAAGTTGTCTAACACTCTAACACAGCAACACAGGACACTTTTACTAGTAGCATTCCACTCTTTGGTACCTTAGTGTAACATCTCTTAGTCTCTCTAATAAAATGTTACAAGTATTATTAATAATTTTTTTTAAAAGGACTCTCTTCCCTCAGGTTGCACTGTTCAGTTTGCACAGAGAAGTGTATAAAGTGGATGTTATTTCTTTACTTTGACTAGTTCGGCCTCCCTGACAACTACCACATTGCATCAGACCTCCTTTTGTTTCCAACTACCTTCATATTTTGTAACATTTACTGTTGCATTACTTATTCCTTCTTCTGTTTCCTCAACATATTTAAATGTTTGTCCTCTAACTAGCTTTTTTGCCTGCTGGAAATTAAATATGCCTGCTTATTACAAAAGTTCAAAGGCAAAAATCTTTTCATTCTAATTTCAGTATTTGTCACTTTCAATGTCTATTTAAAAGCCTTCATTATTTTGCCCCCTAGAAATAGCCTTCTTTTCTTTCCTGTTCTCTATGTTTTTTTATGACCCCCATATATGTCTGTTAATGTCTTTCATTTATCTTTTGTTTTCCAGGTAATAATTATTTTATTTTTATGGAAAAAACTTTCCTTACACATTAAAGAGACAAGTGAAATTAAGCACATGGGTGCTCTTTATTACTCCAAGGAAAGACACAAAAGGATGCAGACCATTAAATCCTTAACAGTTCTGTCTCTGTAGAAAGCGAAGTAGAACAGGTTTGATTTTTCCTAGGTTTACATGGGGACTTAGTTCAACAATAGCTCTCAACTGTATAGATTTTTGCAGAATGTCCAGATTTTTGCCTCATAAAATTGTGGTTTTCTGGCAAATTAACTACAAATCCTTGAAGACTGAAGTTACTACATAATGACAGACATTAGAGTTTCAAACTTCATACCCTTCAGAAAATTAATTGTAATGTAAAACATTTTATTCTATTAACATTCTAAGTTTGTAAGAGCAATATTTAAAAAGTGTCCCTATTTTTGGGCCTTTGTCACACTTTTATTAATGGCCTTGTCCAAATTTCTTGCTCTAAGAGGTTGAGCGGTATGCAGGGTACTTGCTTCCTATGTAACCGTATTTTAGAAGCAGATAAGAAGGGCTTCTCTTACATTTCTTCTGTTTTACTGGAGCTTTCAAATGTATTGACAAAAGATAATGAACAGTAAGCATAAACGTGGACATTCCATTGCATTTTTAAGTAGCTGGCATAGGTCCTTGCTCTTGGTCAAAAGCTGTTTAACTGCATCACTATTTGTGTGTACTAAATAACAGTATAGAAGAAATGGGGAGACTTTTTGGTTTAAAGGTAGCCTTATCTGTATTGCTTCAAATGTCTTCTTCATCAGTAAACTGTCTGGATTCCTCATTTCATTTACCTGTAGTGCTGTTCTCTTTATCTTGGCAGTAGGTTACAGACAAATACTGAGAAAAAATACCTACTTTATTTAATACTTCTGTGGCAACAATGCTGATGAAACCTTCTTTGGTGATTTATATTTTTTTTTTTGTAGCTTACTTCAAGTCCCTGTTTTTGTGAGCCATCACAGGTAAACGTGCTGGCCTTAATGAAGCCCAGTAGTTTCAATCCTCTTTTCTGTCATTTCCGCCACTCTTGCTGTTTCTTATTGCTTTTTTTAACAAGAAACACCTTTATTGAATTCTCACTTATGACACGGGTAATCATACATTTATATAAATGAAAACAAACATACTGCCATATTTTCAGTGCAAACATTATGCATCACATATAATCTTTTATACAGTCATTTTCAGTCAAACATTACATATCTCATTCAATTCCTGCTATACCTTAAACCGCCATTCGTCCTCCAAAAATTATTCTGCATGTACTGTTCAGACAATTCCCATTTTTCTATGTAATTTGCTCCTACCCTTTTCTAAAGATCTTACTCACATTTTTTATCTCTTTTACTATATTCACTACTTCTGGCACGGTTGGTTTAAAGTTTGATTTCCATTTTCTAGTAAACTGCTTTTTGGCAGCCTCCAGAATTAAACTCAGCACGACCTTACTATGGCTAGGCAAATTAATTTCTTAGTTAAACCAATTTACTCACCCAGTGTTTCCTGACAGAGTAGTCTGTAGGGAGTTTTTAATATCTGCCAGTTCATAACCTTTTCCCAAAAATGTGCTCCCAGTTACCTGTTTCTTCCCCATCACACCTCCCAACATTTGCAGTCTACCCGAGGAAAAAAATGGAGTCTGCTTGGGGTATAAAAATACCTTCAAACAAAGATTCTAAATGTTCTGGACTTTTTTTGCATATTTGGGAGACATACATATGTCCTCCAATTGTTTATTTGTGAATTGCTTATCCAGTCTGTCTTCCCAATCCTTTCTAGCCTCCTCAGATTGATTTCTGTAGTTATCATGAAACATTTTATTTGCCATACTCATTATCCTTTTTTAACAGCAGCTTTTGTTACAGATTCTACTAGAAACTCTACCATTGCTGGTCTTTCACTTTATTCCTTTCTCTTTGCCTGTACACTGATGTCAGTCTTTGATAGGGAAGGCAATCTGTAGCCTGAAGTCCAAATTAATTTTTGGGCTCTTCCCATTCTATTACTTTTAACCCTGTATAATTATTTGCTCCTAACACCTTGGTTCCTTTGCCAGTTTCCTCCAGTAAATTCCAGCCCCCTCTTTTCTATTCTCTGTACCCCTAATTGCAGTCATCCCTATCTGCAGAATCTCATTTCTCCATTCCTGTGTTGGCTTAGTTCTTAGAATACTTTCTGTTACGTTATGAATATAATATTCTGTATGGTTATTGTTATTCTCCTTAAGGACCTGCTTCCAAAATCCCATTCTGTCCTTATTTCTGGAGCTTCCCCCTGTTTCAGCATAATCCCTTTCCAGTTTGAATATTAGCTTTCTGCTTGTGCTATATATATATAGGAGCTTTAACTGTGTAGCTGTGAAATATCCGTTCATATCAGGTAATCCCAAACCACCTTGTTCTGTCAGAAGGATCAACTTATCCTTCTTGACTCTTGCCCTCTTCCTCTCCCAGATAAAATGCTTCCACGTTTTAAGTGCTATCCACAACTTTTCCTCTGGTTGAAAAAATATACCTGACCTGCGTATAAAACTGAAGAGAGTAAAAACATTTTCCCTGTTTGTATCTTGAAACCCATATCCATAAAACAGTGGTTCCAATTTCTCAGTTTTTGTATTGTCTTTTATTTAGTCTCTTTCCACGAATCTTTTACTGCCATAACAGCATCCTTTTTAACCCATACTAAGTACTTAATTTTATCATGTCCCCATAAATACGTGTATGCATTGCTGAGCCAATTCATATGTGGGTACATAGTTTACAGTTATTGCCTCTGTTTTATCTTCATTAATTTTCTATCCTGAAAAGATTTGAAGTTGTCTCAGAGTGTTAAGCAACAGTGAAATGTCATTTTCTGGTTTTATCAGGTACAAAATAATATTGTCTGCAAATAAAGCCAATTTTTCTTGATTACCATACAAATTATATCCTTGAATTTCTGAGTCCTTTATATTATTTGCTAATGGTTTTAAATATAACACAAATAACATAATTTATCAGAGAGCCCCCCCCCCCCCCCCACACACACACACACACGCTTTAATTTTCACCTGTGGTCTCTCATACAGCCTCCTAATTCCTAGTCAACCTTATAATTTTGTCAGGGAATGCAAATACTTCCACTGCCCTGCTCATAAAGTTCAGCTTACTTTGTCAAATGCTTTCTGTGCATCAAGATCCACCAACAACAGTGGTATTTTCTTACATTCTCCTTCCCCCTGGATCATCAGTGTTCTGTTAATGTTGTGAAATGTTTGCCTCCCCTCCACAAAACCACACTGACCTATATCTATCAATTTTGCCATTCTTTTAGCTGTTATAGATATAAACCCTTTATAGTCACAGTTTAAAATCTAAATGGGCTTATATGAAGCTGGATCTGATGGTTCTTTACTATCTGTAGGTGTTGCAGGCACCACAGCCTTCTTCCTGGATGTTGATACATCTCCTCCTTCTAAAATACTGTTAAAAAAAGCTTCCAGATCTTTACCACTTTCTTCCCTCCTAGTTTCCAAACTTCCACAGGAATGTCATCTATTTCTGGAGACTTTCCTTTATATGGATTATATATCACCATTTTTATCTCCTCTCTTCTTATCTTAACTGTTTGTAATTGAGCCTCATCTACCTCTAACCTTGGCATATTTAATTCTTCCATAAACATTTCAGCCATTTGTACTTTTTCTTGATTTTTACATTTCTCTGCTTTATACAGATTTTCTTACAATTTCCAAAATATTTCTAATACCTCTACAGGATCTCTGGTTGTTTTCCTTGTTATAGGCTCCCCAAATTTGGTAAAAATCTTTTCTACTTTTTGTTGCCTGAGCCATTGTGCTAAAAGCTTTTGTGCTCTAAAGTTATTATCAAAAAGCAGTTGCGTAAAAACAGTCTTTCTAAAGTCGTGTATTATTGTAGCCCCTTATTTACTCTTTAGCGCGCTGTAGTTGCTCCACTTCTCATGCTGTGAGATTCCCTCATTCTACAGTACTTTAGCTTTTGTCAGTTTCACTAAATAATTCTTATTACTTCTTAACATATCTCTTTTTCTTTAATTTCTACCCAATTTTTAAAATCCATTTTTATTTTATCCCTCTCCCTAGCCATATTTTCTGAAGAAATTTCTGTCTTCCCTAATAACTCTCGAATAATTTCCACTACCCATTTTTTAAATTCCTCATTGTTTAACAGATAGGTTGGGAAGTACCAGTGTCTCATTTTTATTTCATTACCCTGCATTTTTATTTTAGTTATTATTTATACATGATCTGAAAAATATATTGGATGAGTATCAAACTTTCAATTGAATGCACATGTTCCTGTGAAATATTTCTGTTTAGCCTAGCCCAGTTTTTGTACCATGGGGAATTCTCTCTCTTACTATTAAATTCACATTTTCCATAGCGATATTTTCATAAATTTCTTCAAAAAATCTACCCTCTTTTGTTATATTTTCCCTTCTAGGTCCCCAGATATATCCTCACTGTTGCAAATCAAATTCCAGGCACCACCAGTAAGTAATATTCCCTTCTGCAAGGTGATTATTTCTCCCAGAATTTTCTTAACCTCCACTGTAACAGTTTCTGGGGGAATATAAATACATACAGTGTAATCCTTCTCCCTTGCCACTAGCCCCTTACTACTACAAATCTGCAATTTATTATATTTTTTTCCCTCTTCCTTCAGTGCTGGAGCTCCTCCAGTACTTAATATAGGTATTCCCAGTTTCCCTTGTCCCAGATATTCTGCTGAATAACCATCCTGAAATCCTTTCTTAATCAAATTCACATGCACAGTTCTTCCAAATGTGTCACCTGTAGCATAGCTCTTTGCACTATGCACTCTGCTTTTCTTAATATAGTTCACTGCTCTTCACATTCAAACATAATATAGAAAGTGTTGCCATTATGATAGGAAGTTATTATTCCAACCTGTTATGTGCAATACCTTTTATTTTTTAACTGTCTAGTTTCAGCTTTTGTACTACATGCATCCACTAATGCTTGGCAAGTTGATTTTTTATAGATTTGTTTCTTGTCAAATCAGTTTGAACCGATGCTACATTTTACAAGACTTGTTTTAATGAAAACCTTCTGACAAAAAACACACTCCTGGAACACGCCCTCCACCCATAACCTATTAACTTGATATAAGCACAGCAAACTATGTACATCTTCAGTTAATAAAGTTTAACTCTCCTGATAGGAACAATTGTACCAGATTGACCCAATTCAAGTGCAACTTGGACAACTGGATGTGGAGCAGGGATTTCATCCCTGGTTTGGCACCTGTGTGTCTAATGGACACAAGCAGCCTGTAAATGGTTCTTCTCAAAGGCCCCTCTTAGTAAATGTTTACTCTCCCAAGCTCCTGCTTACACTTACCAATGGTACGAGAACTTATCAGAGATTTGGGATGCATGGCTAGGGTTAAAAATACCCTTGTGGTCGTTAGCCTAGTAAATACCTAGGAATCTATGAACCTATGTTACATTTTATAAAAAGTACTGTTAGGACAAAAACTGTTTTCTTGAAGTTACCTCTTTCCTTCCTCTTCACCTCTCCCTAATGTTTTTCCAAACATTAATGACATGAAGTAGGCATATGCTTTGGAGTCCCTACAAGTTTAACAAAGTCAAAAAAGTCCAATATTTTAAGGTTTCTTGTTTTGCTATATTTCCCAAATGTGGTTGATGCTTTGTAATCCCATATTTATTCATTAATTTCTGAGTTGCTGGTTTTCTTCCTGTTTAACTCCAGCTCCCAACTCCAGTCTCTGGTTCATTTCCAGTGTACTGCTGATTCTTCTAGTTGGCTCCTGTACTTTTTTGGTTTTCTATCAAAATTTAGATTGGCACTTACATGAAGCTGGGAAGGTTGAAAGACTGTTTTCAAGTGTTCATATTGCTAATCTGGAAAATGTTTGAATCTCCATTAGTAAATGGTAGTGTGCATTCGCTAATGTAGAATTGATGTTCTGATAACAGATTGCACTATAGTGGGGAATGAAAAATGTACCCTTTTCCTCACTGTAGTGTGATCTCAGAGTTGGAATACACAGTATGCAGGGGGTGAGGGAGGGGGTGCAAAGGGGCTTGTGTACCCATGCAAAACATTAGAGGTAACACAGACTTTCGACATTGGAACTTCCAGTGTTCAAATGTCGATTCTATGTTGGCAATTCCGAAATTTTGGTAATTTGTTGTTACCAATTTCAGCAAACTGGTTCAATCAAAAGGTGGAACATTATTTTGATTTTCCACATTTTGATAGCAATCTGATTTTTTCTCTCTCTCAAGCATTAGAAAAGGTTGCACTGCCATAGTATGTCTATGAACTTTATTATCGGAAGAATAAGAAGCAGAATCCCCTTCTGTTTGATAGCTCCCTTTTTGGTGGTCAAATGTTTGTATTTCCTCCTTAGCATGTTCTGCATCAGAAGTTGACTTTGACCCTCCAGGAAAAAAATATTTTGAAGATGGCTGGATACAGCAGCTTGAATGTCACACTTGCTTCTTGAAATTCTCTGATTGCTAGAATAAATTTACTCCTCTTCTACCTGGTAATAATTTCCCACAAATTCTCTACTGTCTCCTACCTTTAGTACTTTGCCCTTCTGCCACAGTTTTGTCAGAATCAACTCTTTCTGCTGGTAGGATGCATCTGTACTATTAGATGTCTTGGTTGCTTTCTTGTGGCCAGATTTGGAGCATACACAAAATGTGTCATTTCAATTAACAACTCCTGGTATGGAATACCAGTCCAGTTGCTAATTTGTGCTTTCATAAAATTAATAATTTGTTTCTTCCAGTTTGCTTGATACAGCAGAAAATTTTGGGTTTTCCCTACTTGCTCTATCTCCTAATTTTACAATTTTTTGGAACATCCATTCTTGCGCAGTCACATACTCGGCCAGCCTTTTCTTCATTTTGACTTCTGTTTTTTACATTTTTATCAGCTCATCTGAATATCTTTTTAAAGCTTCTTCCACTTTTCCTCCCGTTTGTTATTGGAGTTGATATACTCCAATATTTCATTTATAGCTCCGAGCACATTTGACTTCTATCTTCCTTCTAGATTACTGGAAGTCATGTCTTGCACTAAAGCTGGAGCTTGAACTGCTTTTTGCTGAACAGCTGCAGGATTCTCCCCAGCCAGTGTTTTCCTCCTCAACTTTTGTAGTTTATTTTCTTTCAGGTTCTCCAAATTTCTTCATTTATCCAGGCAGTGAACTTACTAGCCAGTCACTGAAATTTTTGCAAAAATACAAATTAAATTCACTGGCTGTCTTTTCTGAGTTTCTGTTTTTACACTGGGAGAGCTGAAATCAAGCTGTCACTTGGTGTGCAGCCATCGTGGAAGTCCAGTTTTTCAGGTATACCTTGAGGGACAGACTGAGTGGAGAGAGGGGTAAAGTTAGAGCTAAATTTAGCAGCCAGTAGGTTAGCTATGTCTTCAGTTTCAGTCTAGGTAACATGTTTTACAATCATCTCAGTTCACTTCTGTATTGCGCTTTTGAGATTACAAACATAATACATTGTGATTGTATTTTTGGTAGCTATTTTAGCCTCTAACTTGGCTCTGGTGGATTTTATTAAGCTCTAGAGTTTATTTCAGTGACAAGGGCTCTAACAAAAGTTTATGGGAATTACTCTTCTTAATTTAGGTAAAAATCTTTTCCTTTTATTATAAAGCTTGCTGATATTATGGTTCCACTATGTGGGTTTGTTTCTTGGGTTTGCCCTGCACTTGTTCCTGCAGGGTACAGCTGCATCATGGAAGCAGTTTGCATGGTGGTATAGTGTGGTGGTGTACATTTCTGCATATTCAGTGGAGTTAACTGGATTTGATGGGGATTTGAAGCTTGCCAGTATATCACTTAAGAGTAGTTATATCTTAAAGAAATCCGGTTTTGGCTTTATTTTGAGGGAGATTGCTTTATGGTCAGACCTAATACGTGATGGAGATACACAAGGGTTTTATAACAAAGACTTTGATACCCAACTTATACTCAAAGATATGTTATATGTGGTCACACTACCATAAAACCCAAAGAAATTCAAGAAATAATTCAGAAAAGATGTGGCCACTGGCCAAAGTTATCTATAAAAATAGATATGCTAAAATGTAGTGTGCATGCCTGTAAAGCAGTATGCATACAAAAACAGTACCACAATTCAGATAAACATCATCACAGCATTCCTACTTTGGAAACCCTGAGCATCACCTTATCACCCTGGATTCAAAAACTGGAGGAAGTAAATTAATGCAGAAGGAAATAAATGATTAGGCTAGAAGCTTCCTTGTAAGAAGGGTGGTGGTGGTTGGTTTGATGGGGAGGCTGCCCATTACCCATCACTTGATAGGAGTAGGAGGGGAGTAGGAATATGACATCTACTGGACAGGGCATGAGTATGGGGATAAGTAAAAGTGTTTGTGGTTGTGGCAGGATGCTTTCCTTTTCCACACTCTTGTTGCACACCCAGCCTCACTTGCATGCAAAGCACATTAGTAAGGGGTAGAAATACACACACATGCTGGCACAAGCTTATAACACTTTGTTGGCCGGTCACAACATGGTGGTATTCACTTGTCTGCTATACCTTCCCAGTCACAAGGCAGCAAATGCAGTGAAATCTACAAGGTAGTTTTTGCTTGTAGAGGCAGAACCCATGTGGTAAATAAATACCTTAGGTTATGCCCAGTAGTAATGACCCTGGAGGTCAGACAGTGCTTTGGGAGAAGGCTGCTTCTAACCCTGTTGAGTTAAGGTTAGCTTATCGCAAGTATTGAACCGATATGCTAAATTTTCAGTATAAAAAGTTATTATAGTAATTTTCATTATAGGTATTAAAAAACTTTCACCTTGTTATTAAAAGAAGTTCATGTTTGTGTTTGTGTGTGTATATATACTGGTTCCCTATTATTTAAATGAACATTCAATGTTTCGAACGTCACTTTGTCGACAGCTAAATGTCGAAATGGCCAAATCCCGAACAAATGGAACAGCGATTTTTTTTTTTTTTTTTTTTTTTTTTTTTTCCTAGGGAAAAAAAATCACTGAGCCGTTTTCGGGACTTTGCCGTTTCCTCCACTGTGGTGCAATCTTGGAGTTGGTATATTTAAGTGTGGGGAGGGGCTTTTTTTTAATTTATTTTTTTTGTGGACCTAGGGAAAAAAATCGCTGTTCCATTTGGGATTTGGAGTATTCGACTTTTAATTGTCGATAAAGTGATGTTAGAAACATTGAACGTTCGCTTATTTAATAGGGAAGCTATACACTTATATTACCGCATGTGCATACACATATGTGTTTATGCAGAATGGGCCATCACCAGTTAGTTCATAGGCACCTCATAGGCATATTAGTAGCTGTCAGATTCATGTTGAAGCAGTTACAGCTATTTCATTTGTCTTATAAATTACCTTTGAAATGTTTGTATTATTATTATGATTATCTCAGCCTTTACATATGATCATTCTGTACATTTCTGTATCATTTGTGTCTCACCTGTTGCTTGCCTGTGGTTCACTTTTATTTTGTGTCCAGCCTGTGTATTCTGAAACTGTTTTTTCTGGGGTCACTTCTGAAAATGGTACCTGCCTGATACTGTGCAATTGTTATGGCTGACTTATGTCACTCATTAAGCTATTTGGCATTTAAGATATGGGGAAATGGCTGAAACCTAAGCAAGTTGCTCTCTTTAGGGAGGTAGGTATTTGTTCTCTGAATTTACTGTTTACGAGTGTGTTTTTTTTTTAATTCTGTATCGGTGATTAATGTAAGATCAGAGTCTGTAGCTATATATTGCTTTTACCTTATTTATAATTTATCTCAAACTGCAGTTTTACTGTTAGTTATATATTCTAGATAGGATCAACTACTTTACTTCTGACCTTTTTTATTAAACAATTCTTACTACCCTCCTCAAAATTTCCTATGGCATATTTGTCTTTATTTAATACTTTGTCATATATGTATTTCAACACTAATAAATATTTCTGTATTTCTGTAGGTGATACTATAAGTATAGGAGATGTTTCATTTACTTTGAAGAAGCCAAAGAATCCCGAACTTGTTCCATGTGGTCACAGTAAGACACTTTTAACTTACAGTATTATTTTTTTTATTTTGCTCTCAAACTAGTATTATTTATTGTAGTTTAAATAACCACTTTGGGTTTGTTTTTCTTCTTTACCACTGCTATGAACGATTTACCTTGAACAAATTACATTTTTTGTCATTATTGTACTGTAAACATTTCTTCCTTTCCGTGGCAAGCGATCATACTCTGATGCCTTGAAGTCATGCCATGGCAGTTGCTTTGAATTCCTTACAAAAGTGTAAGCAGTATTGATCCCCCATGTCACTGTATACACAACTTGGGATTTTACTTCAGAAATTAATGACACTAGGTCTTAGAGTCAGTTTTTTGTATTTCATTCAGCCATTAAAGATATTGGGACCCATCATTTAACAGTGTTAAGGAATGAAGTTCCTTATATTTGCTTAGAATGGCTTTCTGAAGTACTAGGATTGAACTTTGGAATTCATCTGGATTTATTTGTAGCAGACCTGTTCTCCTGATGTTCATACCGATCAGAAGATACACATGTGTTTATGCAGAATGGGCTATTACCAGCAATAATCAAGATGTGAAAAGAATTGTGCTGCTCAGCTGTGTAGAACCAAGTCTACCAAGCCTGTCATTTATCATATAAAGTAGAGAAGTTTCAAAAATCAGTCTTAACAAAACTGTGATAGGGAGTGGTAATATGTTTGTGGTGTTATTAAGAACTAAAGTTCAGTGGTAGTGACTGCTGGTAACACTGTTTCATACCTGAATAAGGATTTATGTTTAATCTTTAATTGGGTTTTGTAATATATTACTGTGAATGATCTACCCTCTGTAACTAACAGGACAAAACTGACATCCCTAATTTCAGTTCTCCACTTCATAATATTTAATGTTTTAAAAGGTGTATCCTAACTTCACATTTCCTATCATTGTATCTTTTGGTATATTAGTTTTTAGAATTCATAATTCATAAAATCTTATCTGTCTTTAAAAGATAGTTTATTTTTTATATACATGTACTGATTTAACAGCACAAATTACATTTATAAGGGTTTTAAAGTAAAGCTATACTTTGGAGCATTATTGATACAGAACAGCAACAAATGTAAAGAGATTGCTGTATTCTGTGCTTTCTGATAAACTATGTATGTTGCATGTTGCTTTTGCTGAAAATATGAATTCTACCAGTACTTTTATTCAGGAATTGATAATTATGTTTATAGTCAGTTACCTGTTTTCTGTGAATGAACAGTTAATTCAGAAAATGAGTTAAAAAATAAATTGAGTTGTAAAATGACTATCACTATGAGGCTGAATGAGCAGCTATAGCCATACTCCATGCCTTTTCCTTACTGAAAATTCATGTCTTTTTTTGATGATTTGTTGATTGAGGTCTTGGACCATGAGGGTTTCAGCCACTGAGTGCAGTACTGTACTAGAAAAGACAGAATACTAGACATGGTCCTAACAATGCAAAAAGTGTCATGGCTGTCCAGTTTAAGGCACCATTAGCCAACATTTGTCACACCACTGTGTGGTTTAGAGTGAGGAGAAGAGAAAGAAGTAAAAAGGCTGGGGCAACGATGTAGGATTTTAGAAGAGTGGATTGTGCTCTGCTGGGGAGGTGGTCAAAGATGAGTTAAGAGACTTGAGAGCAAATGGAGGGCGCAAACAAGCTATGGAAGTAGGTCAGGGATGGTGTGCTGTGTGCTGTTGACAAGAGTTTAAGGAAGAAACAAAAAGCCAAAAATGTGAAGGCAATCAGTGTGGCTGCTTATGAATGTGATGCTAGCAGTTAGGGCAAAAGATGGTCAGTATTGAGAGTAGAAAGGAAGGGATGGGGAGGTAGAAGAGGCATAATACAAGTAGTCTAGCACAAAGATGGCAAATGGAGCAAAATAAGCACTTTCATCCACTTATAAAGTGTGGACTTCTTCAGATAGTCTGAAGAGGTCCACAGTTTACAATTGGACAAAAGTGCTTATTTTTCTCAATAAATTTTGTACCTGGAGCTAGTAGGCATCTGTGTTTTTTTTTTAGAATTAGGAAGTAATTAGTGGAGTATTTCAGAGATTCCAGGAGCCAGTACTCTTCAGTGTATTTGTCTCAGACATGAGGTAATAGAAAGCAAGGTCAGTCTTTTTGCTAGTTACACAAAGGTAGGTGCTGCAGTTGAGGATGGGGAGAAGAGTTTAGGTAAGGATTTGGGAAGGTTGAACAAGTGGACAAAAAGGTGGCAGATGACATTCATTGTAAACATAGACAAGTTACTAGACTTAGACCACAGCAAATCTGGTGTGAAGTATTAGTTGTGGGGTGGAACTGGTGACAAAAGAAGAAAATGTCCTGGGGATACATATCTCACCTGGACTGGACCATGATGAGCAGAGTGAGAGGACAGAGGCAGCAGCAAACAGAACATTGCAGACTATCCTCAGAGAGAGAGAGAGAGAGAGAGATTGCAGAAACAAAGATGTAATGTTTCCTCCTTACAGAGCTCTTGTCAGACCACATTTTAAAAATAAATGCAGCTTTGCTGGCCATATAAGGAAAAGTACTTGAGGCCAATGGAAGAAATCCAGGGAAAAGCTACCAAAAAGCTCCATGAGATGGAGGGGAAAGTGATGTGAGCAGAGGATGTAGGAGTTAGAGCTCTTCTCTCTTATGACCAGAATAGGTGGGGACATATTGCTGCACAAGATCTTGCTAATGAGATGAGAATGAGACAACTTTAACAGGAAAGACAGGAAGAAAGAAAGAACACAGGCTGCAGATTGTAGGAACTAGCTACTCCCTGGATTTTTGAAAGTACAGAGAGGTTTATAGGTCCATGCAGTGGATAACTATGAGTAATAGAGTGATAATCCATAGAGACATTCAAGAAAACATGGGTTAGGTAGAAAAAGAGTAAGAATGATGAAGAGATCATGATTAGAATGTTATATGCCCTTAAGAGGACAAATGAGGTAGGCTTATTGTCTCTCTCTGATATCAAGCAAATGTAGTGTGATGTAAAGTACACTTGGCTGAAGAGGGATACCTTATTCTGAGGCTATCATAATCAGAATTAGTTAATTCTGTGTGTTGCCTTCTGGTGTTTTACTTAGTCCTGAGTCAGATTTCGTAAACAAGATTTAGAAGACAAAGGTAAAACTAAATATGTATTTGGGTAGATGTTCATCCTATTGATCCCTGCAACAGTAGTCTTAGCTATATGGGTTATATCCTGCATAGCATGTAACAGCCAGCCAGCTTCCAAAGCTTCAGAACACCTTTCATGACTAAAAAAACAGATTTGGCCACAAAGACCTTCATAGCTTTTCTGCTGCCAAAGAGGCTTCTGAGGATCTGCCCTAAGCTGGAAAGTTAAGTTCCTTTTGGGGAAAGACACTTCTAGTTTATTCAATTTGTTCTTTTATTTTTCTGTCCTATTTAAGAAAGTTATTTTAAAGCTAGGAGTATATGTTTTAATGGACTGTCACCGAGACATAACTGTACTTGTAAACTGGAGTGCACATTTTTCCTTTTAGTTTAAAACTCTTTTAAAGTATTTGGAAAACATATTTTCCATGAAGGAACTGTGTTTATTTTACTTGGTGCTGACAGAGTGTTTTAAAGTGTTTTTTACTGTGTTTTTTGGGGGGTGACTTTTAAAAGACTTTAAATGTTGTAGCTTTTGCTGTTTGTTTTCAGGTGAAAGAGGCACCATTTTCAGTCTGACCAAAGAGCAAACTACTGGTTTCATGGCTGGTCCTTCCTGACACCAAAAGAAAAAGTTAAGCAAAACAGCCTTTGCACCACAGCAGGCTAACAGTTTGCCTCAGCCACAGGTGGATGACTCTGCTATGGCCTTAGCTTGTTGCTTAGACCACTCATGTTTTACCCATATCCCTCTGTTGTAGCACCTACAGCCACTGTGGACAGGGGTTAGCCATGTCCTGTGTGGCATTTGGGGTCCTCTCTGTGGGCAAGGATAACCACTCGTCAGTTGTAGGAGAAGGACTTGTTTAGTCAGAATGTTGTAACCATCCCTGGGAAAGCTAATGATGCTGCTGCCATTAATAACACTGCTGTTCCTATTTTTCTTGACAAAAAGAAACAGAAAACTAAACATGTATCTACTCCTCCTCAAATTTCCCTGGACCAGAGTAGTTTACTGGATCTGGCTTAGGGTTTCATACATTCTTCTTATAAGGTTGTTTGTGGTCTGCTTTTCCTGAAGAGATTTAAGATTCTGAATCTGTAAGAGGAAGGGACAAATGCAGGGTTTTCTCCTCAGTTTTCTGAGTCAGACTCAAGAGGAGAGTCAGTTTTTGGTTCTTCCTGTAGGGGTTTCTCTTTCATTGACTGTATTTCCAGATTGTGCCAGTGTTTTCAGTGGGAGAACATTGAGGTTTTTCAGTCTCTCAGAAAATACTATGAGCTGTTACAGAAGGTATTTCCAGAACCTTCACATATTCCCCCAGTTCTGCCTGCTCCAGAGGCTGTGTGTGTCACTTCCTGAATTTTCATGATATTCAGCTTACTGCCAATAAAACGCAGATAGAATGTAAAATGTTCCTAAATCATTTAAGTTTTAATACACTTGTCCCAAACCTGACCCAGCAGCTGTAGCTTTAATTAATCCTACTGCTGCTAAATATTGCTTTATTCCAATCCTATTCTTTCTGACAAGGATGGGATGATTTTCAGAATGTTTGTCAGGCTTGTATGTTAAATATTATTCTAATTGTGAAAGTGTGTTTGGTTTATAGTTTCTTCTTGTGAAAAAAATCTACTCTAAATAATTTGTTTCTTCCATTGTGCAAGTCACTAGTTATTGTTCACATTTTGTGTATGACTGTTGATAATTCTTCCAGGGCTATGTCCATGGGTACTGTTTTGAGGAGGTTGGCCTGGCTGCATTCTCATAACCTCCCAGACGTAAAATAAGATTTTAGATTTTCCTTTGGATAGAGATTTAGTTGTTAGTCCCTTGGCTGTAGAGGTTATCAAAAAAATGATGAAAGGGTTAAGTTGATAAATCTGTAAGATGTTGCATCCTTATTTTCCAAATATTCTAAAGGATTCTCTAACCCCCTCATCCCATTTTGGCAAAAAAAAATTAACAGTCTCAACAAAATGCAGGTAAACAGATGTTTAAGAATAAATGACAAGGGAGTTCCAAAAAGAACACATTAATCATCCAAAATCATGGACAGTCCAACAAGTCAGAATGACTACTTTAGGGACCTTGCACACTCACCCCCCCCCCCCCCCACACACACACACACACACAGCCTAGAAGTCCCTTTACCCTTCCAGAAAGTCTGAATCTCCACTTTTCTGTTTGTCAGCAAATAATTTCAGACACTTGTTCTGAAGATTATCTGTCAAGGTTACAGATGGTAGTGGGTGGAAATCCCTCCTTTTCAGGAGGTAATTCTTGAACCACCAAATCAGACTCTCTTATTTTCCTCTGTCCTCTATCACATGCTGACCCAGAAAGTGATAGAACCAGTTCCTGTTTCTCAAGTTGGGAAAGGTTTTTATTTGGGACTGTTTAGAAACCAGTTCTAGATCTTTCTTTCCTAAACCTGTTTTTTGATAGTGCCTAAGTTCAAAATGCTGTCACTTTACAATCGGTTGCCTCTCCTTCCTTATTCAAGTTTTCTGGTAACACTAGATTTAAAAGATGCAGACCTTCAAATTTCTATTCATCCAGATTTCAAGTGTTTCATAAGATTTTCTATGACTGGATCACATTATCAGTTCTCTTCCTTACCATTTGGACTATCCAGTGTACCAAGAGTGTTCACAAAATGTCTAGCTCCAGTTATAGCTTATTGCAATCTACAAAGTATCCACGTTTCCATATTTGGACAATTTACTTATCTTCACAAAATCTTTTTCAAAGTGTTAAGAATTATTCACTTGGGTAAGAGATCTCTTATAGATCTCAGGGGTCCTGGGAAGTAAATACTGTGGGAAGAAATAGCCAGGGAATCGTTATGGCTAGGCTTGAACAAGCTGGGTTTTGAAGAAAATATTGAAAGGTCTTTTTTGACTGCTTCACACAGGATTGTATTCCTGGGGTGTCAACTAGACAATTCAGTTCAAAGAGCTTTCCATGCACTGGAAAACATAGATCTATATCTAAATCTGTTTGTAAGGTTTTCCACTCAGTTTTGATCACTGTGAGGAAATATCTCAGGATTTTGGGTCTTATGGCATCTGCGATTTTCATGAAATTCCTTGCAAGACTCCACATGAGAAGCATACAGTGATATCTGAAATCTCTTTGGTCCCAGTATTAACACCCATTATGTTTTCAAATACCAGTGCTGGGGTTTGCCAGAAGAAAAATCACTTGATGAACACAACAAATGTCCATAAGTCCATGTCTTCTCTTCTCTCTCCTTGTTCCAGAGTAGTCAGTCACCATAGACACCTCGAACCTTGCTTTGGGAGCAGTTTCAGGAGGCATTAAAGAGGTGTGTGAGACACCAAGGACAGACATAAGCATATTAATATAAAAGAGATGCTTGCCCTGGACATGGCACTTGGCTCTGAATCATTTCTGGTCCCTAGGACCTCTTCAGGTTGTTACAGACAATGCCACAGTCATGTGGTACATCAACAAGCAAGGGGGAACTAGGTCATACCCCCTTTGCTGACTAGCCATACTAGCTTGTGATATAGCTTCACAGCACAGTCTCACTCTACAGGCATCCTACATTCCATTGGAGCAAAACTGTGTGGCAGACAAGCCGAGCAGGACCGGGGCAGACCCTAATGAAGGGAAATAAGATCATGAAGGTCTTCTAAGAATTGATCGATCTGTAGTTCTTCAGGTAGCCCTGTCTGCCTCCTCTCTGAACAATCAGCTAGCAAACTTCTACTCCAGGACCCCATGCAAGAAAGCCTGGAAGACAGATACCATTTCTTTTCCTTGGACAGGAATGTTTCTGTATACTTTTCCACCCTTTCTACTGATATCCAGAGTACTTTTGAAGATTCAGAAGGAATCCCACAAGATCATTGTGGTAATTCTCTTCTGGCCCAGGCAACAGTGGTTCTTCCCTCCTTTTGTACATGGCTAGGAACAATTACCACAAGCTAACTCAGGGGGTGGATCTAGTTACACAAGGTCAGGGGCGTTTGATACACCCTGACCCCAAATCATCTTCATCTGACTGACTAACTGGATGATGTAGTCTAAATTCCCTGTAGGCACCTGTTTATTGAGGACATGCAGTGGGTACTGATGGAGGCAAGAAAGCCTCCTACTAGAAAATCATATAGTTGCAAATGGAAAAGGTTTTCTAATTGGTGACAACAACATAACCAGCACCCATTCAGGGCTAATTGTTCTCTGGTTTTACAGTATTTGTGTGAGCCACTCTCCTAAGGCCTTTCTTACTCCTCCATCAAGGTTCATTTATTGGCTATTTCAGCATGTCTGCCCATGGATCGTTCTCTCTCAATGTATTTTCAGGTCAAAATGTTTTTAAAAGGAGTTCTGTGTAAGCGCCCTGCAAGATAACGGGTGGCCCATCCTTGGAATCTTAATTTTGTGTTAGAGAAGCTAATACTTGCTCCATTTGTGGCAGCTAACCTGGTGACTTGAGGTTCTTAACATAAAAAAAATGCTTTACTGATTGCTCTGACCTCTGGATATCTTGAGTTTTAAGCTGTTATGGTGAGTCAACCCTATGTCATTTTTCCAGAGAGACCGGGTTTCTTTGAAAACTAATCCTCCTTTTGTGCCTAAAGTGGTATCTTAAGTTTACCTTAAGCCAAACTATCTGTCTTCCCAGTTTCTTTACTATACCTAAAAATGAGGGAGAAAGGAAGCTCCATACCTTGGATGTCCACAGACAACTCCAGGGATCCCTGTTGAACCAAGAGACTATACGACCTGTCCCCCGTGTCCCATGTGGACAGGGTTTTTATTCCAGGATGTTCCTGGTTCCTCAAAAGGAGGGCACTTGGAGACATATTTTGGGTCTCTCTTGGTTCAACAACTTTTTCAAGATCCTTTCTTTTCGGATGCTTACTCTTCAAACTCTGTTTCCTCTTTTATTACCTCAGGCTTTTCTGGTGTCCTTGGATCTGAAAAATGCTTACCTTCATATCCCTTTTCACCCTGTCTACAGGAAGTTTTGACATTTCTCTATGTGTTCCTCTCATTTTCAGTTCTCTGCTTTGCCCTCTCTCATTCCACTGCACCAAAAGTATTCACAAAATGATTAGATCCTGTGATTACCTTCTGCTGGCTCCAAGGCATTCAAATTTTTTCTTATCCAGATGACCTGTTGCTTTAGGCACATTTTCCCAGTCGATTGTTGCATGATTTGCAGATTACCATCTCTCCTCTTCAAAGTTTAGGGTTTACTATCAACTTCCAAATGTCTGTCCTGACTCCCTTTCAGGATCATGTGTGTCTGGGTTGCAGGATTCAGATACTCTCAATATTGGCCTCTCTCTCACCTCCAACGGTATTGTCGTTGACAGTCTTCTTTCAGTCTCTTCTTCCCCTGACTGCCATGCCTGCCAGAAGTTTCTTTGTGCCCTGAGAATCATGTCCTCTTCTATTCTGATGCTTACTTTTGCCAGACTGCATATGCGAAAACTGCAATGGTACCTACCTCAAGTCAGTTTGGCTGCAGCATTGTCACCCTTAAGTGTACCTCTCCTTCTCTGCATTGAGAAGGACTTTGAATGGTGAATTTGACAGTTTGCTCTCAACCCAGGCTGTCTTTTTCAGCCCCCAGTCCCTTCTCAAGAGCTGTTCACAGATGCCTTGGACATGGAGTGGGAGGCATCTCTTGGTCACCTGAAAGTTCAGCATCTCTGGCCTATCCATTAGAAATCAGACCATATCAACATCAAAAAGTTGAGAGCTATAATTCTGGCCCTTTAGGCTTTTCACCTCATGTTCCCTCTGTGAAGGTGTACACAGACAACACTACAGTGATATGGTATGTCAACAAACAGGGTGGCACAAAATCTTACCTCCTCTGCAGGATGGGGCTTCAGGCTTGGGAGGTGGCTCTCAGTTATCAACTAACTCTTCAGGCTGAATAAATTCCTTCAGAGCACAATCATGTTGCAGACTCTCTGAGCAGGTATAAAACACAGGCTCAAGAATGGATTCTTCACAGAGAAGTGTTTCTGGACATTGTCCATTGGTGGAGTATTCCTCAAGTAGGTTTTTTGCCTCTCCTCTGAACAGGCAGCTTCCTCTCTTCTGTTCCAGAGTGCCATGCCTTCTGGCCTTGAAAATGGAGACCCTATCCTTTCCTGAAAGGGGAAGTTTGTTTTTGCTTTCCCTCCTCTTCCTGTGCTTCCAAGAGACCTGCAGAAGATTCAGCTGGTCTCCCCAAAAGTCTTGCTATTGACACTCTTTTGGCCGTGACATAATGCATCTGACCAGGGGCAGCCATCACAAGTAAGCTCACAAGTTGGATCTCCTCACACAGGACAAGGGGTCTCTCATCCATCCACACTTTTCCACTCTGCAGCTGACATTGTGGGTGATAGGGTTTTGATCCCTTTCCAGCACATCTTTTCTGAGGATATGCTCAGGGTTTACAGGAGGCAAGGAAACCCTCAACCAGAAAATCTTGTATGTCCAAATGGAAGAGACTTTTCGTTCTGTTGCCATGCTGGTAACCAGGATCCTTTTTCAGTAGGAGTCCTGTCCTCTCTTACTTGTGTGAGATACTCCAGTCTAGCTTGGTCTGTCTTTCTGTGAAGGCCCATTTGTCAGCCATTTCTGCTTCTCTGACTCCTCCTTTGACTTCTCTTTTTGAAGTCGGACAATTTCTTAAAGGAATCCTGTATATTCGGCTTGCAAAAAAAACAATTTCTCCTTGGGACCTTAATTTTGTTTTGGAAAAATTGGCTGTAGCTCCTTTTGAGCCTGCACTTTCTGCTTCTTTGCAACATTGTACCTGCAAGACTGTTTTGTTGCTGGCTCTTACTTCTGCTTGGCAGGTTTCTGAGCTCCAGGCCCTTAGGGCCATACCTCCTTTTTGGTTTTTCATAGGGACAGGGTATCCCTTCGTACTAGTCCTTCTGTTATGCCCAAGGTGGTAAATAAGTTGTCCTTAAATCAGTCAGTACAATTCCCCTATGTTTTCCCTTTTCCTCAGTCTGCTACTGAGAAGTTCCTGCATACCTTGGATTTGCACAGACAGCTCAGGTACTATTTGGATAAAACTAGTACTTTTCTTTAAGTCCTGTCAGCTTTTTGTTTAATTTCATCCCAGGTCTTTGGGTTTGGCTATTTGTAAGTAAACCATCTCCTCCTGGGTATTTAAGACGGTTTCTTTTTTTTATTCTTTTCATGTCAGGTCTCAGTCTGCTTCTGTTAGGGCTCATTCTACTAGGGCTGTTGTCTCTTCTGGTGCCTTTTTCAAGGGGTTGTACACCAGTTCCATCCTTGAAGCTACTATTTGGTCTCCAGTGCATACCTTTACTAAGCATTATAAGTTAGATATGGTTTCCAGTGCCAGAGCTGGTTTTTCTGAAACAATTTTATGTGGGTTTGTTGAGGGCTGTTCTCAGCCTTCTACCTTCCATTCTGTTTTTTAAGCTTTATTACTCTGCCTTCTTTCAAGAATACTGCAACAGTAATATAGAAGGATGTAGTACAATTATGTAAAGTCTTACTATAACCGTAGATGTCCTTCTTTTCACCATTGCAGTATTCACTCCCTCCTTCCAAACCCCCCTTCTTTATTCCACAGTTTTTCCTTCTGGATGTGCATTGACTCCTTTGTCCTGTGATGATTGTCCTGTTCTGGAGCAATTCATTTCTGGGTACTTGCATCAATATTCCCTTTTATGCCCCATGTTCTGTACAAGGAGCATAAATGTGATGTACGGATCAAACAAGAACCTTTTCAAGCTTTACCGTACTGGCTGAGCGACAGGCTGCCCAGGACGGGACATCCCTTCTTTCAAGAATACTGCAACAGTGAAGAGAAGGACATGTATTGTTATGGTAAAATTTTACAAAACTATACTTTCTGTTGCAGAAGATTAAATCACAGGAAGCCAAGAATAAAGTTGGCTGTTTTGTTTTATAGACAGTCATTTAGTCTTCTTGAAGCCTATGCAATAGTGCTCTTGTTGAAGAGATTTGCCTGGGCCATGGTATATTTTGTATGGGATGGTTTGGAAGGTTGCAGTGTTTTTGTGGAAGGCTGTAGGGAATAGTGGTAAAACTTATTCCAGATGTGCTGAAAGGATGGTCTTGCCTAGTCTGATCTTGTGAGTAGCAATAGAAAATGAGTTAATTCCTAGGCCCTGAAGAGCAGATAGTTGATTTTTCATATGATTTCCTCAATGTGAGTCTGAGAGGTAAGGGCTTGATTCAGCTAGATGACAGGGTATTTGAAGAAAGATGTGGTTTCAATGTTATAAATATCTTGATTTTCACCTGCAGGGCGTTGGGACATCTTGAGAGTTTTTTGTGGGTTTCAAAGGTCATTTTTTTTTTCTTTTTTGGGGGTGGGGATTGTGCTAAAACTTTTTGGAGGTGAATCATTTTGCTAAGTGCTAAAAAAACGAGTTGAAGTCGGCCCTGTATGTTTTGGTATCTAGGGCTGGAGCTATACAGGTCCATATTGTCTGCATATAGCAGTAAACTGAAGGTAGGTTATATACAAAGGACATTCGTTTACAAAGATAGAGAAAAGTAAGGGGACAATTATTGAGTCTTGTGGGACACCGTAAAGAACAGTGGGTTCTGCACAGAGGAAGGACACACTTTTTAGTACCAAAGATGAATTTGTGAGAAAGTCTTTGAATCAGTCAGTAGCTTATTCGCTAATGCTTGTTTCAGTTAGATGGGTTAACAGTATCAGTTGTTCTGCTAGATCAAAGGTCCGGATGAGAGCAATAAGGAAAAAAAAAACAAAAAAAAAAAAACAGCTGTAAAGCTGCATTTGCCCATATTGGTTAAGATATCGACAGTGAGGGTGCAGAATGCTGTTATGGTACTGCTGCTTGACTTTAATCCACGTTGTTTTTAGGGAGTAGGTGGTGATGTTGTAGGTAAGATGAACTGATGATTACATATGAGTTTCTTAAGGATTTTACCTAGTGTTAACAGTTTAGAGGTAGGGCGGAAATGAGTGGGTGTGGCAGCTTTTACCTGTTTGGGAAATTGTCTAACAAGTGCTGATTGCCAGATTATAGGCTTAGTGTTAGAAGTGAGGCAAAAATTACATATATGGAGTAGAGCAATGTTCTGTCCAGTGACAGAGAAACAATTAGCAGAGATTATCAGAGCCTTAAGGTGACCTCTTAAGCTGTAAGTTTTGTAAAGTAGAAGGATGTGGGTATTGGGGGTGCAGCAACGGTGGGATAAAAGGTTGGATGGTAGTGCTTGGCAGATTTGTTAATTCTTAGAGAAAGTCAGATGATATAAAGTTACCTAGCTGACACTGAATGGTGTTCAGTGTGGAGACATCTTTGCAGGTTTGCAGCCTACAAAACTGTTGACTTCCTATCAGAATTTGTTTTTGAAGTGCCAAAGTGAAGTCTGCTTAGAAGGAAGATGCAATAATTTAAATGACTTGGAAAATAATTTAAATGTCAAAATGGTAAAATTTTGGAGATTTCAGAGGAAGTTAAAAAGAGCCTCATACTTTAATGCTGGAAATACTTAAGATACCGGGGGAAATTACAGACTGGAACTGAAAGAATATGTACAATTGATAAACTAATAAAAATAAGACCAACACATGTTTTTAAGTTTGTCAATGTGTTCCAAACAAAGAAATGGCTTGTAAAATTCATTGGGAAAATGTAAATGTCAAAATTATATAAACCACAAAAAGGGGTGGCTACATTTGCTTACATAAAGTTAAACTTTCTAGTACTTTGGCTACAAAACCTTCATAGCTTCATAGATTACTGTTAGGCTAAGTGCCCTTGTGGGTCATTCAAAACCTAGCCAATTACCCCATGTGAGAATAAAACCCAGCATCTTGTGTCTGTAAGGTAAACACCATGACCATTATGCCAACCTCCTACCATACATCAGTACTAGGCTAACTCATTTTAAGTTTAGCCAGTTACCCCATGTGAGAATCAAACCCTGCATCTTGTGTCTGTAAACACCTTAACCATTATGCTAACCTCCCACCCAGATTGGATTGCATTTACTTCTAAAGTGGACAATTTTATTCATCCCTCAATTTTTTTTTTTAAATTTTGGTTGTGGTCCTATTACATGAATGTTAATATACTTGATACCTTTCCAAAAATTGTTATAGTGTCTAGACAAGAAATGTTTAGGGACTTTTGGTTATGACAGCCTGTTGGAAGTAATAACTGTAATGTGTTCTGTAATGCCTCATGACCATTAGTGTGTTGCTTGCAAGTGTTTTGTTGTTCCATTTGTTTAGTGGTCAAATTTTAATTGGGAGATTGACAGTGTAAGCTTTGGATGAACTCCTGTGCAGTTTGCTGATGTAAGAAAGTAAAAAAAAAATACTCAGGATTGGCAAGTTCAGTGAACAAAATTTTAAAGGAGACACTGACCATGTAGAGCATCTGCTATTACAGAAACTAAGTATGGAAGTGTAAGTGATGATGTATGAGAGTGTCTGAAGAGAGTATGAAAGAAGTGGCGAAAACACTCATTCAAATGAAATATCTGAACTGCAAAGGTGAAGCAAGCCAGCACGCTTATAATGGACAACCAGGTGAAGCTGGAGAGACTAGAATCCAGATTAGTGGATTTAGAAGACAAAGCTTACAATAACTATGCAAGATTGATTGCAAAACCAGAGAGGAAAGAGGAAAGAAATCCTGTGGGAGTTATAAAAAGTCTGTTGGTAAGTGGGAGGAAGCAAAAACAGGTGTTATTGAGAGAAAGGGACACCAGATTTTTGTTCCTGGTCCCCCATCTAACCTAATGAAGACAAGACTGTTCATGATGTGGTTGTATCATGTGCACTAAATGAGAAAGTGTTAATCACTTTTATGGCAGCCAGGTAAAAAACTTATGCAAATCTAGTTGTTTCTTTTGTGATTAGGATTATGCTGGTGAATTGAGAAGGAGGAGTGGTAGATTAGCCCTTATCCCTTATGCTGACAATGGAAGTTGTAGCTCCATTTGGTGTATCCTTCCTTCTTTAAGAGTATTTCGACCACACGGTGCTACATTGTGTAGCATTAAAGATGGTAAAAGAGTGGTTGGGTACCTAAATGGGAATGGATCTGTTGATCAGTCAAAAGGTGAACTGAAAAGGCAGGGCTTTGAATCATTTTTTTTTATTTCAAATACAACTGTTGCAGAAGGAAGTCTGTTATGAGGAATGCAGACTGATTGTCTATTAAGGGTCTTTCAGGGCTGGATGAAGTTTATTTCTCCTGGATGAGAAGAAGAGCTATGTTTTATAGTACTTTTGAAATAACCAGCCTCCCTTTCAATGTTTGTGCATTGAAGGTTCAGAAACTATGATTGGATCATAGAGTGAAGGGAATGGGTCTGACTGCTTCCATGTTCCTTTAAGAAGGTTGGATGCAAGAGTTCTCTCACTTTTAATATTTCTAACATACTTAGTTCGGAATTTCATTCAGTTTTTGCACTTGTGTGATTTGTGAATTATATTAAAGTTTACTTTGACTTTTTTTTTACTTTTAATAATTGAGGCAGAGTTAACTTATACATCTCATTTATTGAGGTAAAGGGATTTTAAGGTTTCACCAAAATAGTAGAAACAGCTGGCTCTAAAGTTAAGAATGGAGAAGGATCCCTAACTTGTTGGAAGGCTTAAGATGAAATATTGACAGGCTCCATTGGAAAGATTGTTTGATTTTTTGGAGTTTTACCAGAGATTATAATTGATCCATGTATTAATTAAGGACCACCTACAAAGATGTAGCAGTTTCTGGAAGGACTGGTACTTTGGAAGCTAGATTCAAAGGAGGTGAATATTAGATCTGAAGTAGGATATTCATTTGTCTGCAACCTGTGGGTTATGGATCCGATATCGGATCCGAACCGGCATGGTTTTCCAGCTATGGATCCAAGTTCTCAGCTCCTCCCCTCACCCATAATGCCCTGCTCTACCCTCATGACCTCAGATCTCGTTTGCCGCGCATGGTGACTGGATTGGTTTCTATAGCTCTCAGCTAAGTGCTAGTTTTTCTAACTGTTAATACAGAGTTTTGAAGTTTTTTATTCATATTTGTGTGAAAGTTTAGGTATTCCTCTTTGATATTTTACTTTAGAGTTAATTTAAGTATTTTTTTCCCCTCCCCTCGCTGTTGGCGTAGTGTGTGTGTGTTGGGCCTGTGTGTGTATTTTGTTTTAGTTACTTTAGTTAGTAGCTTGTTTATAGATTGGGATGGCTGAACAGCCCAAATCTATATTTTCTAAATGCTCCGAGTGTGGCCATAAGCTTTCCCCGGCTGATGGCCACTCTCGGTGTGTTAGGTGCCTGGGGGTTGAACACCTCACATCTGGATGCTCCATTTGTGCAGGGTTCAACCCCAGGGCACTGAAGGAGCGGAGGTCCAAGCTTGTCTTGGCGGGCCTTTACCGCCGGACTCGGCTCCGACCTCCGCTCCTTCGGGAGTAACCGTGGTTTCGGTTCTTCCTCCGTGGCACCCCTCCTCCTCCTGGGACTCAACCTCCCGTTTCTGGAGAGGAGAGGGATGCTAGGAAAGGACCGGAGGGAGAAGCACCACAAGCGGTCCGAGACCTCTGTTTCGCCCCGCCAGCCAAGCGGCTTCTCCCGGCTCCGTGTCGGCTCGGTCTCCTCCTTCTCGGCTCCGGTCCCCAGTGTGCTTTTCACCGGGTCCTGAGGAGGAGGAGACCCGATCTCCGTCGAGGCTATCGAGGAGGCACTCCAGGCCTACCTCGGTAGCCTCGTCGAGATCTACACATAGCTTCGGATGCTGATCTGGACCGGATGATGAGAAGATTCATCCAGGCCCAGATGCAGATGGGAGTGCTCTTGCCTCCCCCCCCCTCTGGGGGGGAGCTCAACACCCTTTTTCAAACCTATTGCTCCTTCTCCGACCCGCTATCCGGGTTCGGAGCAGCTGGAGCCGAGCAGCCGAGCCGGGGTGGGTCGGCGCCGATAGTACTTGGTACTTCGGATCCGACCCTGCCCTCGAGTGCATCGGATCCGACCTCTCGGAGCCTGGATCCGAGCCTCGGATCCGGGGGGATCAGTGCTCCTTTGGCGCCGTCTGTGTCGGACCGCACTGTCCTTCGGATCCGAGCCGCGCCGGCTCCGATCCACTCTTCGGATCCGAGGGGAGCCGATTGTCGGATCCTTTGGTCGAGGTCGGCTCCCTTCGGCGTTTGATGTAGTGGAGAGGGCCCTGTTGAGGGTCTCCGGACCCCGGCACTTGTTCCGGCTCCGCCCGCTCCCTCTGCACTGGGCCAGGCTTCCACCATCCGGCCCCTGGGACAGCCCGCTTCTGTGCCCCAAGTTGCTCCAATGGAACAAGTTGCTGCTTGCGAGGACTCCTCTGACAGGCCCCCAGAGGATGGTCCTCGCAAGCATACGTGCAAAAGGAGGCACATTGACTCCCCCGAGTCTCTCACAGAAGACACGGACTTGGAGGAAGGGGAAGGCTCCCCACGGTCACCCCCCGAGGATGTCTCATTTGGAGACATCATGGAAATGCTCCGTATAAGGCGGGTGGTCTGCCCCAAGTCTTCCTCGGACGAGTCCGTGTTCTTGGAGGCATTTGAAGCGGGCCCGTCTACCTCTTGGGTGTCCCTCCTGCCGACCCCTGGTGGACCTCATTACCACCAGGGCGTGGAAGGAACCGGACACCGTGGAGCCAATTCCTAAGAGGCCCGATAGGATCCTTAGCCCACCGTCCGACCGTGCCCATTGGAGTAAGGGGCCTCCGGTAGATGCCATGTTGACGGCGGCCACCAAGAGGGAACTGGCTCAGGAGAGTCCCTCAGTCCATCCCCCGAGCAAGGACTCTCGGATGATGGACCGCTTGGGGAAGCGGATGTTTAGTTCAGCGACCTTCTCGGTAAGGGCGCTGAACTATTTGGCACATGTCATTAGGATGCAGCGAGATCTCATTAAAGAATATGCTGCATCTCCCCCAGAGTCCATTTCGGAGGAGGACAGGGTTCTGCACTCCACCCGTATAGCCACTCTTAGGTCAGTTACTAATACCTCTATGCGGCTACTCTCCCACGCTACGGAAGGCGCCGCTAGAGCTGCGGGGACAGGACTAGTCACTAGATGTCAGGCCTGGCTCCGTCACTGCGATTTTTCTGAGCCCTTCAAAGCGTCATTTGCGAACGCCCCCTTTGATGGTTCTGCTCTTTTTGGCAAAACCGTTCGCGAGACGTTGACCCAGAGCGAGAAGGACGGGAAGACGCTGTCTACCGTCGGAATCCGCTTCTCTGCACCCCAGAGGCCCTACTCTAGGAACCAAAAGGGTCAGAAGAAGATGTGGTTCCGGAAGTCGCAGCAGTCCCAGCCTGCTCCGGACAACCAGTCCTTCCGTGGCAGAGGAGGACAGGGAGGACGCCGCCCTAGAGGCAGAGGGGCTCCCAGAAACTTCGGGTCCAGGGAACCTTTCTCTGAACGGCCCGCGCAGCAACCCTGAGGGGTTGCCCGACTGCTCCACTCTGGAGGCAGTCGGGGGACGTTTTTCGGGGCACCTAGCGGCATGGGAGTCCATAACATCAGACCGCTGGGTTCTCCAGATCATATCCAGAGGATATCGCATCCCTTTTCTTCACCTTCCAAAGTTGAAGTCCCTCCCAGACGTCCCACCCAGTCAACGGGAGGCCGCTTTGGCAGAAATTGGCCATCTGCTAAAGAAAAGAGCCATCCAGCCCGTCCCCCCAGACCAGATCGGATCAGGGTTCTACTCCAGGTTCTTTTAGTGCCAAAGAAGACGGGGGAACTAAGACCAATCCTAGACCTCTCTCTCTTGAATCTGGCAGTCCCCAAAGAAAAATTCCGAATGGTCACTCTGCAATCTATTCTCCCCCTTCTGGGAGAAAATCACTGGATGTGCTCGATAGACCTCAAGGACGCGTACTACCACATCCTGATGGACAGGCGCTCCAGGAGGTTCCTCCGCTTCCGGCTGGGAGCCAGTCACTACCAGTTCCGGGTCCTTCCCTTTGGTCTCACCACAGCCCCCAGGGTGTTCACCAAAGTATTAGCAGTGGTAGCGGCCCACCTGAGGCTTCAGAGGGTGCAGGTGTTTCCCTACCTGGACGACTGGCTTCTTACTGCCCCAACAAGGCATCTACTTTTATTGGCGCGAGACTCCTTTCTCCATCTTGCTCCTTTTCTGGGCATCACAATAAATACAAAGAAATCCAACCTGGCGCCCACACAGCTCTTAGATTTTATAGGGGCCAGGCTAGACACAAGGAGTTTACGAGCCTTCCTCACTGCGGACAGAGTTCAAAATCTGCAGCTCCAGGTGCGGGCCATTCTCCACTCAAGTTCTGTTCCGGCGGAGTTGGTCCTGAGGGCTCTAGGGTCCATGGCATCTGCTATAGCACTTCTTCCTCTTGCCAGGCTCAATATGCGCATTCTACAGTGGACGCTCTTAGTACAGTGGTCATACCTTGCTCTCCCCATTGCGATCAGCAAGGCTTGCAAGCGGTCCCTCTTGTGGTGGCTTCACTCCCGGATCTCCACAGGGGCCGCCCATTTTGTGCTTCTCCCCTCTCGCCACGGTGACCACGGACGCCTCCGCCTCGGGTGGGGGCACTTTGGGCCGGACCGTCCAAGGCACGTGGACGATTCAGAGACCTTACTGCATATCAATGTTCTAGAGATGAGAGCAGTGCTCTTAGCGTTGCTAGCACTTCAGGACTTTCTTCCCTTGGGAACAATTGCGATTCAATCGGACAACATGTCTGTGGTCTGGTACATCAACAAGCAAGGGGGAACAAGGTCTTACCCTCTTTGTCGAGAAGCCATGAGAGTTTGGGAATGGGCAATCTCCACCAACCGCTTAATAGCAACGCACATTCCGGTCGGTCCAACATCCTAGCGGACAAGCTCAGTCGCACCATTCTGACCCCTTACGAGTGGTCTCTCAATTGTCGAGTAGCGGAACGCATATTCGCACGGTGGGGAACCCTTCATGCGATCTTTTGCCTCTCCCTCAAACACCAAGTGCGACAGTTTTTCGCTCTGATACCTCCTCCGGAGGTTCCCAAGAGACGCTCTGGTGCATGCTTGGCCACCCGGTCTTCTGTATGCTTATCCACCCTTGCCTCTGATGCTCCAAGTTCTTCAGAAAGCCTCTCAGGTGGGTTGCAGAATGATTCTCATTGCTCCGTTTTGGCCTCGACAGATCTGGTTCCCCTTCCTAAGGTCTCACTCGGTGAATCCTCCTTGGATTCTAGATCCCATCCCGGATCTGATATCCCATCCATCCTGCATTCCTCCTCCGAATCTGGACAACCTGAAGCTGACCGCTTGGCTGCTCCAGTTCCACTCTTGATCAGGACTCCCGGTATTTCGTCACCTGTTAAGGCAATTTTGGTGGCAGCTCATAAACCATCCACTAGAAAGGTTTACCGCAGCAAGTGGAAACGTTTTTCTTTGTGGGCGGAGCGGCAAGGCCTGAATCCCTTCACGGTTCCTCTTCCATTAGTGCTTGACTTTCTAACCACTCTCTTTAACGATGGTGCCAGCAGTTCCACAGTCAAAGTACAACTGGCGGCAATTTCTCATTATCACATTGGCCATGACTCTAATCCTCTTATGTCAGCCAAATTGTGTAAAATTTTTCTTAAAGGTACTTTTCTTCTCAGGCCCCTATAAAACAAGCGGTTCCTCCTTGGGACCTCTCTCTGGTTCTACAGGCCTTGACCGCCCCTTTCGAGCCAGCGGCTACGGTGGATCTCAAATTCTTGTCCTACAAGACAGCCTTTTGGTAGCCATTACATCTGCGAAGAGAGTTTCTGAGCTTCAAGCATTATCAGCTAAACCTCCTTACTTGGTATTTCATCCGGACCGTGTCTACCTCAGGACCAACCCGTCCTTTCTTCCTAAAGTCGCTTCTGAAGCAAACATCAATCAGTCCATTAACCTCCCTGTTTTCTTCCCTAAATATGAAAACAAAGGTGAATATAAGCTCCATTCATTAGATGTTCACAGGCAACTTAGATTTTATCTGAACAGGACGGCTGGTCATAGGCAATCCGACCAGTTGTTTATTTCCTTTGCAAAATTCAATTTGGGCAAGCCAATTTCTAAAGTTTCTCTGTCACGCTGGATTTCACAGTGCATCTTATTGGCTTATCAAGCTTTAGGAAGGCCCGCACCGGAGGGTGTACGCGCCCATTCAACCCGGTCAGTATCTACCTCGGCAGCCTTTAAGGCTAGGATTCCTCTAGATGATATTTGTGCAGCAGCCACGTGGGCTTCATCTCATACTTTTATTTCCCACTATAAGTTGGATCTTGCATCTAGGGGTAGAGCATCCTTTGGCTCCGCGGTGCTCCGGAATATCCTTCCATGATGGCCGCCCAAGATTCAGGTAGCTGGGGACTCTGTCCCACAGGTTGCAGACAAATGAATATCCTACTTCAGATTTAGAAGTTATGTACTCACCATAACGTTCCATCTGAGTAGGTGTATTCATTTGTCTGCAACCATCCCGCCCTCCTATCCCCCTGGCCTTTCAGTTTCCTGCATATTCTATGTTACCCTTTTCAGGGTGTTGTTGCTTTGGCAAACTCGATCTGAGGTCATGAGGGTAGAGCAGGGCATTATGGGTGAGGGGAGGAGCTGAGAGCTTGGATCCATAGCTGGAAAACCATGCCGGTTCGGATCCGATATCGGATCCATAACCCACAGGTTGCAGACAAATGAATACACCTACTCAGATGGAACGTTATGGTGAGTACATAACTTCTAATTAGCCCCAATTTCTGAAAAAAGAACTATGACTAACTTTGAGGCATCCCAAATCTAAGACACCAAGTAGAAATGGTAACCCTCTCAGACTTTACCATTGGGGAGATCAGCTCCTTAAGATGTGAAATAGAGCATTGAATGGTGTCTTAGAGACAAAATGATTTCCCTGTTCTTGGCACAAATCCATAATTTTGTGATAATAAAGGAAGGGAAGGCTCCTACTCTGTTATATTGTTTTATATCTGTATTTAGTCAAGATTATAAGATCTCCATGGGGATTTTGGCATACTTAATGACTAGATTAATTAATATTTTTAGCTGTGGATTTATAGTAAACTCTAAGTTAACCGGGACTCATGGGGATCGGTAGATGCCAGATTACTGTAGTTTCTGGTTGCTTGAGAGTTGCTATTAAAATAAGCCTGTTTAATACTGCTATAGTATTTGTTTGGTTTGACTTGTTCTTAGGTTGGGGAGAGAGGGCGTTTATTCCTATCTTTCTTTTTAAAACTCAAAAAATGTAAGGTGAAAATTACAGGTATGTGAAAATTGTACTATATTTCTTCGACTTTTTTTTCTTGTTGCTTGAAAGTTCTGGTTGCTTGAGTTACGGTTAACAGACTTTACTATATCTGAGAATATCAAACAAGTGGTAGTACTTTGAAAACCTTGAGGATTTTAGAGGATGCTGTTAAATTTCAGCATTCACGAATAATAATTAGCTTATATGCAGAAAAAATATCAACAAGATGAGCTGGGATCATTTATTTATGACTGTGCAGTATTTTAGGTTTACATTGTCTTTCCTTTATTTCATTCAACATAATGATGATACTTCTTTGGGCCAAATACAAAATAACACAGAACTCTTTGCTGATTTTTCCCTCAATAGAGACAACAGGTACAGTTGCCTCCTTCATTCTGTTTGCTCTGTATTTTGAGCCATTAGCAGATGTCATAACGGCTGTGGATTTGAGGTGTCTTGCACTGGGTGAGTCTGTCAGCCAATGATTCATTAGACTTAGAGAAGGATATAGGTCCCTGTTTGGTTTGTTGGGAAATTTTAGTAGTGGGTTATAAAATTAATGTAACTAAAACTCAAGCTTTAAATTGGAAATTTTCAGTCATTAAAAGGCTAAGTAGAAGATCCCCTATTTTGGGAGGTATTTCTCAGTTTCTCTGTCTGGGACGTTTATTAGATTCCACAACAAACCTCATAGTATTGGCCACAAGTCAACAGCCCTTGACCAAGTGCTAAAGTTTTTTTTCTAATATGTGAAAGATATTAACCATAGGCGGAGAGCAAAGAGAATCAGAATTGCAGATGTTTATAATTCTACGGGTGCTAAATGTTTTTCAGGTCCTTCCATTAAATCCAAGTCTTCAATTTTTTCAGTAGCTTAAGCAGAATGTCCCAGTCATTAATATGGAAGGTACCAAGCCCAGAGCCACCTGGGATGGGGCTACTCTTCTGCAAGATTGGGATAGCCTGGGTGTCTCAGATTTTAGATTATATTGGGTGTCTGTTAAGACTTTAGTTTTGGGTTACTCGGGGGTGTTTGTCTTCTGAAAAGAAGTGTGATGTCAGATTTGAATTAGTAGAGAGGAAATGAATGATGCCTTATTTTTGGCGTAGAGTTATAGGTTGAAAACTGGATTCTCATCTGGAATATACAGATCTTGGGAGAGGTTGGAAGTGGGTCAGTTGAATAATATATTAACACTTAACTGACAATAAACAACATCATTTGCATTGCTGGGTTAGAGCTACACACAGGTTAAATTCTAAGAGCAGTTTATGAAATTAGAAGTGGCTTCATGGCAGGAACGCCTGGCTTCTTTGTCCCCACCGAGGGAAATACTTGATTTACAGAGGTTAGTCTGTTAAGAGAAATTAAAGAAGTAATTCCCACAGAATAACCAGCCATCCTAGGGGATTCATTTTGTAAATACACTCGAGAAGAAGAGTGGGGGCATTGGCATGTAACTAAGATTTTTGTACTGCTACTAATAAACAGAGCTGTTTTGCACCTAAATTGGTCCATGATAGTAATTTCTTCTGTACCAGAACCTGTTTGGAAAGTTGAATGCAAAACTCTTAGGTAAGCAACTAAGTTGAGAAACTTTCACATAGTTTGGTAGAAATGCCCCCCCCCCCCACACTGATACTTTTGAAGCATGAATGTAATATTCCCAGATACCCATGTGCAAAAATGGGAAAAGGGGTTCAGGATCAATGGATGGACTGTATTATGTTTAATTCTGCTATTCTTAAAATAAAGAAAGACAGAATATTTGTAGATGGTGTAGAACACTGGCATCTTTAGTCATGAATTTGGTATTATGGAGTCTACTCATTTAGTATTTATGAGTAAAAGGTTGCAGTTTTAGCTATATGGAGACAGTTAACCAATTCAGTTTAACCTTTTATAGCATGAGACTCAACTTGATTGAGAGTTGTATGGGTACAGGATTGATTTCTGTCATTAATGCTTTAGCCCAAATGATAATTGAAGTGCTGTACACTAAAGAACTGCACAGATTTGTTTCCAGTTTTTTAGATTGCAATTTTGACTTCTAATCCAGTTTGGGTTTTCTATTTGTCCATGTATTATGTTGCTAATTGTTTTGGTGATGTGATATTCATCATCTGTGTGTCACTGCTGTTCTGCATGTTCCCCAGTAGTTAACACCTTTAACTATGACACTTATTTCAGCTTCGTCATGCTGAAACTCAATATTCAAAGCTTTAGTGCACTTTCTATGCACCCAAACCACCAGTAAGCTTGAGCAGTGCTTATAAATAAGATGGTTTGGGTTCCAAGCGCTTCAGAACTTTCTTGCAGTTAAAATGCAGTCCTCTTCAGACGAACATCATTTGGCTAGTTTTCCGTCAAGGCTAGGCAGGTAATTTCCCTTGGGAGGGAAAAGACATCCATATTATTATTTGGGAGAAAACCTATGTATATATAAGGAACTGCTTGTGCCACTGTCTTTTTGTTTTCTGTGGAGAAAATCAAATGTGGGCAAGGTTTTTATGTTTCACTGGTAATTTATGTTTTGAAAGGGCTATATTTTGTGTTTCTTAACACTATGTTTAAGAAGGGGGTTTGATCAACTGTCATTGGAGGAGCTAGCCGGGTCTTTCACTTACCATTCTGTGTTTAACCTTGGAGCGGAAAGCTGCTTACACAGTCCTTCCTCCCGGCACACAAAAAAAGAAAGTTATCAAAGAGCTTTTGTCTATACAACGGGCTTCTTCATTGACTCTGTCTCTGGTGGGTGACTCTGTTGTGGCCATTTTGTGGTGCTCTGACCACACATTCTTATCTCTGGATCTCTCTGGTTGTCTTCCTCAAGAAACCTCCATGAAACAAGGGTTAGCCAAATCCTTTGTGGCTGCTGGTATGACCTCCGTGGTTGTGGAGGATCCATTTGTGTTGATCTCGGAGAAGGGAACAGAGAAGATGCCTGTCTGCTTAACAAAGATTCCTGGGCTAATGGTCCTTCTTTCAGACAGCCTTTTACCAATGTTTGCACTAGAGCAAAGAAACAAAAGGTTAAAACACTTGTCTTCTCCTGCACAACTTTTTTTTGAGAAGGATGATTTATTAGACTTAGTCAAGGAATTATTACAAGCCTTTAATGCCTTTTACTCTGACTCCTTATTACCTGGTTAAAAAAAGAATTTCCTTCCTTCCTGTTTGACAGTTAATGTCACTTAGAGGAACAGGGATTGGACTAGGATGATGTTTCTTCTGTTAATTTTTCTCAAGCAGAGGGCTTGGATTCTGCATAATATATTTTTTCAGAGTCTCCTCCACAGGAATTGTGTCTTTCTGATACTTGTGCAAAAATGAAGGAACTGTATCTCTGAGAACAAAAGGATATTCCTGCATCTATTCAAAAATACTATGATTTGTTACAACTGGAATTTCCACAGCACTTAGATGTTCCCCTAGTTTTATCTGTCTTCAAGTGTGGTTTTGTTGTAGCTTACAGTATCCTTGACAGTAAGTAAGGTATCTGATATGTTCTATAAAGTGCTTCAGACTCCTAAATATCTTTTTTACTAATCTTAATTCTGATCCTGCAGTGATTTGTCTAAACCTTCTGCAGTTAAGATTATTGTCCATGTTAATACTATTCTTTCAGATAAAGGTGGCATGGCTTTTGACATTTAAGAAGAAACTACTACTTTGACTTTCAGAATTTCAAACAGCTAGACTCACATGTTGAAATTTTCACTGGCATCTTTTAAAACTTTGAGATAGTTGTCTCCTTCTTGGCCATCTTCAGACACTAAATCATCTATTAACTTATTTGTGGCTTCTGTGTCCCAGGTAACTTAGCATTCTTTAAAATGTTCATATGAGGCAGCTGATACAATCTCTAGATCAGCTGCTACAGGTACTGTGATGAGAAAGTTTTGCTTGGTTATGCTGTCAGGATCTTCCTGAAGTTATTAAGGCTGAGATTCTTGATTCTCCTTTAGATGAAGATATATTGGGCCCTTCAACTGCTGAGGTCCTGAAAAGAGGTAATGAACGAGGGAAACTTTTATGCAAGGGGTTACTCAAACTTTTCAGTCTTCATTCTCTAAATTTACAAAATAATTTTATTTTCAATTCAGGTTCCTGTTCCAAAAATCTAAATCGGCAATCTCTGCAAACTTCTGGGAAACAGTCACTTAAGCAGTGTCAGGGAGGCTCCAGAAAAAAAGGTGCCCCCCCCCCCCCATAACCAATCGCAGTTCAGGAAGTCATATTGACTATTCTCCTCTTCTGGTTCCAATTCCCTCCATCCTGGCAACTGCTTAAGTCTATCCCACAACCTGAATTGACATCTGTTGTAACATTCAGATAATTTCAGACAGGTGGGTACACAGAATTATCCAACAAGGTTACAAATGGAAGTGGGAGTCTTTTCCTCCTTTTCAGGGGATTCTCACTCTTCCTTGTTTTCTCCACTGTTACAAAAGATGATCATCTAGGAACAGATTTTTACCTAGTAAATTTTCTTCAGCCAAAAAACAAAGATAACTTTTAGGCTTGTACTAGACCTGTATTTATCAACCTTTTTGTAAAGGTCTCAACGTTCAAAATGCTGTCCCTTCACTCATTGTTGCATCTTCTTCTTCTTCCTCTCAGTTACATGGTGACTTTGAAATTTGACATTCCAGTTCACATAGGTTTCAAGAGTTTTCTAATATACTTTGAATTTTCAATTTTGTGCATTATTCTTTGGGCTATCTTCATTTCCGAGCGTTTTACAAAATGCTTTGCTCCAGTTATAGCCCACTGCAGGATACAGGGCATTTGCATGTTTCAATATATGGATGACTGTCTTTAACTTTGCAGAGTCATTCTCAAAATCCTGAGAATCTCTGTCCTGGGTCAAAGATCTGTTTATCAGTTCAGGATTCCATTTGAACATTCAAAAAGCTTCTTTCATTTGTGGAGGATAGTGTTTCTGGGGTGTCTCTTGGAAACACCCCTAAGACAAAGCAAATCTCTACATAGCTCATTTCCTGAATTTTTCCAATCAATCTAGGGTCTCTGCCAGGGAGTATCTCAGGATCTTGGGTTTCTGACTTGTATGATTCTTTTGACACCCCTGACCAAACTACAAATGAGAAAAATTTAATAGTTTCTCAAATAATTCTGGTCTCAGCACCAACACTCCTTGCATTTTCATGTTCCAGTTCTGGGATTTGTTAAAAGGAAATTAAAGCAGTGGATGGACCATCTGAGTCTAAACTCACATATTCCTGAATGTCTACAACCTTTTCATTGACAACTGTGTGTCGAATGTCCACTTCAGCGAATGGCCACATAATCAATTTCTTTCCAAGGGAAGGAAATTGTTTGGCTGCTGTTTTAAATCTGCCCTTTTCCCCACTATAGTGCGATCTTGGAATTAGTATATTTAGTTAGGGGGGTTGTGTGGGGCTCTTAGTGTTTGTTGCATTGTGTCATGCATAGTTGTAGTTGGCCTATCAATTTCTTTCCCTTGGAAAGAAATCGATGATGTGGGCATTTGCTGAAGTGGACATTTGACACACATGTATCATTGAAAAGGCTGTCGACATTCTGTACCTTCGAGTTTATAATATAGACCCTATGTTTTCATATCCCTGTTTTCTTTCCAGAACCAAACAACAAGGGAGAAATGATATTACACACTCTGGATGTCTACAGACAATGCTGGTACTATCTTGACAGAACTAAACCTTTCAGCAAAGTTTACCATCTGTAAGAAAAACGGACAACCAGTAACCTCCATAACAGGTCCCTTCCAGGCGGGTCTATATCATATGATCGAATCACACAAATTGCGAATGCTTATAATATTGAACATACCTGACCTCGAACTTCCTACCCCCTGCTAAATATATATTCCAACTCCAAGATCACACTACAGTGAGGAAAGGGCAAATATCCCATTCTTCACTGTACCGCGATCTCAGAAAAAGCACTTCGAGGTTTGGTACGTTCAATATCATGAGCGTTCGCAATTTGTGCGATTCGCTCATATGATATAAACCCCTTCCAGGCAGGGTTAGGGCTCACCTTACCAGGGCCTTTGCCTCATATAATCATTTCCACATGCATTGTTGCCTCTAACTGCTTCACCACCTGAACAGGCTTAAGTTAATAATACAGTTTCAACACAGTCTGCATGTTTTACAGTAGTATCACTGCCTGTATCATTTTTATTAACAAGCCACGGTGGAGCAGCGGTAACGTTGTTGCCTCACAGCACCCCGCGGTCAAGTGGCATTCGAAAGACATGCGTAAAATGGGCATGCCTTCGCTGAAGGTTGGGCGTCGAGCTGGCACCTCGGCACCCGTAAAAAAAAAATCTACTGCCAATCATTAACGGACCGGAGTTCTGCTGTGGCGACCCCTAACCCTAACCGGGAAAAGCCGAAAGAAGAAGAAAAACAACAACTGTTGGAAATATGTGCTTATGTAATGGTTTCTCCCTATTTTGACCTGATTGTTGTGCATCTTTGCGATTATCACATACTTTAGTACTTCCTATGCAGATATATTGTGATACACTTTCTTTTCCCATCAAGATTTCATTGACCTATAATCCCATATCATTCTTGTCTCCCTTAGATCTCTTGCTACTACATCTTGAATATGTCAGTTTTGTTTTGTTACTATTAAACTTTAAATTATTGTATTTCTGTGTAATAAGCCTCGATATTAACTGGGTTGCCGAGGACTTTCTTTTTATTGTTTTTCAATGAATACTTGGATTTTATAGACCTTCTTTCCTTAGGAGTTCAAATATCCTTAATATTATTTACAGTAATTAATTCCATTCCATCCCTGTTGTGCTCAAGACTATTATCATACTTTCTTCCAACCAATGCTGCCTTTAAATTCTCTTGACTCCCCTGGTACTAGAACAAGAATTACAAACTCATTTGTGACTTTCTGTGCTTTTGGTGGATCACAACAGGTACAGTGCTTCAAAAAATCCTCACTTAAAAGATCATTCAAATCATGCATATTTAAGGATTCCATTCTAAGAGACTTAAACACAATAAAATATCTTAAAAATCTTAATAACTTTAACATTTGTATTTAGTGTTTATTTTAATTATTCACATAAATAGAACTATATTCAGTAACTGCACAAAGTGTACTTAATTTTCAAACTGCAACTGTGTAAAAGTTAAAAATGTCTAAATGCTTTTAGAATACATAATAAACAATAGCATATAAAAACATGTGTAATTCCAGTATATATTCTAGGGTCTGAAGTTATGCTGTAACATCCTTTTAATACAAATATTTAAGTCAAAAACAAATAAACCTTGTGGCCAAGTAGATAGTTGTCTCTATCATACGCCACACTATTACGCCTAACTTACTCCAAATCCAGCTCCAGACAAGTGACAAGTGGAGTACCTCAGGGTTCAGTCCTGGGACCATTCTTGTTTGGCATCTACTTCTCTGAAGTACAGGCCATTACTAAGGGACTCTGGCTAACAAAGTTTGCAGATGACTGCAAACTGGAAGCCATTATTGAATCTCCAAATGATGTGGATACTCTTCAAAAGGGCCTTACAGAAACAGATGTTTGGTGCCAGAGCCATGGTCTCAAGCTCAGTGCTAAGAAGTGTATAGTTATCCCCTTTGAGAAAAAACATGTACCCGTGAATTACCACATAGGTGGCAGTACACTAAACACCGAAAGTGTGATAAGAGACTTAGGGACACAGGTGGACAGTGGTCTCACCTTCGATAACCACATCGCCACAACAGTCCAGAAATCCTTCTATGTGGCACACCTCATCACTAAGGGCTTTTCATCCAGAAAAAAGGAGGTCATTGTCCCACTGTACTCATCCCTCATTAGACCCATTATAGAATACAACGCCCCATTTGGTATGTACCTCTCAAGACACCTGCAATAACTGGAAAGGCTGCAGAAATACCTCACTAAAAGAATCACATGCCTAAAGCAGATGTCCTATGCTGACCGCCTTAAAAAACTCCAGCTATACTCTCGTCACCTATCGTCTACTCAGAGGCAATCCCTGCTTAACATACAAGGCCATGTCAAACCCAGAGCTGTTGGACATGCTACACTTAAAGAAATCTCAATCCCTCAGAGCCACACGCTCTAGGGATCTAAACCTTGTCTTCACAATAAACAAAACATGCTGAAGGGATAGGTTTCTGACCCAGAGACTCCCCAGACTCTGGAATAGACTGCTCATACATGTCAAGCATAGCGCCTCTTTGGCCCTCTTCAAAAGGAACCTCGACGATTGGATGGGAGAAAGGAAATTCACCCCATGGATCACGTCAGTCACCCTGCTAGACGGGTCCAGGGAAGTAAATAGTGTGGGAAGAAATAGCCAGGGAATTGTTATAGCTAGGCTTGTGTAGGCCCTAGGGCCAATAACCTAGTACCAACCTATGAACCTAACACTACTTACACGCACATCTATGACTCTTCATGCCTGCTTGCAGAGGCAAGCTTTATATAACAAACAGCCATTTCCGTTATATTGGCCACCAATGAATTGTTAAATCAGTACCCCCTAAGCTTTGTTACCTCAGGCAAAGCCTACAGCGCTTCAAAAGAAAATTTTCTGCTTACAGAAGCAAACTTTATATAACTAAGAAAGTGGTGCATAAAGATGTTAGATGTTATTTAAAGTGACACAGTTGTTTCATCTTTGACTTCAGGTTGAATAATTATCACCTAAAGGGACAGAAGGATAAAAAAAAGATCTGAGGAATTATAGAGAAGTATCACTGCTAAATTCAGCCAAAACAGTATTAGCAAAATGCTTGCAGCTAGATTAAATTATTTTTTTCCTAAATTAATTCAACAAAGAATATTCTTTTTCTTTAAAGAATGGAAAAATGTATCGTGCTATAAACTGTGACGTTACATCAGAAAATACTCTGGTAAAAGTGAACCTTTCTGTTCTATACTGTCTGATTCCATGTGACACTAATATGGACTCATTCAAATTCATGATAGACTCTAAGTAGTACAATAGTGATTAAATTAGGAACGTCTTAACGATTGTAGAGATTAATGAGCAATGTCTTTGATTTTATTGATAGTGTGTTCCTGCAGACCAGAGGGGAAGCTATGAGGCTGCTCTGGCTCCCAGTTTTGCTCAGTTGGTCTTAGGTGATTGAAAAAAATGTTGTATGTATGTATGGTAATGTATTTTGAAACAACATTAAGGAATATACTAGATTCATTGTTTTATGTGCTGGAGGTGACCTTGAACTACAGATGTTTTATGATTACTTGAATTCTTCCACAACTTTTTGAAGTTCTCTTAGAAGGTCTCTGAAGATGCTATTAGTTTATTAGATTTAGTTGTATATGTAGATGTTGAAAATATCAGGCTTGCCATAAAAGCAAATTTAAATGTCCCACTGGCAGTTATAGTTACTTACATTTTACATGCATGCACCCCCACATGTCTAATATAATATCCCAGAGGGGCAGTTAGAAGGACAAGTAGGCTAAGTAAAGAGGGCACCATTTTCATTCAGATCGCTGAAGAACTTTTGAAAACTTCATCAAAAGATGCTACTCTAGAGGTCATCTACAAGAAGTGTGTGCAAAAGTTTTGCAACTAAAAGCCATGAAATATGCTACTATGCAGAATCTTTTAAGAAAGGTTACAAAGACACATTATTTTTATTTATTTTGACATTTGTTAATCAGTTATGTCTGACTTAGCATGAACCCATTTTTAGCAGAGACAGAAAAGCTCCATACAAAAAAAATATAAAAACATATAGCACAGAAGGCTTTGGATACAAAATAGGCATTAAAATACAAAATAAAAATTAATACATACCACTAAAATCTCTTATTCAGGATAAAATAGTTCACTCCAAGAGCACTGAATTACAAGAGTATACAAGGATATATGAAAGTAAGTAAAGACACAAAGAGAATCTCAAATATGCACTTAGCAAGTAGACAAGTCCAAGAGTAAAGAAATATGGAGTATAAATACAGTTTAGTAGAGTTGTCAAGTGTGTTAGAGGTTAAAGAGCGAGGGCATTAAATTATTAGACTTTTGTTTCAGAATACTGTTAGGAGGTTTAAAAGTAAGGATAATGTGAATTAGAAGACTTAGGGGAATTTGGCAACTCCTCATTAATTTGCTTCATGTATAAGGGGAGGGGGCAAAGTTAGGTAAGTGTAATGAGGGATAAGTTGGAAGACAGTAAGGTTGGGGTTAATTAGGAAGCTGGAAATGTAATAGAAAGACAGGGAGAGGAGAAGGTGAGTTCATAGGGGAAAAGAGTGAAGAGAGGGGTGGTAGGAAGGGAAGTTAGGTTGGGTTTTGGCAGGGGCAGATATGAGTTCAGTGGGATTCTTTTAGTACTTTTCTGAAGTTGAGGGGATTGGATATGGTTTGGTCAGAGAGAGGAAGTTTGCTCCAAGCTAAGGCAACAGAGTAACTGTAGAGATGTTGGCCAACTTTTCTTTTGGAATTGTAGACTTCCAGGTGAATCTGGTCAGCACTGTAGAGAGAACGATTTGGAGTATAGAAGGAGATGAGATGGTGGGGCAGGATGTAGGTTTGTTGATAATGGAGTAAATAAGGGGTAGTTGAGCTAATAGGAGGTGGTGTTGGAGTTCAAGCCAGTTTAGGGATTTGAGAGTAGCAGTGGTGTGAGTTATAGGGTTGATATGCATTGAACCTAATGACTTTGTTGTAGGCGAGTTCAAGTTTAAACTTGAGAGGATTGTAAGTTGGTTGAAATGGATGAGGCACATAGGCTGGGAAGAAGATAGGCAAGGGAAAGTCTAGAATCCAAGTTTATGGTTGGTCTTTGTTACGCAATTTTGGATGTGCAGATCAAATTTTAATTGATCATCAATGATAGCGCCCAAGAGCTTGGTGTGCATTTCAATGTTAATAGCAGTGTTGAGAGATGTGATAATAAATGGAGATTTAAGATGAGAAAGAGATTTTTGGAGGAACAAGAGAAGCTTAGTTTTTTTGGGATTAAGTACAAGTTGATTGTCAGTTAGCCATCTTTCGATGGAGTTGAAGCAGTTTTGGGTTAAAGTGTGGAGACGTGACAGATTATCAGAAGTGCAGATGATAGTGGAGTCAGCTGCATATTGTATGAGAGAACACTGAGAGCAGGAAGTATGAAGACAGTTTGTGAAGATATTAACTAGTAGAGGTCCAAGAATAGATCCTTGAGGTACACCTGTATTAACAGGGAGGAATGGTGAGAAGGAAGTGAGCCATTTGACAGATTGCTGTCTGTTGGTAAGGTAGCTAGAGAACCATCTAAGAGTAGAATTACAGAGACCAATATTAGACATTTTAGTGATGAGCCTGGGAAGAACTACAGTGTCAAAGGCTTTGGAGAGGTATAAAAATAGACTGGATATACATTTGTCATTGTCCCTGGCTTGGGAGATGGTGTGGGTGAAGGAGATTAGAGCAGTGGATGTGCTATGTCTAGGGGAGAAGCCTTGTTGGGTAGGTGTGAGTAGATTTTCTTGTAGGATATACTCAAGTAGCTGTTTGTGTATGCATTTTTGTAGTATCTTAGAGGGGACAGAATGGCTGTGGGCCTATAGTTAGAGAGGTCAGTGGAGTGGCCTCCTTTTTGTATTGATATGGTGTAGAATTGTTTCCAGGTTGAGGGGACTGTCGATTTTTGGATAGAGCGGTTGATAAGGATGGATACAGGATAGGATAATGAACCAGCAGATAGCTTCAGAAAGGCTGTGGTGGTAGGTTGTCTGCCGAGGCAGAGCATGGCTTTAGTTTGTTTAGTAGTGATTTTATGTAGGGAGAGGGGACAGATTTGAGTGAAAAGGTAGTTTTGTGGCAAGAGGGAGAGGAAAGAATTGTGAGCTCAGTAGTGTGGCTATTCTTGGTAAGTTTTGCTGATAGAGTCAATGAAATACAAGTTGAGAATGGAGGCAGTTTCAGGGAGAGAGTTGTTAGTGCAAGGGTTAGGTGTACTGGGGTTACCTGGGTAGAGAATCTTGTTAATTGTGTTCCAGAATTTCGTAAGATTGTCATTTGGGTTTGTTTGAGGGTTTAGGTAGAAGTTTTTTTTAGCAATTAATGACATTTCTTTTAGTGAGATTTCGGCATTCTTTATAGGTTTGGAGTTGGATGGGGGATTGGATTTAGATTTTTGCCAGTTTTTCCAGTAATTATCCCTGTTGTGCATAGGAGATTGTATAGACTGAGAAAGCCAAGAAGCAAAGAGGGATTTTACTCTGATTTTACTAAGGGGAACAAGAGAATTGAGTTTGTCAAGAATAATGCTGTTAAATTTGTGAACAGCTTCCTCAAGGGGTAGGCTTAAGAAGAAGGACAAGTCTGTGGAAAAAACTCTATTGTTGAACTTGTCTGGGTTAAAATTAATGAGACTGCAGCACTCTTTGTATTTATATAGTCTGATTTGTTGAAGTGAGTACCTTTGAATGCAAATGGGAAGGTAGTCACTTAAAGAATCAGGTAGTGTTTTAGGGTTGTGGTACAAGTTTGGATTGGATACTATAAGCAAGTCTAGACTAATGATGGAGTTGGTTGGCTTGCTGTGGTGGGTAGGGGTAGAAATAAGTTGTGTGAAACTGTGGAGATAACTACTCAAGTTAGGGGAGTCAGTGGTCAAGGTTTATCAGTAAGTGTTGACATCATCCAAAATTATGGTTTAGTGTGAAATGTATGAGTGATCCAGCAAAAGAATATGTTCAAGAATGTGGATGTTATTACCTGGGGGATATATAATTCAGCAATGACTAATTTATTTGTAATTAAGTTTGCTGTTTTCTATTAAGAGTTTGGTAGGGTGAAAGTTGGGGAGAGGAATGGACAGAGGGAATAGGTTAAGTTAGTCAGAGTAAATTACAGCTACACCTCCTCCTTTTTTGTAGGCCCTGTCCAAGTGGAAGATATTGTAATCAGGGGAAGTATTATGTTGTCAATGATGTGGGGTTTAAGCTAAATTTCTGTGAGAATTTCTATGTTGGGTGAGTAATGGGCAATCCAGGCAAGACATTCACTGATTTTTATTGAAAAGGCTGTGAATATTCAATGAGTATATGGTTAAACATTTGGCAGAAGACTTGGGGTGTGGTAGATGTGAGGGTGTATGAATGGAGTTCTGAGAAGGGGCTTGGATTGATGGAAATATCTCCTGATAAGAATAGACTTTTGGTAATGTGTAAAAGTGTGTGAATCTTAGAGCTGTGGGTTTAGTATTTATACTTAACTTTGAGGGGTGTGATGGGTGGAGGATAAGTTTGATCTTCTGTAGGAATGGATTATATGAGTTAAATATGTGGTTTTATGGAGATAGTGTAGGGAGTTTCCAAGTGTGTTTGCCGGTAAGTGAGAGTAGGAGGTAAGTTTATAGGAGATAATTCAGTTAGATAGGAAGAGAGGTGAGAGAGTAGTACAAGGAGAGGAGTAAAGATGTATATGAGAAGAATGCTTCGGGGGGAGAGGGGGTATAAGTGGTGGTGGAAGTTAAAAGATGTTAAGTAGGCAAGACAGGTGAGTAGCTGTGGGGAGGAAGTGTCTGAAGAGGCAGTGGGAGGGGGAAGGATGGATGTAGTATAAGTGATTTAATTTAGGGAGAAGTATTTTGAGAGGCACAAGGTGAGCAGGGGAGTGTAGTTGTGGCTTAAACAGTGTTTTGATCAGTAGGAATAATTAGATAGGGGAGGATAGGCAGGATGGAAGAAAGAAATGTAAATGTTGATTGGAAGGAGAGAAGAGGAAGAGATGGAGTTGAAGGGGAGGGGAAAGTTAGGCTTAGAGTATAAATCTAGAGTAAATGGGGTGGGTGGGAATTGGGGCTAGGGTAGGGGAAGGGAGCGGGCTGATCCCCCAAGAGTGAACTTTCTTAATCAGTAAAAGTATGCAAGCTAATAGAAGATATGCTACAGCTTAGATGTCTGAAACAAATGTGCCCCAGAGAAAAATTGTAGTTTAACAGAGTTATTTGCCTTTGAGTTTGGGGCTAAGGCTTAAAAAAGGTTTTGCCAATTAGTAAATATAAGAAAGGGAAGTCTAGTTTAAAGCTGTTGGGGGTGGGGATTCCTCTTGCTATGTGCCTGCCAGGAAATATTAAACACCTAAACTAAGTTTAATACAAGAGGGAATCTGTAGAATCCCTACTTTTATGGTTGGCTCACTGTGGAAACAGTAGCACTGTGACCAATAGGTTCTAATGAAAGCACTTCAGCACTTCTCAGGGAGTTAGCTATTACCATGCTAAAAAGTGTGCTAGAATGTGTGCTCTCAAGTCTGTTATTAATGCTAAAAGCTTTTAATTTCCAGTGCCGTGTAAACAGGTAGAGGGTTTATGGTATGTTCACTGTGGAATCAGAAGCACCATGACTGATAGGTTCTAATGAAAGCACTTTACATATGACTTCTCAGGGAGTTAGCTATTATCACGCCAAGAGGTGTGATAGAATTTGCTCTCTGCAGTCTGTTATTCGGTGCCGGGAAAACAGGTAGAGGGGGATCAGGTTGACACAGAGCTGAAGAGGAATCCAGGCGACTTGAGAAGGAAAAGGCAGTATGACTGGTAATACACAATCTTTAATAGTCATGGACTTTACTACTGACTCTAATGACTCTAAATCTATAAGAAGTATTATTAACGTGCTATTATCTTAAGTGGTTTCAACATGTTCTGTTAATTACCAGATAATAAAAAACTCCACCAGCAGATACACGGCCACGAACAGAATATAATAGAAAGCCAGTATTTTTTAAAAGATAAAACAATTACTGTTCAAGGTCAAAACAGGCTGACACAAAAGTAAAGTTTTTCGATTCACACTAACACGTCTCTTCAGACCTTCAGTTCAATAACATAAAGTCTATTCAGACTCAAACTTGATTCTCATAAATCACTAATAATTCCAAGCTCAAGTAGAAAAACGAGCATAAAAAACTTCACGAACATAAAAAACTTTTTTATTAACGGCAAAATCAGTCAGTGGTAAGTGCTTTCGATATACAGCATTTTCAAACCAATACAAGCCAATACTAAGAAGTGCTTTTATAAAGCCTCCCCAATAAGACAATTAAACATTCAATTAATTAATTCACTACTTAAAAAAGTACTAACCAAAAACTAAAACAAAACAATAAAACTCATAATACTGCTGTTTAAAGGCACATAAATACACAGCATATAAATAAAAAATACATAATATATATATATATATATATATATATATATATAAATTATTTCAAAAATTTCCTAAATACATTATAACTAAAACCTTATTCATGAATATGTAAATAATGAAAAAAAAAAATAATTTATTATGTTTGTGCCTATACTTCCTATTTTTAAGGGCAGGTTTCAGGGGAATCCTGTCATTAAGTCCAGGAAAAACATGGGCTTGTAGCTTGATGATCCATTTAGTTTCTGCTTGCTCAGTATAATTCTCTAAATCACCACCTCTGATACTAGGTAAATTAACATGTATTACTGAAAATTTAAAGTTATGCATGGCATTATTTTGTAAAACATGCTTAGAAAGAGCATTAACCTCAGACTTAATACAAATTTGATACAGATGTTCCCTCACCCTTTCTTTTAACTTTTTATCAGTCTTACCAATATAAAAAGCAGTGCAGCATGTGCAGATAGCAATGTAAACAACATGTTTAGTGTTACAGTTGGCATTAATATTAAAAATAAACACTTGGCTAGTCACTGGATGTACAAACGTATTAGTATTAGAAATAAAGCAGAAAAAGTTACATTTATTACATGGTTGAGTACCACTAAAAATTGTAAACCCTGATGGTTGCCTATAACTAGGAAAGCATAATAGCCTATGCAAGTTCTTTTTGTTTTTATAAACAAATTGAGGCTGTTCTCCTACTAATTTCTTGATCTCTGGATCAATTGTAAGCAAATCCCAGTGTTTATTAATTATTTCTTTAATCGATTGAATATCCTGAGTAAAAAACACAGTTACTTTCTGCTGCTTATTCATGTTCTTGGATACACTAATCCTATCTACTTTTTATACCTCCATACCTGCTTCAGAAAAAATGAGGCATGCTCTGTCTGTTCTAATATTCCTAGTATATGTGAAGGCTTTCTCTATTTCTACTGATTTGTAATTTCTAGCATGTAGCCTTGCATCCAAGTCACCCAGTTCCCCTTCAAAATCACAACATAAAGGATTCAATCTTGATGCTCTAATGGCTTGTCCTTTGATTATATTAGAGAAAATATGATTAGGGTGCGTACTATCCCTATGTAGTAATGTATTTTTATAACAGGACTTCCTATGCATACCCATATTGATTTGTCCATTCGCCAACCACCAAATAGATACATCTAAAAAATGTAATCTCATTTCTAGAATAAGCCATAGTGAATTTCAAAAAAGGGGTCGAAGAGTTAACATAATTCTCAAACATTTTTAATTCTTCTAGGTTGCCCACCCAAAGAAGAAATAAATCGTCGACGAAACGTCTATAGAAAGACACGTGTCTTTGATATAATTCCAAATGAAATAGTTGCTGCTCTTCCTATAGAGCCATAACCAAGTTGGCATAGCTATTGGCACATGAAGTGCCCATAGCTACGCCATCCTTTTGTAAGTACAGATCTTCGTTAAACAAGAACACATTACTTTCCAAAAACATTTCTAATAATAGGTAAAGAAAGTCAGTTTTACTCGATGGCATATCAAAATGTAAAGTTAAATACATCTGAGTGCTTTCCAAACCTAAATCATTAGGAATGTTAGTAAATAGCGATTTGACATCCATCATAACCATTATAAATGGAGAATGTTCAGGTAGATATTTAGTCCCTTCATAAAAGTCCAATAGGAACTGTTTCGAATCTTTAAGTATATACTGGTTAGAATCCACTAAAGGTCTTTAAAGTTTTTTCTATAAAAATAGAGAGAGGTTCTGTGGCCCACCCTCGACCAGAGACTATTGGTCTCATTGGGGGGTTTACTGGGTCCTTATGAACCTTGGGTAAACCTTGGATAACAGGGACAGTGGGACTCTCTACTAAAAAGAACTCCTACAGCTCAGAATCTATTATATCCATCTTGTATAGATCATCTAATGTGCTATATACGCTGGCTATAAACTTCTGAACATCTGAATCTATAATAAGACTATAAAAATGTATGTCATTCAACATCTCTTTCATACAATAATCATAAAAAACCTTATCTAATTTCACAATAGGACCTCCCTTATCTGCGGGTCTGATAGAAATATTTCTATAATTCATTAAGTCATGCATTGCCCTAATCTGTTCAGGGGTCAAATTATTCTTCATAGAAATACCTGTATCTTTACCTAATGAGTAAATATCTCTCAACAATTTTACTAAAAGCATCAAGTAAAGGATGTAGGTTAGGTACATAGAGGCTAGGTTTCTTAAATTGTTTTTTCAAATTTCCTGGATTAACATCAGTATATAACATTTTTAGTTGTAAATTTCTAACAAAAAATTTAACATCTAAGATTGTATCTGTTAAACTACTTTGTCTGGAAGGTATAAACGATAAACCCTTATTCAGGACTTCAAATTCAAACCTGTCTAGGGGTCTATGTGAAAGGTTCCACACTATGTCATCCTTTCCCACATTTTCTTTAGGGTAGGCTCCTTCATTTCGCCTACCCAATTTTAATTGCAAGGGGGAAGCTGACATTTAAGATAGACTGCTTTCTGCAGGCTTTGTAGTTTTAGGCTTCAGGTAGCTAAGTTGGCATTTAGTCTCTTGTATTCAGTTTAGTTGGCCATTCTTGCTACTAGGATTTTCCAGTGTGCCACACATACTGATGCCTTAAAAGCAGTTATTAGATTATTTTTATTTTGTCTGTGACACTTGTCGGAATACTGCACAGCGGCCACAGTGGTGCAGCAGTTAGCATTGCCGCCTCACAGCAAGAGGTTCTCTGGTTCGATCCTCGGCTGGGGTGCCTTCTGTGTGGAGTCTCCCTGTCCTCCCTGTGGTCATGTGGGTTTCTTCTGGGTGCTCCAGTTTCCTCCCACATCCCAAAGACATGCTGTAGGTGGATTGAACACTCTAAAATGGCCCTAGGTGTGAGTGTATGTGTATGCGTGCCTTCTGTGCAAGGTTGGGTGCCGGGCTGGCAACTCAACACCGTAAAACTCCACTGCCAATCATGAGCGGACAGGTGATCCACTGTGGCGACCCCTGACCGGTAAAAGCCGAAAGAGGAAGAAGAAGGTTATGGTTTCAGTAATTTTTTTTTTTGCAGATAAGTGATTAGCCTAGTTTACTAAGCTGCCATTTCATGGAGTAGATAGTGTGAGATTCTAAAAGTGAAAACTTAATACTGACTTTTTTTTTATTCTGCAAATCTGTATTTTTATTAATCACGTAGGTTCAGTTTTACAAAGAATATATGTATGAAAATTTAGTTTTGTTTGCTTATGACATTCTGCTTACACATCTTGTAATAAAAATAATGTATAACTCCCTTTAAATGAATCAAACTAGCATCAAAAGATTCTCTTTGTAGCTAAAAATCAATTATGAATGTGAAATTGCTCATTGAAAAGCAATTTCTGCTTCTGTAATTTCATGACCTGTGATATTGTTTGAAGTGGCAAAATGATTCCCATTGTGTTTTGTGTTCATTTGCAAGCAGAAGAACAGAGAACCCTGGTGACAGTGGAAGAGTGTCTCAGGATTAAAAAAAACAGCATGGGAATGACAGCAGGTTATTAAAGAATCATGTTCTCTTCTGTCTTCACTGCAGAGTTTTGCTTTTCTTTCTCAGAGCTGAATTAAAAGGTTAAGAACAGCTATCAGCTAATGGATTTCCTCCCTTTCAAGGGCTTAGCTGTATTCATGATAGCATGAGAGGTGCGTGATTCAGGTACAGAAGATAATTAAAATAGCAAACCACCGGATGCTGATTTCACAATCATTTTTTTCTGCTTTGGTTTTAGCTATTAATCCAGAGTGTACTATATTTATGAGTTCATGGAAGTTTCTTTTTACATTCTGAAATTATAGCTAACATAAGATTACAACTAGTGAAAGATGAACTGGCAGCTTTCCATTGGTCTTAACTTAAATATACGTTGTGCTAAGTTAACTACAGATTGCAGTTTTTAAATGTAGATTAAAAGTACATTAAATACTGATTATTACAGTCATTTTCTAAGGCTTTGGCATTGATAAACTGCCCCAGACCACAGGCACAAACTGTGAGGGTTCTACATAAAGACAGTTTTCTGTCCCTTTTTCTTTATAGTGTTAAGCCTTCTCTAGGAGCTTTTTTGATTTTAGAACTCCATATACCATTTATTGACAGTAAAACAGAGCATAGTTAGGTTTGCAGTTTTTTTCTCTTTCCTTTTTTTTTTCTTAACATATCTGGCTTAATGGCTTTCATGCCTGTACCTTATAGACCCCTTCTTCCCTCCTTCATCTGTGGGACTGGATTTAGGTCCATTCATTCCTTAGGCAGGGTAAAAGCCTGGTAAGAGCTAATCAGGCACTACATCATTTGTAGACTGTTGCTCAGTGCGAAAGAGTGGGCCATTCTACAAGTAGTGTGAACCCTCCTTCCCTATACCGCTCAACCTCTTAACACAAGAAGTCTGGAGAAAGCCTAAAATAATGGGAGGAAAAGGGCCCAAAACAGGGATAGATTTTAAATATTGCCCTTATAAACTTAGAAAGTTACTAAAATAATATGATTTTTGTTAACATGCATTTTCTGAAGGATATAAAGTCCGAAACTCAAATGTATGTCATTGTTTAGTGACTTCAATCCTCCGTGATTTGCCAGAAAAATATTTTACGAAGAACAGGCCAAAATATGAAGCACAAATCTAGACATTCTTCAAAAATAGGGACAGTTGAGAGGTATGTTCCCTACTTTACCCCTTCCCTCGACAGCTTGTGATTCATTTAGGCGCAGGGAGCTCATGCATACTGCATACATGTCAGCTTCCTGCCCACATGCTGTACTGCTGTGCAGGATAAGCTCACTAGGCTTATTGTTGCAGGTGGTACACCTACATTCTTGCAGGTTTTGCCAATGTAGCGAGATGAGATAACCTCTTTACACGTGGGTAAGCTGGTGTCCACTGTTGACTCCCATCCTCCCCTGCTCTGCCTCTCTACCACCCATTCTGCTGATTGAACACTGATCAGCTGGGTTATTCTCAGGGCTTTATCCCTGTGTTATAAAAAACAGAAGTCCATCGTCACAAACACGCTTTAATACAGCAAAGCATTCGGTTAAACAACCTTTCTCAATGCTAGAAAGGTTGTTTAACCGAAAGCTTTGCTGCATTAAAGTGTGTTTCTGACGGTGGACTTCTGTTTTTTTTATAGTACTCTAATCTTCCATTTATCAGAGTACCAGTCGGTTCCTGTCTTTATCACTGTGTGCCCGGAAGCTAGGGGATCAGTTGTTTTCTTCTTTTTTAGTCATGCTGCCTCTGATATCCTTGATACAAGATTGCAGTTGTACACCCATAGGGATATCTGGCTACTAAAATGATCAGGCCAGAGGACTGATTTTCTTCTGTGCCTTTATCCCAAATATGTTTTGACTTCTTGCAGCAGTATAACTGTTATTCAGACATGTACTGTTTGCACAACTGCTTTCAGCAGAGACTTCACTACTTCTAGAGTCTGGATAGCTTGTCTAAAGCAGGAAAAGTCAGACGAAAAGATTTTAGGTGCAAATATAGATACTCGAATGATGATAATTCTCCCTCGGGATGTGATGGATGTGACGATGGAAGTCCTTTGGTACGTCAGATTCCTGTGGAATAAGAATGCTTAGTCGCTGGTACATATTCATCCTCTGATTTCTTTATGCTTCAAGGATTTTCTTTGCTGGCTCATGTATTTTAAACAACCACTGCATGCCTTTTATTCCTTCTTTTTCAAACCAGGGACTGACAGTGTATTTCATATATCCCCTACTAAAAGGTGAGAGTCATGCACGTGGCTGTTTTAGTATTCATAGCGGGTTTAAGGCCAGGAGTGATTTGGATTGTGACAATGTTTCAGTAACATGGTACACAGTAAGCAGGAGGATACCAGTTTTGCAGACTTGCAGTTGTAATATTGGAACATGTACCCTAAATGAATTTGTCCCTTCAGACCTTTTACTTTCCAATACAATGTAACACTCTGTAAGATCAAATCCCATGTTCCAAAAAAGTAAGTAGATGCACAGATGTTTTTCATGATCATACATGTGAGAACTCTGTAAAGGTGAACATCTTTGGCTGTTGTCTGAATCATCAGCCCCCTATATTTTATTTTTATTTTTTATTTATCATTTGTTGACCGGGAAAGTATATATTGTTTTTGAACTTAGATAAACAGTGTTTTTTGCATTATTTGGGACAATGACATTATACATGTATTTCTTCATTTTCTCTGATTCTGAAACTACTATTTGCTATTTGAAATAAAAAAGAGAAAACAAAGCAGCTCTAGCTCTTGTGGCTTCTATCTGGCCAAGTCAGCTATAGTTCACTCTACTTGGGGGAAGCAACTATCAGCTCCGGAAACCTAGTACTGAAAATATGTATCAGTAGCAGAAAAAAGTGACAGTTACATGATGGAGTAAGTTTCCCCTTACAGCTGGAAGAAGTTTGGTATTAACTCTCTCCAGAAATACTTTATATATTAAGGATATAGAAAATATCAACATCGAGTTATGGCATTCAATGCCTTCAGATTCAGTAAATCGTAAGCTTGACATGTAAATATTTGAACTTCTTGAATACATGGCTGTACCCTAACTACTGATCTTGCCTCCTGATAGCAATCCCTCAATGCAGCAAGCGAGCAGATCCCTACAGTCTAACAAAAATTCTGGCATTTAGAGAATATGGCCAACTTGATTTCATATGTTGTACCTTTCTGACTGTTTATCTTTTCCATCTTATCTGTTTACTCCATGCACTTGTTTAGTTACCTTGTCTCCCATTTCTTTAGGCATTTGGTGCTATTCACCAGATGGCACAGGGTAATCAGTTTACTGCTTCTGTTCCATAATGATGTACTGTTAATGTTAAGTTGTCCATCTTGCCTTCGTTCTTGCTGTTTGGGTTCAGAGCCGATCCTCGGCTCCGACTCGGCCATCTTCTATAGCTCGAGAGCTGTTTACTGGCTCGAGGCTATCCCTTATCCCAGCATGCACAGCGTCAGTTACCCAGATCTCGTTTGCCGCTTCAGCTGCGAGGTTGCTTCCTTACTGGCTCAGGCTTAGTATAGTTTTTTTCTATTGATATATTGTTGTTTATTCTTGAAAGTTTGTCAAGTTTTTGTCTATTTTTTGTCTAGATAATATTCCTGTAGCCCTTATATTCTTGTGTATTTTAGCTTTGTTGGCGTCGCTCCATAACTCGGAGGCCTTTTGTTCCCTTGAACTCGTTTAAATCAGAGAGTTCTCCCTTCCCCTAGGATAGCCGTTTAATAAATTAGAGGCTTTCCTTCTGTTCCTTAACTAAAAAAAAAAAAAAGTCTATTTCTTTCTTGTTTTTTGTAGTATAGCTTTTTATTATTGTTGTGGATTTTGTTACTTTTATGTCTCAAGATACCAAGGTATCTGGCTTCAAAAAGTGTGACTCATGCTGTCAGAAAATGTCTCTGACAGATGGGCACATTAGTTGTGTATATTGTTTGGGCACTGTTCACCTGCAGGACTCCTGTTCTATATGTCCAAGGGTCCTGCAGGAGCGCAAAAGCAAATTAATCCTTCGGGGATTATTGAAGCCTCAGGATTCTCTGGTTAAAAGTACTTAGCCAGCGAAATCCCTTAAGTCTGTCAAGCCGTCGGCTCCCCCTTTGGAGCTGACTCCTTTACTTGACCAACAAAGTATGTCGGTGCCGACTGGCACCAACAAGACAACTCCTCCGTCAGCTCCATCTGCTATTTCAGAGCCGTGTCGGAGCCATAAGAGACTGAGGTCTCTGTCCTTGGAGTCCATCCACTCGTTACCTTTGTTAGAGTGAATGTAGCCATCATTCTTCCCACTCCTCTCGATCCTCTAGATTATTGGATCATGATGTGGAGAGAGTAGTAAGTAGGTTGCTTAAGTCACAGGCACTGGCAAAAATTCTGTCCAGCCCACCTCAACAGGTATCGGCTCCAACCGCCTCTATTTCTGTTCCTCCAACTACATTTAGCTCTGAGCCGGAGACCATGGATCCGCAGGTAGTAGAACCATCGGCGCCGATCATCATCTCTCCTTCGGTTCTGACGTCAGCTCCGATTAGCTCAATTGTACCTTCTATCGAGGGATCTGGGCGCCAAGGCTCTCTCGTCAGCTCCGGGGGGGGGGGGTGGCATCAGACCCTTGTCCGACCCCATTCTCCCCATCAGAGCTTTAGCGCAGGTGAGCTCTGCTCCAACATTGGCCTCGGAGCCGTCACCCTCGATGCAGAGAAAGACTCCTGTTTCTTCAGAGTCGGTGCTTTCTCTGCCTAGAGGTCGGGACGCCTTTGAGGTCATGCAGAGTGTGCTGTCCCCCGAAACAGCTCTACTGCCAGCTCCATCGGCTCCTCCCCCTGTGGTGTCTTTTCCAACCTCTACTCCTCCTCCAGACCCCAAGCGTAGGGAACCTATGCCCCAGGACACCCCATTGGGTGATCCCTCTTCTTCGGAAGCCTCCCCTGATCACTTGGAGGAGCCTCCCCGGAAGAAGTGCAAGAGGAAGCACATAGACTCCCCTGAGTCTGTCACTTCAGATACAGACCTGGATGAATCGGAAGGGTCCACAAGGTCTCCCTCTGAAGATGTTTCCTTTTCGGACATCCTTGAAATGCTTAGACAGAGGAGGGACTGGACTTCCCTAGCCCCTACCGAGGACGAGTCTGTATACCTGGACGCATTCGGTTCCCGACCTTCCACCTCCTGGGAATCTCCTCCTTTCGATCCACTCATGTCTGTAGTGGCTCAAAAGGCTTGGTCAGCTCCAGATTCTGTGGAACCTACTCTGAGGAGACCAAACAAATTTATTACAGCCCCCCAGGATAAGCAATTCCTATCCAAAGGTGTGCCCGTTGATACCATGGTGGTAGCAGCAGCCACCAAGAAAGAGTTAGCAGAAACCTCTTCATCTGTTCATCCTCCGAACAAAGAATCTCTGAAGATGGACAGATATGGAAAGCTAATGTTTGCTTCAGCGACCTTTTCAATGAGGTCCCTGAATTATCTATGCCATTTTACATGTCTTCAAAGGGATCTCCTGAAAGAGCTTGGAGATACCCTTCAAGATCCTACAGCTGAGGGAGCATCAGCTAAAGTAGCTTCTCAGCTTGCGACTCTTAATTCCATAGTCAATTCCTCCATGAGGCTTATTTCCTATGCAGCCGATGGAGCAAGCAGAGCCACAGGGACAGGTGTGGCTCTCAGAAGACATGCATGGATGCAGCTGTGTCGGTTTGCAGAACCCTTTCGAGCGTCCTTCACCAGTACTCCCTTTGATGAAGCCTTTCTCTTTGGGCCTCAGGTGAAAGACACGTTGACCAGGTGTGAGCAGGAAGGCAAGACTCTCTCTGCCGTGGGAGTCCATTTTTCCACTCCTTCCAGACCTTATTCCAAGGGTCAGAAGATCGGAAGGATGTGGTTCCGAAAATCCCAGGGACCCTTGCCTGACACACGTGGTGATTTTTTCCCCCAGGGGCAGAGGGGGAAACAACAATAATAGATGCTGCCCTCGTGGCAGAGGCGGACCGCAGAACCAGGGTGACAGAGAAACCTCTGCCAAACCCTTCCAGCATCCCTGAAGGGTTGCCCAACTGCTCACCTCTGGAGGCAGTCGGGGGAAGACTTTCACTGTACACAAAAGTCTGACAAAATATAACAAGAGTGTCGTGACTAGCAGGTTTACTTAACGTAGTGGTGTCCGGCAGGGAGCTATACCCAAGCAAAGGAACAATGTGTACTACAACAGAACGAGAGTTCAAAAACCCAGGTGAACTGTGAAGTGATACCCTCTAATTATTTAGAGACTGACTATTTGTTAAACACGCAAAATTTTGTGGACAATATCACACCATTAGTTGTTGGACATGATTTTATGGTTGATGAAGTTACCATTGAACACCAATTTAATGTTGACACGACTGTACCATTAGTTGACGACAGTGCTGAAGTTATAGAAGATGGAAGTGTTGTTTTCTGTGAAGTCGACCAACTTGATGCAGAGTTAGTTAAACCTGTTGTTAGAGTTAACGACACGGGTGACTTTAAGATCTATAATTTTTCTTCAGTGTCTGTCCCCAATGAATTGGTTGATTTATTGGCTAAGGGATATACGTACGTTCCTAAAAACAATTTGGACTTGGTTAGTACGACCCTAGACATTAAACTTTATACTCGAAAATTGAACTTTAATTTAATGCTCGGCGGGTATGAGGGAAATAGTACAACCCTTAATCCATTTCGGATTTCTAGCACGTTTAACCCACCTTTGCACCCATTAATCCAACTATTTGAAACTATGTGTGAGTTGGATTTGAGACATAATGTAAAACATTTGACCAATTCTGACAATCCTTATGCCAAAAACAAAGAGAGTGAATTGATAGTTTGTTCGACTTCATAACCTACGTGTTTGTAAACCTGACAAAGGGGGAGGTGCTGTAATATTTGACCAGGATGATTACTTCAATAGGATGACTGATTTGGTCAATAATGCGGCTTACAAGGTTAGTTCTAGATCAGAGACGAATAGGGCATACTCTACCATCAAGAATAGTATTGAGGATATGTTTATTGAAGGTAGACTACATGAAGAACAATACAACTATATGTTAGTTTTACATCCAAGATACCCAAGGTTATTTGGTATACCCAAAATCCACAAGAACATTAACCACCCCCCTATGCGTCCTCTTGTGGATAGTCGAGGATCACCTACCTACACATGTGCCAAATTGGTCGACTCTATCCTCAAAAAATACCTTAAGGACGAAGAGCACATTTGTAAGGACTTATGGTCCTTCTTAGCTAAAATTAACACACTAGACTATGACATCAATTGTAACTTTTTAACGATTGATGTCAAAGATCTGTATACCCCATGACATAGCCACTGAATGGGTGGCCGCCACCCTCAAAAGGAAAAATGCCTCCACTATGGAAACTTCTTTAGTAATTGAATTACTCGAAATAATTTTATATAACAACTACTTTACTTTAGGAGACAATTTTTACTTGCAGAAGGTTGGGGTAGCAATGGGCTCCCCTTGTGGGGCCAGTATAGCAAATATAGTGATGACATTTTGGGAAAGAGAATATGTTTTTAACAACAATTTCTTAAATGAGAAAATTCGCTTTTATACCAGATACCTGGATGATATATTCATACTACTTGAAGGTGACGAAGCGTTTAGTCAAAGTATTATTGAGGTTTTTAACTCATCTACCACCTTTTTGAATTTTACTTCGACCTTTAGTACAAGTGCTGTTGCTTATTTAGATATATGGTTAGAGAAAAAAGTGGAATTGAAAGCATTTGTAGCTACTTTTCATAGAAAAACTACATACTCTAACACTTTACCAGTTGTCACCCTAACTTTCAAAAGAGATCAGTCGTTAAGGGACAACTCGTGAGAGCAGCCCGTATTGTTAGTATGGATTCTGATTTTAAAGATGAATGCGAACATTTGAAATCTATGTTTACACTCAGGGGGTATCCCCCTCCCCTTTTGGAAGCGCTTATAAAAGAAGTCACCTTTAAAGGACAGACAGGAGTGTATAAACCCATACTGTGTACACATACTGATACACCAGTGATTAGTGAAGAAACAAATATGAGTGATTTTTACAATGCACCTAACGATTTTTTGATAAATTCCACTAATGTAAACAAGGAAAACTGCCCTAGACTAATTTTAACTTTTAACATCAATAGTTACGTTACAGTGGACATTATTAGAAAGAACTGGGACATTTTCAAAACTAATTCTTTATTGTACAATAAGTTGGGGACTCGTCCCGAAATTACATTTAGGAGAGGTAGAAATTTGAAAAATTTATTAGAACAACCTCCTACTTGTTTTGTTAAAACTCCTGGGACTTTTAAATGTCAGAGCTGCAACAGGTGCAATTGTATTTTTGAAACAAATAAATTTAAAATTAATGGAAAATCTTATAATTTGAAATATAGAACAAATTGCAATTCGCGTATGGTTGTTTATTTGGCACTTTGTCAACAATGTCCCGGGTTCTACGTTGGAAAGACCGAACGTAGACTCCGGGACCGAATTTATGAACACCTTTATGCTATAAAGAGAAATAAACAAGAGAATGCGTTAGCAAAACACATTTCTCTATTTAAAGATCATCAGTTTAAATTTTTAATTATAGATCAAATTTTTGATAACCACCAAGGTGCCCCCCTTCATCTGCTATTAGAAGAGAAAGAATTAAAATGGCAGATTAAATTGAATTCTTACTCATTTCCAGGTCTTAATGACCTGTGTTCAATTAGCTGTGTGTTGAAGTTGAAAAGTTTAAGACGATAAAGTCTTTATGTTACGTAGTTTTAGACACTTAAATTTAAGATTATTTTTAAATATTTATGCTATTTTAGAGTTTATGTCTAGACATAAGGATATATTTTTTAACATATTTACATAGGATTAGATTCATTAAGGGTTCGTAGTGATGTTATTTTACATTATGTTACTTTATTTACCTAGTATGACTTTAAGAGTTGATTAGATGTGATTGCACTTTACCATCGTCAGCTGATACCATCGTCAGCTGATTATGTATGTACTGGGTTATTTAAGCTGTTTGTACATTCTATTTTTTAAGTTCTGAGGAAGTCTACTGACCAAGTAGACGAAAAGCGCTTAAACTGTTCATTAAAGTGGTCGTGACTTTTACTTCTTTGGATTTATTTGGTGACTACTGCAAGCCTTCGCTTTGGTGCTTGATTTCGTGTTTTTCTAAAATATAACAAGAGACAGATGGGTACTATCAGTCATATGTGGAGGTTAAAAAATTCCCTTCCATCACTCCCCCATAGAATCAAAAAAGCCCATCCCAGATGTCCCACCCAATCTAAGGGATCAAGCAGTTACAGAAGTTTCAAGACTGCTAGAAAAAAGAGCCATTCAAGAAGTCCCACAGACCAGCTAGGATCTGGAACTTGCTCAAGATTCTTTTTAGTTCCAAAAAAGACAGGGGACTGGAAGCCAATACTGGATCTCAGCAGATTGAACAAATCTGTACAAAAAGAAAAGTTCCGGATGGTGACACTGCAGTCCATTTTCTGGGACAGGACAATTGGATGTGCTCGATAGATCTTCAGGACGTGTACTACCATATCAAGATGGACAGACACTCCAGGAGATTTCTTCGCTTCCGGGTAGGGGCCAGTCATTACCAGTTCAGAGCTCTGCCCTTTGGTCTCACCTCAGCCTCCAGGGTGTTCACCAAGTGTATGGCAGTAGTCACGGCTCACCTGTGGCATCAAGGATTCCAGGTATTTCCCTATCTAGACGACTGACTCCTGACTGCTACCATCAGGCATCAACTCCTCATGCACTCAACTAGGCATTACAGTAAATTTCGAAAAATCTGCCTTGTTGCCCTGTCAGTCTATCACATACATAGGAGCAGAATTAAACACAAAAGAAATGTTTGCAAGATTACCACAGGAAAGGGTTTCCACTATTCATCAACAAGTGTTAATTCTAATGCAGAGCAAAAGGGTTCAAGTCAGACATGTCCTCCAAGCTCTAGGCTCCATGGCAGCTGCCATTCTTCTTGTCCCATTAGCGTGTTTCTACATGAGAATCCTTCAGTGGCTTCTTTTCATGCAGTGGTCTTTCCAGAAACTACCCATGTCTCACATGATCCTGATCACAGAAACATGCAAAAGGCACCTTTCTTGGTGGATGGTATCCCCACTATTAATTCAGGGCAGACCTTTCATACAACCCCCTCCAGTAGCCACAGTGACCACGGACGCCTCCCTGATAGGGTGGGGGGGGGGCATTATTTAGGTAGGACAGTCCAAGGCACTTGGCAACCTCACAAGTACCATCTGCATATCAATGTTCTAGAAATGAGAGCAGTTCTCCTAGCGTTGCAAGCCCTTCAGGACTGTCTTCCTTCGGGGACCATTGCAGTCCAAATGGACAACATGTCAGTGGTGTGGTACATCAACAAACAGGGCGGGAGCAGGTCTTAACCCTTGTGTTGAGAAGCACTCAGACTGTGGCAATAGGCAATTTCCTCTCAACGTTTTCTGATAGCAACGCACATCCCTGGGAAATCCAACATTTTAGCGGACAGGCTCAGCAGAGCTATCATCATGCCTCACGAGTCGTCTCCGAATCAGGAAGTTGCGGATCTTATCTTCCGCAAATGGGGACAGCCTTGCTGCGACCTATTTGCCACTCCTCTCAACAACAAATGCTGCAGCTACTTCTCCCTACTTCCTCTTCCAGGTCATATACCCAGAGATGCTCTAGTCCACGATTGGCCTCAGGGACTCCTTTACGCTTTTCCCCCTTTCCCCCTAATTCCAAGACTCGTACAGAAAGCAAAATTGTTGGGTTGCAAAATGATCCTCATTGCCCCATATTGGCCTTGACAAATATGGTTCCCGTTCCTACCCCTCCACATTCTGGATCAACTGTGGATTCTGGACCCAGTTCCAGATCTTCTGATTCACCAATCAGGCGGGTTGCACCAGTCCCTTCAAACTCTCTAGCTCACAGCTTGGTTACTCCACTTCCAACCTTAGCCAGGCTTTCCAATATCTCCCCAGCAGTCCGTGATATTATTGTTTCCTCACATAAGTCTCTACTACGAGTAAAATGTATGCTAGTAAATGGAAACGGTTTTCTTACTGGGCAGAATCTAGAAATTTGGATCCTTTCTCAGCCCCAGTCCATGAAATTCTTGAATTTCTAGCACAGCTTTTTCAGTCTGGTGCGGCTTCTGCTACCAATTGAGTACAACTAGCTGCCATTTCTAATTTTCATATCGGTATGTTTAATTCTAGCATAATGTCTCATAAGCTCTGCAAAGCCTTTATGAAAGGAGCATCTCTTCTTAGACCCCCGATTAGAGATCCTCCCCCTCCTTGGGATCTCAGTTTAGTTTTAGCCTCCTTAATTTTGCCTCCCTTTGAACCGGCAGCATCATGCTCTTTAAAATTTCTTTCTTGGAAGACACTTTTTCTGGTTGCTATCACTTCAGCTAGACATGTCTACGAACTTCAAGCACTATGTGTTCGTCCTCCTTACCTGGTGTTTCACAAGGACAGAGTTTCTCTGAGGACCAATCCATCCTTTATTCCTAAAGTCTGCTCAGAGAACAATTTAAATCAATCCATAGATCTCCCAGTTTTCTTTCCTAATCACAGCAACAAGGCAGAATACAAGTTCCACCAATTGGATGTGCACAGACAATTGCGTTTTTACCTCCATAAAACTAAGGAACTAAGAAAGTCAGACCAGTTATTTCTTTCTTATACTTTCAACAAACAAGGCCTTCCAGTTTCTAAAGTGACCTTATCCAGATGGTTATCTGATACTATTGCCTTTATTTATCAGTTACGAAATAAAGAGCTACCAGTTAAACCAAAAGGTCATTCCACTAGAGCATTAGCCACCTCTGTAGCTTTTCAGTCTAGGTTGCCCATAGACTCAATCTGTGCAGCTGCCACTTGGGCAAACCCCCACACTTTTATCTCTCATTACAAGGTAGATATGGTCTCCCGGAGCACAGCTTCCTTTGGTTCTGCTGTTCTGAAGAGTTTGTTCCAATGAGCCACCCGGGATTTTAGGTGCTAGGGACGCTGTCCCAAACAGCAAGAACGAAGGCGAGATGGACAACTTAACATAAAGAAGTTATGTACCTACCATAACGTTCCATGTTAGTTGTCTTCATCTCGCCTTCCTTCGTGCATCCCTCCCTCCCTCCTTCCCCCTTCCTAGAGGATTGTGAGGAGTTACCTTTTGTTTTCACTGGCTGAGCATCTTTTATTACTTCACATGCCAGATAATTTATAACTCTTTCCTTGTTTAGGTGTATTGGACAACCAGTTTTTAGTAACTGGTTACTCTACTTATGTCTAGTGAGCGCTATCACAAACAAGATCTGGGTAGCTGATGCTGGGCATGCTGGGATAAAGGGGTAGCCTTGAGCCAGTAAAGAGCTCTCGAGCTATAGAAGTTGGCCGAATCGGATCCGAGGATCGGCTCCGAACCCAAACAGCAAGAAGAAAGGCGAGATGAAGACAACTAACATGGAACGCTATGGTAGGTACATAACTTCTTTTTTCTGTACGTGGTCCTTTATCATTTGTTTAGGTATGGACTCTGTAGACATCAGTCATACAGGCTGGAAGTGAAACATCCAGTCACATTTTAAGTGAACACTCAGTAAGCTGCTCAGATTGTTTTGTGACTTTGGAGCAACTGCTTTAGGCACAGAGCCTACTTTTATGTCCATTTTATATTATTTATCTTTTGTAACAGTACAGTGTATTGGCATAATTATCTGCAGAAGTTTTCAGTGGAATAGGTTAATGCACCCCAAACTGATTAAATCACTGGTTGCATTATAAACCATATTGTTGTGTTGAGATCATAGTTTGAACATACACCAAAGGATCCATTTGTGTGGTTCAAATAAATAGAAAGAACCACATACATTTATTTATCTACAGTATTGATAGAAACCATAGCTATATGCACCGACAAAACCTAATCCCCATCTACCTTATTATTGTAATGGGGTCCTAATATTATCTTCAAATTTGGTTAATTTTTCACACAAGACACGGCTGTTGTATAACGACTTTAGATCAGCGTTACCCTATCATTTTTCCAGTTTTTGTGCGCAATATGCTTAATTGAGTTAACATCACCACTTTGTTTTGCTGCCATTGCAGTATAATAATCTCACACAGTGTCTCCTGAAATATATGGTATGCCTCTAAGTTTGTTTATACAAACTCTGCCCTTGGAAATAGGTTGATTCTTTGTTGCCCTGTCCAGTATAACCTGCATTGTTATTGTGTCTGTTCTTTATTCACTATAATAGCTTTCAGTGAGTAAGTCTTTTAAGACATGAAAATACACCATCATTTATCATCAACCTAGAGACCGTAACAAACTGATTTTAATAAAATTGTTTTGTTTGACAATGATGACAGTTATCTGCATGTAGATAAAAACATTTAAATTCTGGATCTGATGTCTTTTTTTGTCTGTTTCAACCTTTGAATTAACAGATTTGACCAGATCTGACTTTGGCACCTTTTAGAAGCTGTGGATCCAGGGTTCTGACTCTTCCCCTATACATAATCTGTCTCTTCCTCCAAATACCTCACATCTCGTTTGCTGCCTGATCAAGAAGGATGTGTTTTTGAGGTCTCTGACATTTAATTTCAGCCAAGTCTTTAATATTTTTCCCCCAGTGCCATCAACAACAGTTTTTTCTTCCTTTCATCTTCTCCCCTCCTAATATCTGTGTGCACGTGTGCACGTGTGCACGTGTGTGTGTGTGTGTGTGTGTGTGTGTGTGTGTGTGTGTGTGTGTGTGTGTGTGTGTGTGTGTATATATATATATATATATATATATATATATATATATATGTATATGTACATATACAAATATAAATACGTATATATAAGCTTTTTCTCCTACCAGCGCTATTTGTTATTGTCAATATTTTTTCAAGTTAGGAAATTTATCTTTTTCTATATAGTTTCATGGTGTTAAGGATAGTTGGCTAGTTTTATCTTTTTGACAATTGTGTTTTGTTTGTTATCATGCCGTTCCTTGGCAGACAAAGTTCAAGGATTCAAGAAGTGTACTGCCTGTGACCACAGGATTCCTCCACAGGGCCTGCACTCCCAGTGTCTCTTCTGCCTGGGAGTACCTCATCTAGAAGTTGAATGTGAGGCTTTTGCCTCATTTGGTACCAGAGTCCTATAGAGACTTAGGGACAAATTAGTATTAAAAAGCCTTATCCCTGTCCAACTAGGTGTATCTACCTAGTCTTTGGCCTCCATTTCTACTCCTTCTGTGTCCCCAGCTAAATTGAGGGGAAAAACAAAGCAAAAAGAAAAGGAAAACTCAAAGGAAAAAGAAAGGGAGAAAGACAAAACATCAGGGAAAATGTCAGACAAGACTAGGAAATGGTCTCTGCTCCAAGCAGAATCCGTGGGTACATCAGTGAAAATTTCTAGACACATGGATCCAACTCCTACTCTGATATGGTCACTGACGCCTCCTCTTTGATGCTTGCTGGAGCTGGGAATCTCTCAGCTCCATTCTCCCTTCCCATAGGAGAGGCGCTCATTGAGACCACCTTCAATGACTTCATCTTCCAGATCCATTTATTCATGGAGGAGCTTTACTGAGGCAGATTTTGACAGGATGATGCAGAGATTCCTTTGAATGCAAACTCAACTAGGGGTTCTGCCAGAGAATGGCTCTAATAACCCCTTCATTGGTATCTCCTATTCCGGGGTCCATCCATCGAATCCAAAGCCCACAGGTCTGCGCCTTCCTGGAACACCAATATCTGAGGGAGATGGTCTTGTTAACTTCAACTTTAACAGTATCCCGTACTCCTGTAGACTCTGATGACTTCGGATCATGATGATTCTTGGTGTCAAAGCATCTCTGCAAGTCTTGAGGTGTAGATTTGACACCAAAAGTTTCAGAGCTCTCTCTTCCCTTCCCTGCCTCGAATTTGATAGCTTGGCTCTGTTATCGACTTCAGATCCTGGGCAGGTTCAGGGAAGCTTTTCCTACATCCCATTCTGAGAGTAGGGAATGTGTCTTTGGCCACAATCTCCACCTTGGAGTTTGAGTTTTTTTTTTGAAAGAGTTCTTGCCAGGTCAAGAGAAGAGGTGCTTTCCACAGGCTTGGCTCTACCCCCAACCCCTTTTGAGCATTACACATGACTTTGCATGTCTAGGTTCACAGTGATGGACAGCTTTATTTATTCTCTGGGCTGCTTGCCACAAAAGCTCCCCCTGTGACCCATCTCCAGGAGTCCCACCGATTCAGGGTCCCAGAAAACAAACTTGTAAGAGGAGACACTTAGATTACTCCCTGGAATCAGTCACAGAAGACACAGACTAGAATGATCGGATAGATACCCAGGATCCCCTCTAGAAGATGTCACCTTTACTAACATTTTCAAATTGATGAAACAACAGGGAGTTGGTCCACAGATACACCCTCCCCTGAGGAATTTGTGTTCCTCGAGGCTTTTGATGATGGCTCTTCTATCTACTTGGTGGTACTGCATTCTAATGCACTTGTAGACCTGATAGCTCCGTGGGCTTGAAAAGAACCTGATATGGTGGAGCCAGGTCCTAAGAAGTCAAATAAAATGTTGGTCACACCATAGAACTGAGCACAGTGGAGCAAGGGTTCACAGGTAAATGCCATGTTTGGTGCTGCAGCCCACTAGAAGGGGCTCTCTGAGTAGTCTGTCCATCCTAACAGGGACTAGAAGGGGCTCTCTGAGTAGTCTGTCCATCCTCCTAACAGGAAATCAAGAGAGCCAGACAGGTTTGTGAAATGGATGTATGCATCAGCGACTTTCACACTTGAAGAGCTGAACTATCTGGCCCACATGGCTTATTTCCAGAGGGACTTGGCTAAGGAACTCAGCAAGTCTCTTTCAGATAACCTACTGATGGACATCCAAAAAACAGTGGAATCCCAATTGTCTACTTTGCAGCCAATGTCCAGTGTATCCATACGTCTGCTTTCTAATTCAACTGATGGTATGGTGAGAGCAGCAGGAACCGGTATAGCCATTTGCTGGTATGCCTGGATGCTATTGTGCGAGTTTGAGACAGGCTCAAGATGTCCTTCCTTAATGCCCCTTTTTGTTGGTTCGACACTCTTAGGACCAAAGGTTAAGGAAAGCGTTTATATCATGTTACTGAAAGATGAAAACAGCTATTTTATCGGCCCCAAAACATCTAAACATGAAAATATCGAACATTCAGAACAGCAAATTTTTTCCCATGGAAAAATATTTGCTGCTCCGAAACACATATACACACAACACAAGCACATCAAACAAACAGCAACCACACACATACACTTAAATTCCTACATCTAATGCTACAGTAAACTAAACATACACTACTTTCTACCCACTTACCTTAACCCGAACCCTAACTCTAAGGTTCGTCACTATCGCACACTCACCTAACCTGCGCCCTAACCCTAACTCACTTAAACCGCCCCTAACCCTAAAGTCTGTCACTATCGCACACACGCCTAACCCGCGCCCTAACTCACTTAACCTGCCCCTAACCCTAACGTACAATCGCACACTTACCTGAACCCAACCCGTAATTTTCCACCACAGCGCTAAGAATAGCGAAGTCATAGAAACGATCAACCGAATTATTTCCCGAGGAAAGAATTCACTGTTCTGCAGCTTCGCTATTCTTAGCATTCGCTGAATAGTGTTCGATAGCAGAACATTTGAAGTTTTAATACTTTGATGTTCTGATATAGATCCTAAGGAAACTCTCGCCAGCAACGAGCAAGATGGTAAGACCCTTTCTATCATTGTAATTCACTTCTTTACTCCTCAGGGAACCTTTTCCAAGAACCAGAGGGGTGATAGGAAGATATGGTTCAGAAAATCACAGGGGGTTCAGCCAAGACACTACTGTAGACGGGCCCTTCTGAGGAGGAGGGGGGAGCATTTTCAGTGGACGTCACCCTTGGAGCAGCAGCAGACCCACAGAATTGGGGATTTCATGGTCCTTTTACTGAAAAATCCTTCCTGCACTCCTGAAGGATTGCCCGACTGCCAACACACTCTGGAGGAAATCGGGGAATATTTATCCCTCCACCCTCAAGCCTGGCAGACTATTACAGTGGATACTTGGGTGCTAAAGATAATAACCAGAAGCTGCATTATTCCCTTTGTTTCCCCTCCCCAAAAGAAAAGAATGATTCTCACAGTGCCACCGGATGAGATGGAATCCACAACAACAGAACTCTTAAAGCTGATGGAAGAAAGAGCAGGTCTTCCAGATCAGTTAGAATCTGGAGTCTATTCCAGGTTCCTTTTACTTCCAAAAAAAAGACAGGAGACCTAAGGCTAGTTTTGGACCTCAGTCATGTTAATTAGTTTGTAAAACAGACAAAGTTCCCGATGCTCATGGTTCAGTCCATTCTACCTCTTCTGAGCAAGGAAGACTGGATGTACTAGGATGCCAAATACTATATTCAGATAGCGAGGCAGTCCAGGAGATTTCTCCATTTACGTCTGGGAGCCAGTCACTTCCATTTCAGGGCACTGGCCTTTTGGTCACCCCACAGCCTTTCTGTGAGTTCACCAAGTGAATGGTGGTGGTTGCAGCATATCCCAGATTGCTAGGATTCTGGGCGTTCCTATATTTAAATGATTGAATCCACTCTGCTCCAACTAGGTATATTTTAGTCCAGCAATGTGACTTATTGCTTCAACTTTTTTAGGAATTGGGAATCACAGTCAATCAAGCAAAGAGCCATTTGACACCTACACAACACAAAGAGTTAATCGAATGCCACCTGAATGCAAGTAATCAGATATCCAATCACCCAGAGTCCAGAATTGTATCTCTGCATCAGGTAGACTTTCAAATTCTCCAAGCCAGTCACCCCCCACATTACTTATTTTGTGACTGCTAGGGCTAATGGCTTCGACAATAGCATTGGTTCCCCTAGCCAAATAGTATATGAGAGTTCTTCAGTGAATTCTTGTTGAACAATGATTCCAGTTTTTGTATCTTCTTCTTGCTCAGATTTGTCTGACACCCATTTGCAGCTTTCACATTAGATGGTGGTTGACCTTAACAGCTCTCCTGGAAGGTCAGCCATTTTCTCCATACCTCCTATGGCCATAATAACCACAGATGCTTCCCTCATGGGGTGGGGTGCGGGCATTTCAGAAAGAGGAAGGTTTGTGCCTGCACATGAAGGTCAGTCTCCACATCAGTGTCCTGGCGATGAAAGCAATTCTCCCAGTGTTGCAGGCTTTCCAGGACTCTTTCCCCAAGGGTGTAATGTCCATCCAGGTGGACAACATGGCAGTAGTCTGGTACATCTGCAAGCAAAACATAACCCGTTCATATAATTTATTCTGGGAGGCCATGACAGAGTGGCAGTGGGTGATATTTTTCCATCAATTTCCTCATAGCAATGCATTTCCCTGAGACTTCCAGTGTATTAGCAGACAAACTGAGTAGATCCATCCTTCTGCCCCCATGACTGGTTCCTCAGTCAAGTAGTGGTGAATCAAATCTTCTGCCACTGGGGTCAACCATGCTCCTGTTTTCTTGTTTCGTACCTAAATAACAAATACAGCAGTTATGTTGCCCTGATTCCTCTGCAGAGTCATTCACCAAGGGACACTTTAATGTGCAGTTGGCCCCTGGGTGTCCTATGTCCCTTTCTCCCCTTTTCTCTAATAACATTGTCTAGGTTCATAGTTTCATAGGAGATTACTAGGCTAATGGCTTAAAAGCCTAGCCAATGTAACCTGATTTTACCCAATATATGGCCCCCAGTGGCAAGAGGATGGCATGGATTTGTGCCTGTGCATTTAGTATCTTACAGATTGCCCTTGTCCATAAGTGACATAGACACTACTCCAGGTGTAAATTTGCAATTCCCCATCCATTGATCCATAGCATTTGAAGAAGGCCGGGGAAGGGTTATGCTTAATGTGAATAGGAAGCTTGTTCCAAAGAAGGGGCAATCTCTGAGATGCATATCTGTCTCTCCAGCATATTTTGTTTGAGTCGCTGACTAAGTGTAAATCCTTAGATCAGGTGACCCTCATACTGTTTGACTTGCAGATATGTAGCAGTTCCATCAGGGCTGGATTTGTGAGTGTCTTGTAGGTCAGGCATAGGTCACCCCGTAATAGTCGGTAGGAGGCAGAGTAAAGGGATAGATAGAGCTTTTAGTGTATCCAGATAGTTCATGTATTTTCTTTGTCAGAATCCTCTCTGGTCACTCTAGCTGCTGCAAATGCCTAGACAAGTACATGCAAAATGGTGCACTGTACTCGATTATTGGCTTAATGAGTACAGTGTGACTATAATTTCATTGGATCTAGGTGCCATATTTTTTCCTATAAGTTGTGCCACAAGGATGTCCTTACCACTGTGGACACATGGTCAAAGTTCAGGCTACTATCTATCTATGTACCTAAATCTCTCACCTTCTGGAGGGTATCTGCATCGTTGGGTGATTCAGTGATTGCCCCAGCTTACAGTCATTGGCAAACGTTGTCATCCTGAAGACTTCCACATTTGTCTTGACTTCAGAGAAGTATATTCTGAATAAAAGTGACCCCAGTACTGAGCCCTGTGGCATGCCGGTAGTAACTGGCCTCTTGCTGCATTTGGATTCACCCACTTTAACCATGTGTCCTGTCTGTGAGCCAGTTGGCTGTCCATCTGGTGACAGAGGGATTTATGCCCAGTTTTGAGAGTTTATTTATAATACCGGAGTGTGGAATAGTGTCAAATGCCTTGGCCAGGGCAAGGTAGGCGGTATGTACTGTTTTACCCTCATCCATAGCCTTAGTGACTTTCTGACAAAGCCAAATTGGGTCGGGTCCAGTGTTTGGAGGTCTCCTATGTCATTATTTATCTGGTCCATGATTATTCTTTCCATATCATTACATATAAGACTAGTCGAACTTATGTGTCTGTAATTTCGTGAGTCAGTAAATGGTCCACGGTTTATGCAGAGGGATGACTGTTGCTGTCCTCCACTCTATCGAGACAAAGCCAGTCCAGAGATTGTGGTTAAATAGAGATCCTAATGTGCCTGATAAGTCCTGATTTAAGCTATTTAAGAAGCACCCTGGCATATTGTCAGGCCCCATTGAAGCCATGTTTTTAGCTTTAGAGAGCATAGTTACAACCTGTTCTTTGTTGATAATTGGCGGTGGAGTGGTGGAGGGTACGTTTTGGAGAAAGAACTGGGGGTGATAGGAAAGTGAAATTTGAGTTGAATTTGTTGGCCAGCAGATTTACTGTGGGTTCCAGCTAAGTATAGGCGATGCCATCTACAACTAATTCCGCACATTGTTGGGTGTTGCCCGTAAGATTGCAGACATAACTCAAAAATGCCTTATGGTTATCCTTAGCTTTGCAGGCTATTTTTACCTCTAAGTCTGCTTTCAGAGACTTGACTAGTACCCTGAATCACTTGTTTAGATTAATGAAGGACTTCTCTGTTGTGCACATTCCCTCTTAGTTCAAAACAGGATTTTCTTTCCTTTGTTGTATAATCTGTTAATACTAGGGGTTCAGAAAAACAGCTAGGACAAGCTCTGAGGTTAACTGTCACTCCAGACACAAAATATTCACACTGAACAAAGTAAAGTCCAGTGATCAGAAACACTAGGCAGGTAATAGTAAGCAAACTTATTAGAATACACAAAAGTTTCAGGCCAATGCCCTTTCTTAGTGTGTTACATACCAAACTACTGTTCACATACATTTAAACTACAAATTTCATAACACAGCCAAGTCAAAACAGAAAAACAATTAACTACATATTCATATTTAAAGACACAAAGCACATTTTAAAACATAAAATATTTCCTAAGTTTAGTCTTGCACTCTAAGATTATAAAAAGTTTAAAAAAACGGGTCTGCTTTTAATTACCGAAATCTCAGAAGATCAAAGACCACAGTACCAAGACCGGAAAGCCAAAGCCTAAAAATACTGAAATTCCAAAACACCGATGCCCAAAATATTGAACTCGAACACGCAAACTGCACATACAAGCCGCTACACCAAAGCAGTACCAAGCAAAACAAACAAAACCCACTATACATTAGAACACAAAGCAAAATCCTGGACAACGCTAAATAACAACTAACTCACCTTCCCTCATGAAACCGGACTAACTACATCTAATCTAAGCAGGGGTGAGCCCCCCACACCCCCGACTTGGGGGGCTGTGCCCCCTAACTATATATACCAACTCCAGGGTCATACTACAATCGAGAAAAGGGCATACACCTTTTCCATACCTCATTGTATGGCACACACATCCACTACTGCCAAGAGCGTGGGAAAAATCCGCCATATTTGCTGACATACTTCCTATAAAATTTTAAAGGGACATTCCGCATTTATAAACTATGAACTATGGATTTCCTACTGCACTTTCACTACTACAACATCAGCCCTTTAAATTCCAGTCTTCTGACACTTGGAATTCAGAATTTCAGTATTTTGACCTTCGATCATTCCCACTTTCATTATTTTCAGGTTTCAGCTTTCCGGTCTTGGTATTGGTCTTCAATCTTCTGAGATTTTGGTAATTCAAGGTAGACCCATAAAATATATATACATTTTTTTGTAAAAAATATGTACATATTTTATAAAAAGTATGTACATATTTTTATAAAAAATATGTACATTTTTTTATTAAAGTGCCTACTACACCAAAGCAGTACCAAGCAAAACAAACAAACAAAACCCAATATACATTAGAACACAAAGCAACAATAGTTTAACAGCATTGGTCTTTCCTTTAGTATAAGTTTCAAGCTCATTGCTGCATTAATACCAGGTAGAGAGTCTGCTTGCAGTCTTGCTATCCGTTCATAATCTAAAGTCTATAGTCTGTTATTCAAATCACCTCCTCTTATGCTCCTATGCACAATACTTAAAACTCTAAACTTAAATTCATAGTCTCTTCCCTTTTCATTCATTTGTTTTGCAAGTGCATTAGTTTTAACATTCTGCATATTTCAGATTTATGTTCTGTTATACGATCCTTAAATCTTGGCATGTGCACTTACCTACATAGAAGGAAGGACACTTTATACAGGTAGCAAGGTACCTTAGAAGTATAGCAGGTAGCATGACATTTAAACGTATGCTTTACATTTTTTAATGAATGTATAAACTCAACACTATTTATGATATCTGTACAGCAGGGGCTGTTATAACAAGGAAAAGTACCTACTTTATGTGTTTGACATTTTGTTGATGTCCTTCATGGATGCATCTGCAGTCATAACAACTGGGTTGTCCTGTCGTCAGGCAGCCCTTCAGTCGGCCGGATTCCAAAGTCCGGGTCCGGCTTCGGCTGATGTCGCACTTCACCCGACGTCATCTCTGTTGGACTTCGGGTATAAAAGCATCAGCCGACGCCATTTTCTTCAGTCTTTCTTGCCGTGGCGCCGAAGCAGAAGCTGTTCGCAAGTGCCGGTCGGTCGGATCCAGAGATTACTTCTACCGAATACTACTTCGAAGACTTCTAAAGCTAAGTACCCCGTTGGGGACTCTTTCTTGCCTCAGCCGATGTCAGAAAAAGTTAATAATTGTTTAACCTGTGGGAAACAAATACCTCATAAAGATTTCCACTCTTACTGCCTGCCTTGCTTAGGCCCAGCCCACGACGTAGCAGCCTGTTCGTCCTGTGCTTCTTTCAACCGACGAACGCTTAGGCGTCGGTCGGAGTTTGCAGAACAGTTTTCGGTTCTGATTTTGCGTACATTATGCCGTCGGATCCTCCGACTACGCATTCTGCCAAAACGCAAAGAAAAGACCGACACTCGCGGTCCGCGGTTTCGGCGAAACCATGGTTAAGCAAACCGCGAGTGTCTCGGTTTCGGCCGAAACCGAGAAAACTGATCAAAATACAGCTGAATCTATCTCTACAACTGAGGTCCCTGCTATCACTCTTGAATCGGCCTCAGAAATTTTACCCACTACGGTGCTTACCACTGACTTATCAGACACTATTCCCTTGGATGTCTCTACCCCAGCACATGGTGCTGCTAGGCCTCCAGCAGCCATGTCCATTAAGGCCTTCGCCAGGGCTAAAGCAGCCAAGACTACTAAAACAGTGCCTGTTAAACCCCCCTCAACCAGGCCCTCTTCCAGTTCCCAAATGCTTACTTTGGCAGAAGATTTAATTTCATTAATTAGAGGATCTCAATCTCACCCAGACAGGGCCTCTCAGCCCCCAGAGAAGAGACCTAGGGCAGAGCCCCATGAGCCAGTGTCCTCTGATGATTCTGCGGATGAATCAGACATAACTGACCAGCCAGAGGCTCCTTTCTCCAATTTTGAAGATTCTGATGCTGAAGAATCCATTCCAGCTGCTTCCCCACCAGAAGAATTCTCCTTTGGGGAAACCTTGCATGCCATGCGAGAACAGTTCCAATGGCAGCAACAGGATTTTTCAGACTCCAGGAAAAGACTTAGGACCTTTTTGCACCTTCCACAGCACAGGCCCTTAGCTATACCTCCTGTTCTCTCTGTGGTGGATGATGCTTTCAATGATGTCTTCTCCGCTCCAGATTCTTTACCCCAGCCCTGCCAAACCAGACAGATTTTACAGGGTGCCAGATACTCATCACCACCTTTACAAGGCCCCTCTTGCAGACCCCGAAACTATTTCCCAGGGTCCCAAGGCAGTAGCCGCGACCATAGCTAAAAACCCTGTTCCTTATGAAAGGGAAGCAAGGTCATTAGACAGATGGGGTAAAAAGGTTTACACTTCAGCCACTCTCTCAGCTAGAGCTTTAAACTGTCAGTTTCACATGATACAATACCAAGAGTTTATGCTTGAACAGTTAACTAAAAAGCTAACCACTGATGAATCTCTTGATAAGAAATATGTATTAGAAATGGTAAATAACATACAGCAAGTTAGTAACCATTCTTTAAAATGTGGCTATGATGCACTGGAGGCTTCATTTAGATCAGCCATGACTGGCACTGTAATTAGAAGGCATGCATGGCTAAAGGAGCAAGCTTTACCGGATCATGTTAAATCTAAATTGCTAGATGCTCCTATGGATAAAACAAGTTTGTTTGGTACACCTGCCCAGCAGGTTATGAAGAAAATGGAAGAAAAGGCAAAATCAGTCCAGACAGTTAAAGATTTCTTGCAGGTTCAACCCCCAAGGTTTAGCAGGAACTGGCCTGCCAAAAATTGGTCCTTTCCTGACTCCACAAGACCTCAAAGGGGCAGGAATAGACGTTCTAGAGGCAGAAATCAATCCAGAGGAGGTGCCTGCAGAGGACGACAGTGGCAAGGTAACAACAGAGGCACAGACTCCACACCTGCCACTACATCAACACAGCCACAGTGACTTAATCCTAAACCCGCCTACCAGGGAACAAACAGCAGCTCCTCTAGGCGGAAAGCTAACTTTATTTTCAAAAAACTGGCACCACATAACAAAGGACAAGTGGATTTTACGAACCATAGATCAAGGTTACCGGTTCCACTTCCACACTTTACCAGACAAAAGAGGAATGCCAAATCTACCTCCAAATCAAAAGACAGAGGCTCTACAACAGATAATGGAGTTAGCAAACATGAGAGCTGTGGAGAAAGTGCCAACAGCAGAGCAAGGAAAGGGGTTCTACTCCAGACTATTCCTAGTTCCAAGAAAGGAAAAAAGTTGGAGACCAATTCTAGACCTGTCCACCCTGAATACTTACATCATTGTCCCAAAATTCAAAATGCTGACCCTACAGCAACTTCTTCCCATGCTGGGCAAGGAGTGTTGGCTGGTAACTCTAGATCTCAAGGAGGCATACCTGCACGTCCCCATTCGACCAATCTGCAGAAGATACCTCAGATTTCTTGCAGGATCAGAGCACTATCAATTCTCAGCATTGCCCTTTGGCTTATCTACTGCGCCCAGAGTATTCACAAAATGCCTGGCATCAGTAATCGCCCATTGCAGACTACAGGGAATTCAAATTTATCCATACCTGGACGACTGCCTGATACAAGGAGACAACAAAAGCAAGCTGACAACAGATTTACAAAGGGTCATTTACTTGCTTCAAGCACTGGGATACACAGTCAATTTACAAAAGTCAAGACTGATACCATCCCAGACAAGGACTTTCCTGGGAGCGGAATTGGACACAGTAAGACAAATGGCATTCCTAACTACAAAAAAAAAAAAAACAAAAAGAACTCCCTCTTTACTTCTTGGCACTAACAAAACTGAACAAGTTAACAGCAAGAAAGGTACTGCAGGCCTTGGGTTTCATGGCATCATGCATAATCCTGGTTCCATTTGCCAGACTACATATGAGAAAACTACAGTGGTACCTAAAGAATTTATGGTCCCAACACAGACACAGCCTAGAAACGGAAATCCCACTAATACCATGCTTAAAACAGGAGTTCCTATGGTGGGCTCAGGCATGCCAGTCAAACCCAGGCCTGCCCTTTCAGAGGTCAAGCAAGCCAGACCATCACAACAGATGCTTCAGACCTAGGATGGGGGGCACATATGCTGGACAAATGCGTACAAGGATTGTGGACACAGGACCAACTTCACCTGCACATCAACCTAAAAGAAATGCTGGCAGTAAAACTGGCAATCCAAAAGTTCAGACCATTTCTCAAGGAGGACCACTTGATGATAAGGACAGACAACACCACAGTCATGTGGTACATCAACAAACAGGGAGGCACTCATTCTTACCCCTATGCAGAATGACTTTGGAGCTGTGGACCCTGGCACTCAGCTACAACATCCAGTTACAGGCAATATTTGTGCCAGGAAAAGAAAACTCTAGCAGATATGTTAAGCAGGACCACATCGGGTGCCCACGAATGGCAGCTGCACCCGGATATCTTCAAGACCATCTCGAAGAAATGGGGAATGCCTCAGATAGATCTATTCGCATCACCTCTCAATCACCAGCTCAAAAAATTCTGCACAAGGACATTCCACCCACTAGCATGGAAAGTGGACTCGCTCTCCTTCAGCTGGAAAGGCCTAACAGCATATGCATTCCCACCTCTTCCCTTGATACACAAAGTACTACTAAAAATAAAGGAGGAACGTCCAAGGATAATCCTGATAGCTCCAAACTGGCCAAGACAGCATTGGTACCCACTACTGAGGAGCATGTCTCGGAACAATATGTGGCCAATTCCCCTGATGCCTTTGATGCTAACTCAGAACAACTTCAGCACCATGCATCCAAACCTAAAAAGGCTGCAACTGACTGCATGGAACATCACATAGCAGCTGCTAATACAGAACTTTCACAAAGAGTTAAAGACATTATTCTTGAAGCACGCAGGCCTTCAACTAGAAGGAATTATGCTGGGAAATGGAAAAGGTTTGTCATTTGGAGTTCTGAAAGAGGAAAAGATGTATCAAACATAGATATGCCTAACATTCTGGAGTATCTGGCCGAACTACTTCATTCAGGCCTGTCCTACTCCTCCATCAAGATTCATGCATCAGCTATTTCAGCAGAATACAGCTTTGATCCACCTGTTTTTCACACCCTTTGCTCAGGCAGTTCCTCAGAGGAATCAAGAATGTAAAACCTCCAAGGAAACCACCATTGCCAGCTTGGGACTTGAACTTTGTGCTAGAAAAATTGACACTATCACCTTTTGAACCAGCAGCAACAGCAGACCTACAACACCTGTCATGGAAAACTGCTTTCCTACTGGCAATTACTTCAGCAAGGAGGGTTTCAGAACTACAGGCCTTAATGGCAGTGCAACCCTTTCTAATCTTCCACCAAGATAGAGTGTCCATGAGGACTAATCCTACATTTATGCCTAAGGTGGTATCCAGAGTGTCTTTAAACCAGGCAATCCACCTGCCTACCTTCTTTCCCAACCCACAAAACAAAGGGAAAGAATACTGCATACCTTGGATGTACATAGACAGCTACGCTACTACTTGGACAGAACAAAAATAGCAGAAAGACTGACCAACTTTTCGTAGCCTATGCAACAGGAAGGGAAGGAAAAGCTATTTCCAAACAGACAATCTCCAAATGGATAGGAAATTGCATACGATTCTGTTGCTCCTTCCATGGAAAGCCAATTCCACAGAACATAAGACCTCATTCTACAAGGGCAACAGCCACTACCACAGCCTTCTTACGAGGAGTGGCTACCAAAGACATTATTGAGGCGGCTACTTGGACCTCCGTGCATACATTTGCCAAGCATTATAATTTACCTCTATATTCCAGATCCCGAGCAGGGTTTGCCACTGCTGTTCTGCAAGGGATCCTAAACACACCATAATTTACTTTTATCCTCCTCACCTAGTTGGCTATGGTATTCTACCCAGTTGTTATGACTGCAGATGCATCCATGAAGGACATAGTACAGTTTTGTACCTACCATAAATGTAGATGTCCGAATTGGATAGCATCTGCAGTCAGGATTACCCTCCCTCCTTCCCCTCTGTGGTACTCCTAGGGTGTTTACCCTTCTAATAGCTAGCTAGTGGGGGGATTTCTTTCATGGTGTATTTGTTTGTATTTATGTACATACATGCTTATTTTGTGTTTACCTCTATCTTTTGGAAACATTGGCATCTATCCAAAATTTTTAGCCTTCTATAGGGCTTCTGGCATCTGGGGCAAGAAACACTGAAGAAAATGGCGTCGGCTGATGCTTTTATACCCGAAGTCCAACAGAGATGACGTCGGGTGAAGTGCGACATCAGCCGAAGCCGGACCCGGACTTTGGAATCCGGCCGACTGAAGGGCTGCCTGACGACAGGACAACCCAGTTGTTATGACTGCAGATGCTATCCAATTCGGACATCTACATTTATGGTAGGTACAAAACTGTACTTTTCATATTCTTATAACAAAGGCATTTTTTCAAGCTTGCACAGTTCCTGTAGGGGACCACCAGGGTGGCTTGGGTACATTAAAGTCTGGTACTGCCATGTTTATTGTGGGAGCTTGAAAACTAGCTGTGCCGTCCCTTAGTAGGGGCTAATTTACCTTGGAGAAGTTCTTAGTTTTTGGGGTTAGGTGGGGGGACTAGTTTTACCTTTATTTCAAGGGAGAACTCTTTGTGATCTGATCTTTCTAGTGAGATCATAACCTTAGGTGGGGTGCAAAACTCTCCCATATTTGTGTGTACCAGATCTAGGATATTTGTTCCCTTAGAAGGAGTGCAGACCCGCTGCTGCAGGGCATTTAAATTTACAAAGTCAAGAAATCTTTGGGCCTGAATTTTAGTGGTCATGTATGCCTTCCAGTTAATCAAGGGGTAGCTAAAATCACTCATGAGTATGGTATTGGGCTGGATGGTGAGTGATTGTAATGAGTTCAGTTATAATGTATGGGTTTCCTGGTTCATAGTGGGGGACGTGTAGTTAGCAAGAATGTTTGTGTCTTTCGGCTTTTCCCAGTTAGGGGTCACCACAGCGGAACTCCGGTCCGCTAATGATTGACAATAGATTTTTTACGTACCGAGTTTGCCAGCCCTGACACACAGTCTTCAACGAAGGTACAGCCATTCACGCATGTTTCCACACAGAAGGCGCTCTAGCTGAGAATCGAATGGCACAACGTCTTGCTGTGAGGCGACAATGCTACCGCAGCACCACAAAGGTAGTTAGCAAGAATATGGTAATGGATTTTCCTTCATGGTCAGTTGGAGATGTAGCATCTCAAGCATATCATATTGTTTGACCAGCCTTGAGGTGTGCTTATCCTTTATATAGATACATCTCCACCTTTATCTCTTTCATATTCAGTGGTGGTCAGAATGTATGAAAGGCATTATAGCCATAGACTGCCGGAGTGCTTTCTGTGGCTTTGAGCCATGTTTCAGTTATTTCACAGATGTCCGCATTCTCCAGGGTGAGGAGAATTTCCAGGGAGTGCATTTTCCTGTTGAGGCTCCTAGTGTTGAGAACTAACACCTTTAGCTTATCCTGCTCCAGGGAGGGCATTTTCTTATTGAGGCTCCTAGTGTTGAGAAGTAACTCCTTTAGCTTGTTCTGAGCAGCTTTTGTTATGTTGGAAAGTTTATCTGTTTGGCAGTGCCTAAAAAGGCACTATAGGAGTGGATAATGTTTTGGCCAATATCTGAAAGCCTGGCGGTGACAGGTGAAGACCATTCCTGGAGAGCAGTGTGGCCTGCCAACCATGTCCTCCCAGGCTGACAAGTATTTGACCCCTTTGGAATGACACCAGTAGCTAAGCCAGTTGTTAAAGTCAATCTTTTTTGCTGGTATTGCGGCATCATCCTTGGAGATGTTAGAATGCTGCTCAGAAAGTAAGAAGGTGCAAGACCAAAGTAATCCTCATTGCTCCTTTTTGGCCCCAGCAAGTTTGGTTCCCCTGCCTCTGACTTCATCTAGTGCATCCTCCCGGAACAACTGTCCAGATCTTCTGACTCACCCATCTGGACAGCCTATCCCAGATCCAGAGACACCGAAGCTAACTGTATTGTTACTCCAGTTCTAATGGTGGCCTGAGGTGACCTGTTTTCTACTGAGGTGGTTCACATTTTGTCAGCTCCACAAATATTGTGTACCAGTAAGGTTTACTTCATCAAGTGGAAGAGGTTTTCAGTCTGGGCAGCCTGTAAAAGGGGTCGATTCTTTTTCACTTCCTCTCCATTCTATTTTAGACTTCTTGTCAGGTCTTTTCCAAAAAGGTTGTAGCTTTTCAACAATCACGGTACAATTGGTGGCTATTTCCATGTTGGACACAATCAGACTGCTATAGCTTTAGTAAAGATTTCAGAGGTCTTTCTGAAAAGAACTTTCTCATTGAGACCTCCTATGAGGGATCCAGTCCCTTCATGGGACATAACTATCATGCTTCAAATGTTAAGAAAACCTCCCTTTGAACCTGCAGTTAGAGCAGATTTAAAGTATCTTTCTTGAAAAAACATTTTCCTGGTGGCTCTCACTTCAGCAAAAAGTAGCGTTGAGTTGCAAACAGTTTCTTGTAAAGCCCCTTACTCAATCTTCCATAAGGATACCATTTCTTTTACGACAAATCCCACATTTATTCCAAAAGTGGCATCTGAAATTAACCTTAGTCAAACCGTTAATTTATCAGACTGCTTTCCAAAATTTTGTAACAAAGGAGAGTATACTGTGCATTCATTAGATGTTCACAGACAACTTAAATTTTATATCCACAGGACTAAAAATTTTAGATCTGATCAGCTGTTCATAGCTTTCTCTAGAGCCACGTCCAGAGTGTTTAAAGTCACGCTGTCAAAGTGGCTTTCAGATTGTATAGCATTTGTGTACAAAACACTGAGAATTTCCTTAACTAAGAAACCAAGAGCTCATTCAACAAGGTCTGTTGCTACTTCTACTACATTTATGTATAGAGTTTGCATCAACATAGTTTGTGTTGCAGCAACTTGGTCTGTGGACCACACATTCATATCCCATTACAAGCTGTATGTACAGTTAGGATTCCATGCATCTACTGGCTCCACCATTCTCAGGAATATCCTTCCTTGGTACCTCCCAGGAATTTTTTGTAGATAGGGAATCTGTCCAAAGATTGAATTGTATGAAAAAAACAACATCAGATATGAACTTTATGTACTTACCATAACAATTGATCCATGTTGTCTTCTTTTGTACAATTCAACATCCCTCCCTTCCAAACTTTTCACCTAGTGCTTGGCTTAGATTAAATGGACCACACAGGCCCCTTAATGCGTTAGGCAAACATGGTATGAATTGCAATGGTTTAAAATGTTTTTATGTTCTAGATCATGTTCCAGTGGATTATAACGGTGATACTGAGGGTGAACTGGATTATAGAGAGGTAAAGTGACATATAATACTGAATGAATATGTTTACCCAGGATTAAATGGAGCAGTTAACTTTGTGTGTTTTAAAAAAGGAACAGTAGATTTAAAAAGTGTAATTAGTATAATCATATGATAAGACAGAATATATGTGTGTGAATAAGAGGGAGGATAGAGAATTGGTGAGGATGCAGGGAGTAGAGTTGGCGAAGGTGGATGAGTTTAAGTACTTGGGATCAATAGTTCAGCGTAATGGTGAGTGTGAAAGAGAGGTGAAGAAGAGAGTACAGGCAGGATGGAGTGGGTGGAGAAGAGTGTCAGGAATGATTTTTGACAGACGAGTACCAGTAAGAGTGAAAGGAAAGGTCTACAAGAGGGTAGTGAGACCAGCTATGTTATATGGGTTGGAGACGGTGGCATTGACAAAAAGGCAGGAGTCAGAGCTTGATGTAGCAGAGTTGAAGATGTTAAGATTTGCACTGGGTGTGACGAGGATAGACAGGATTAGGAATAAGTATATTAGGGGGTCAGCCCAGGTTGGAAGGTTTGGAGACAAAGCCAGAGAGGCAAGATTACGTTGGTTTGGACAAGTGCTGAGGAGGGATGCAGAGTATATTGGGAAAAAAGATGCTAAGGATGAAGCTGCCAGGTAACAGGAAAAGAGGAAGGCCTAAGATAAGGTTTATGGATGTGGTGAGAGAGGACATGCAGGTAGTTGGTGTGACAGAGCAAGATGCAGAGGACAGGAAGAAATGGAAACAATTGATCTGCTGTGGCGACCTTTAACGGGAGCAGTCAAAAGAAGAAGATATGATAAGTCATATGATAACAGAACAAGTATGTATTAAGTTTGTGTGTATTAGTTTTATTCTGAAGAAGACATCATTGTTGGTTGAAAGCACATGATAAAAGTTTTAAAGTTTTATTTTTAGTTCTCCATCTATTTTCAGTTATATTTCTGAGATGTTTATACACCTTAGAGAAACCATTATTTGGATTATTTTTGTTGAATTTATGTATTTCCAATATGGCCTCATTTAATGGTGAAAGCACCAATGGAGATGTACAGGCTCTGTTGGTGTATTCCAGTTCATTAGACACCGAAGATGGGGATGCAACTTTGGTTGAGAAATCAGAAGAATTAAGAAGTAGTACAGAATGGTCAAGCCTTCATTATTTTGCTGACAAGTGTACCAGCAAGACAGCAGACCTCCTTAAGAAATGAATGCAGCAACCTGAAGTTTCATTTGAGAATTGGGATACAGATGGAGGCAGTTTTGATTTGCTATCAGGTTTACCAAGACTTTATTTTACTTAGTGTTTATTATCCTCTACTGCTGCCAGTTATACTTGCTTTCAAGGAAATGTGCAAGAAGGGCATTTGGACATTAGAACTGTGCTGACGAACAAAGTGACAAGTAAATTTTGCAGTTTCAGTATCAAAAAAAGAAAGAGTTTATATCAAATATCAATTATCAATGGACAGTTTAATATGTATAATAAAGGTAGACAATGGAGGAGCCATGATGGTTATGAACAGTAGAGAATGCAGTAAAAGTATGGTCAGTTTGTTGGAAGATGAATTTTATTAAGAAAAAGTGACTTTCTATGACCTTAAAAGCATATAGATGTGTGGATTCTTGGTTATACGATTGTTCTATTAATGGAATTATTTCACAATGACTGTATGAGTTTTTAATGCAACACATCTGAGTATAGGGAGATTGTTTGGTATCCACAAGATGTACAAAAATATGGATCAGTTGCCATTTCAGTTTATAGTCTATTCACCAGCATCTAAGCTTGAAGTAGTTCATTGACAGGGCATTATTTAAGGTAATTTGAAACGGACCATTTTTTGTTAGAGATCATTTTGATTTTTAAGAAAAATTCAAGTCATCAGAAGTTCAAAATAATTTATTAGTTACTGTTGATATTTATTCCCTGTACACTTGTTATTCTCCATTATGGTATATAAAGATGTCCAATACACCACTGGTAAAGTCAAATGTTTAACTGTATGTATAGAACAAGTTTTATATAATAATTATTTTTCATTCGATGGTCAGTATTTTAAAACAAGAAGAGTGGTTGTGGGTGCCAGAAAGGCACCTCATTATGCCAATTTATTTATGGTATGTTAGGAGGCACACATTCTCAAAGATGTAGGAGGATATAAATATGTGAGATCAAACCATCACTTTACTGTTGACATCATTTCTGTGTGTGTGTGTGTGTGTGTGGGGGGGGGGGGGCAGTGGTAGTGACTTGAGTAAATTGGTAGAAGAAATCAATAAGAATACCTGCGGTCTTAAATTTACATGAGTAATAAAGAAAAAAATAGGTAATGAAACTATAAGAAAGAAGGGGTACAAGGCCTTTTTACTAAGATTTTTATAAACATACAACAAGAAATACCATTTTGCATTGCAATAGTATGTACCACATTTACTTGAAATATAATTTAATTAGATGGTAGTTATTTAGGTTATAGTGACTACAGATTTAGAAGAACGTGATTTGCTGATTGAATCATTATACAAGAGGTTTATTTTGAGAGGGTATCCTAAATCTGTTATAGATACTGTTGAAGTAGAACCCATTAATAGAACTGTTAACGAAGAAAAGAAAATTGATTGGACAGTATCTATACCCCTTTTTTACAGTTGATAGTGACAACATTAAAGATATTATTAAAAGCAATTGGTATATTTTAACAGCGAGTAATGAAGTGGTGGATATTGTAGGCGTGCAACCCCTGTTTATTAATAAAAAGGGAATAAATATTAAGAATCATTTGGAAAGAGAGCCTGTAGCATTGTATCATGAAGCAGGGAGACTTTTAAGTGTTTCATTTGCTTAATGTGTAGGCACATTTCAAGTAGTATGAACTTGTTTTTTGTTACAACAGCAATAGAACCTATTGGACACTGTTTTTTTTAATGTGTAATTCTATTTTTCTGGTTCATGCTGCTCAATACACAACCTGTGATAGTTTTTTATAAAGATAAAAGCAACAAACTTTTTTTAAGAAACATATTTATGAACACCAATATGCTGTTAAACCCAATGATGAAAATAATGCTTTAGGCAGACATAGTATGAATGGCATTGGTTTTAAAAATTGTTTTTTATGTTATAGTTCATGTTCCAGTGGATTATAATGGGGATAGGTTGGGTGAATTGGATTATAGAGACATAAATTTACAGATAATACTGAATGTGTATGTTTGCCCAGGATTAAATGGAGCAATTAACTATGTGTGTTTTAAAAAGGAATAGCAGGTTTAAAAAGTGTGTTTTAGTGCAGCCGTACGATACTATTCATTAAGTTTGTTTGTATGCGTTGGTGTTATTCTGAAGAAAACCTCATTGTTGGTCAAAAGCACGTAATGAAACTTTTAAAGTATTATTTTTGGTTTTGCAGCTATTTTCAGTTATTTTTCTGGGGTGTTTTTTTTTTAAATAACCAGGAACCTTGTCATCATATAACCTCAGTTAGTTGTAGTTTCTGTAGGTCATCTCCTAAAATGTATCATCAGTTATTTCTTTTTATGAGATAATGAAAATTTGTTTATTGATGAGCAGTCAGACTCTGTGAGGTATTTGGAGGAAGGAAGGGATTATGGATAGGGGAGGAGACAGAGCCCTGGATCCACAGCTTCTAAAAGGCATCAAGGTCGAATCTAGTCAGATCTGATATTCTAAAGGTTGAACTGGATGAAAAGAAGACAACGTGGATTTGTCACTATGATGGGTACATAATTTTAATTTTCCTCAATTTTCTTGAATAAAAATGTAATGTTTGTGGTAACAAATTGTGTTTTAATATCCATGCATACAACCTCCTTTTCCTTTCCAAGGAAGGAGGTGCACTGGTTCTTCTCACAAATTTTCCAAAACCTTGACATCTCCTGTCCACAAAGATAGCCATCAATAAAATGTGAGTAAAATCTCTCCTTTTTGAATTTGTCTGTTTTATAAAGCCAAGTTTTTCCTGGTTTCCATTCACTTATTATAGTGTTTGCAACTGATGGTACTGTAGTGAAATCCATTGCCTTTCCTAAATGTTGTGAATATCTTTATCCAAAAACAGCAAAAAAGAGTTGGGCTTCAGTACTAACGCCATTGTCACACAAAGCAGCTTAATGCCCTTATTTGAAAAACAGGTATGAGAAATTAAAAACCTCCAGAATATTTCAGGTTATGGGATGACTGAATAGAAAGATACTGCATCCACTATCACAAGAATCGGTTTAGGAGGTAAAATTCTGGTGTGTAGTCTTTTTCTAAAATTTTCAGGGGTCTCTAATATAAGATGTATTTTTTCTTAAAGGATTCAAACTTGTTTAACTTGTAGAGACAGGGTTTCACTTTCCGTCCTGCGCTAACTAACTATGAATCTCAAAGTTGGGTCAGCTTGATTCTTGATGATATCGGTAAACCAAAAAAATCCCATCCAAGGATACCGTACAGTTAAAATTGTTTGTTTCTAAAGAAATTCAGTTGTTTTGTATCAAGTCTGAAATCACCAACTCTATATGTGTATATGCTCTGCCAACATTTATTTTTTGGTAGTAACCAATAAGTATCGTTTAATATCATTTGTACTTTTCCTGGTCAGCAGACTGTTTATTTATGACAGTTTCCTTGTCTTTGATTGGCTGCACAGAATAGAACATTTTTTATTTAATCCATTTTTTCATGGAGACAAATTATTGTATTTTCGTTCAGATGGTTTGTTTAACAAAGTTGGAATTTCCATCACGAATAGTATAAAAAACTTGCAAAATAGGTATCAGAATTGAATTAAAAGCACATTCCTTTTCTGAAAATGGCTTGGCTGTTTCACTTTGCAAGCCATTTAACTAAAACATTTAAGGTTTGATTTGTGAATGCAGAACTTTAAATTGGTAATTATTCTTATCAAGTCTGCTTGTCTTGTAGGTGCAAATGAAAAAAAGAGCAGATTTTAAATGTTAGGTTCTGTGACTGTCAGCTTTTTAGTTCAGTAAGTTCAGAAATCCAGTGTACCTTTTCTGCTGTTGCCCTCTTTCTCAACTGCTGTGTGTGCTGCATTTGCTGTATTGTGGAAAGCCTTGTAAGTTTAGTGCTCCCTGATGTTCCAATATATTCTTGTTCTCTCTTTTGATTGGTTGTTGTTGTTGTATAAAACTAATTGAAAACTCTTGTGTCCCATTTAAAACATTTGCAGAAACCTCCACACTGGTTGATTGATTTCTGTCTCTGGGAATTAAAAAAAAAGCTTGCTCATTGGTCGATCTATTGCTGGAGACCTTCACTTCAATGGTTCTGTTTTTTGACACAGATCTCTTATATGCCGCTCCACTAGAGTAATCCATTTTTATTCCTTTTTAATTTCTTATATTTTCTTTGGTGATAGCTTCAGAATGCTTCATTGTTAAATAAACTTGTTCATAAGTTGTGAATATATTATATTATATTACCAAATTCTCACAGTCATACCTCTCAACCTCTGAGAGCAAAAAATCTGGACAAAACTGTACATAATGGGTGTACAAAAGCCCAAAAATGGGGACACATTTTAAATATTGCTCTTACAAACTTAGAAAGTTGATAGACTAACAGTTTTTGCATTAGCATGAATTTTCTGAGGGATATGACATCTGATACTCAGATGTCTGCCGATATTTTTTTACTTCCGTCCTCAGTGATTTGCCAGAAAACTACAGTTTCATGAGAAACAGACCAGAAATATGATGCAAAAATCTTGAGATTCCACGAAAATCTGGACAGTTGAGAGGTATGCTTATAGTACATGTGCCTGTTTCATCTATTTCAGCATGAAGTTGAGTACATTTTGATTCATTATGTTCCACCATAATTTTCATTTGTTCACAGCCAGTGCAATTGTTTAAAGACGTGATTTCTTTAAACATGACTCGCTCAACAATTACTCCATTAGGAAACTTTATTAGCCATAAACTTTTGAGCACTCTTTTATTCCTTAATCTGTCCTTAAAAAATCCAAAATGAGTGTTCTAGACTTTTTTCTGTAATTGATATCGCTATCCAACTCTCTTACTGGCAGTTGCACATTTCCACCTGCTATGTTAAAACTACTACTATCAAATGTTTTTTGCTGTTTTTTACTAACCTGTCAAATGTTTTTTGCTGTTTTTTACTAACCTGTTTTCTAAATGGCTTATTGTTATCTATGTTGATTTTTATGTATGTATAGATTTTTTACTTCTATGGAGCTTTTCTCCTCAGGCCTTTACTGAAAATGGACATATATCCAGCTAGACTAGCCCGGTCAACAAATGTAAAATAAAATGTAAAATAAATAAATGGGTTGATTGGCTTAGTGAAACTTGTTTATCTTGGCACTCAAGTACTGTGGGTGGGTGGTATTGTATCTTTGCTGTTTAGTCCCACCTTCAATAGTTTCAAATAACGCCACCAGTGTTCTAAACTAGTACTTCCATTTTCCTGGAAAGTTAATTTGAATATATTAGTGTATTTCTTTGTTTTGCCATATTGTCTCAAATACATGTAATATCAAATATGATAAGTCACTTACATCAAGGCATCTTCTGCTATTACCATACACCAAGAAATATCAAATATTTAAAACAAACTTTTGCTGACAGTTTAGCATAATGGAGAAAAACTACGATGATAAAACAAACTCTACAATAGACCAGGCTGTACAAACCAGGATGCTTTATTTTGTCTCCATTTCAGAAAACACTTTTTCAGAATAAAATTCTTATCAAAAATCACTTAAAAAGCAATCACATCATTTTCATGTTTAACTTTGATTCGGTGAGCTGACAAACAGACATATCAGATTGAGTTATACTGATATTACCTGTTAAGATCTCTCCTTAGCTTTAGCAAACATGCTATGTTAATACAGTCATTAAGCCCAGGTACTTAACCTGCATTCAGCCTCACTTACAATTCATATTATTTCTTCTTCTATTCTCTATGGCTCTCTGTTTGTGCTTGTTAGTAAATTAAGTAAACCTTAAAAATATGTATTTTGTGGAAAACTGCCAAGTGTCATGTAATATAAAAGCTGTTCTAGAGTTTTGTAGTTTGACTCCTAAAGATCATCTTAGCAATTTCCCATCTCGAAGAGTGGGCTGGGATACAGCATTTTTGTTTACCTGCCTGTAAGGAACAATGGCTAGTTGTATCTTTGGCGGTAGACAGGAGATGCATGGATATTTTAAACAGAAAAATATTTGCAACCCCACTTTGTCTTTGCTGCATTGCATTGGTTGTATGTGGGTAGAGGACAAAGAGACCCATCCATATGGAAATTTTGCTTTCTCTTATGAAGTAGTCATAATGTAGTAAAAACATACGAGACAGGGTCATTTTTCATATGGTACTTGCATCCAAGTTGGAGAGGAGTCTACATGCTGGAGGTAGAATTCGATTACTGCTGCTTCATGAGTAATTAGCAAATTATATGCTGAAAGAATATCTGTGTGTACTTTGTAGAATGTGTTGCAGCCTGAATAAATAGACCATGTTTGCCACCATAAAGAGTAACACTGCTAGCTGTAGCAGAAGCCACAATGGTACTACCATGGATGTTACATTCAAGGTTGTTAGCCTTCCTAGAAGCCAGTGATGGTTAAAAAGAGTGTGCATTTCACCGACAGGTCTTGGATCGGGTTTTACTTCAGCTTTCTTAGGTGCCAGAAACACTAATGAGTGCAGTTCATTGAAAGATCTAAGGATGGAGCTTTTCCTTACTGTTATCAAATGGAAAAGTAGCAGGGCCTGTTGCAGTTTGTGCCACTGTGTAGCAAAATGGGAACCCTGTAGCATGATTTATGTTTTTATATTATGCGACCTGAATATCAAGAAGAAAAATTAACTATGAAAGAGAGAATTTACACTTACTATTAAATATGTGTTCTGCAGTTATTTGAACCCAAAACTGTCCATTCCTTGAATGGAGTTACTGCAGTGATTGCCCAGTGTGGTGGATAACATTTGATTAGGGAAGTATAATGAGAGATGTGATTGGCAACTATATAATGAATTAGTAAATTGACACACTTAACTCTGGTAGTTAGCACAGAGGATTAAGGCTATAACCTGCTAACAGGTCCTGTAGTCCAAGGTTTGATTCCCTCAGTTTCCATTCTTCTATCTTGTGAGCAGTTCACTTAACTGGACAGTGCTGTTATGCTAAGTCTAAAAAAGGTTCTTGTGGATCAGTGCTCTGCCATAGTTAACAAAATAAAAAATAAAATATAACTAGGACTGTTTTTAAACAATGTGGTACAGCAGTACTGCTTAGGACTGATTGATTAGTATTGTAATCAAAGAAAGAAACAGTGAAGTTTCCTTCATAATTACGAGAAATTACGTTTGATTGTTGCAATTCTGACAATGCAGGAGGGTGAATATACACTAAATCCAGGGTTGTGGTATTATCAAAAGTCTTATGCAGATTACTTGAAAATGGGTAAACTGATTACATGTGCCACAGGTAGGGCATGTTTGCAAAATCATTTCACTAAATTGACCATTTGGGCACATGAGAATAATATGTCGATAAATACATCAAAAACTAAGCATATGAAATTTGAGAGACATTGATTGAAAGGTGATTATTTAATACAGCACACATTGATTGAAGCTGTAGATTCATTTAAGGACCTGTTTAGATTCAGCTTTGAGTTTTTCTAATCATATCAACCAATTGATTAATTTAGCAATAACTGACGAGTGGGTGTGGTATATTGAAGATTTACCTACGGTTGGTGTAATTAAAGGAGGGCAACCTTGGGTAGATCTTCAATATATACACACCAAGTCGGTTATTGCTGTTATACAGTAACATTGTTTAAGAAAGAAATTACTTAATGTCTTTGTATAATAGCACATGGTGTTCTTCTGCATTGTTTCTACATTCTTCCACTTTGTTGACATACTGCACATGCATATGGGACTTATGTCCCCATGCTTAAGCAGTACATCACTGCTTTGTAAAGCAAGCATTGGAGAAATGAATATCTCCATTGCTGTTTTTTTTTTTTTTTTTTTTTTTTAAAAAACTAAATTGTGAATGTGGAAACAACGTGGAAGCGCAATTTAGATGTTCGAGAGAGATAGGGCAAAAATACAAGAAAAAGGAGTACGTTTTGTTAGTTTTTCATAATGTACCCGATTTTCCTTGTATTTTCTGTGCCCTCCATACATACCTCTCGACCTCTTACCTCAAGAAAACTACAAAGCCTTAGCATGTACTGATAGAAGAAAGTCCAGTTGGACTTCAGCGACCAGAATTATTTCTATTGGTATATGCTCAATTACAACAGACACACTGGTTGGGCTGGCCAATCAGCATGCACATTTTTTAATACTAATGGGATACCATTGTGTAGTATAGCAATAACTCATGCCTGGGTGTGGGTAATGCTGGATTTACCCATAGTTGGTGTGGCCAAACAAAGCCAACCGTGGGTAAATCCAACATTACCCACATCCAGAAGTGGGTTATTGCTATTCTACAATGATATTATTTAAGAAAAAAAATAATTACTTTTCTTAAATAATGGCATTGTATAATGCCTCCTTGCTGCTCTTCCGCAGCTGTCTGGTATTCTGCGGCAGTTCTGATTTACTGCGCATGTGTATGCCTACGCAGTACATCAGAGCTGTGGGCAAAAGCAGCAGAGAAAGCAAGATCTCCATTGCTTTTTACAAACTGTTTTGCTATGTTAAATCCATTTAACATAGCGAGACAGTTTTGAAAAAAGCAATGGAGAAAGCAAGATCTCCGTTACTTTTTACAAACTGTCTCGCTATGTTAAAGGAGTTTAACATAGCGAGACTACTTTAAAAAAAGCAACGGAGATTTGGAGAATCTCCGTTGCTTTTTTTAAAGCTGTCTCGCTATGTTAAGCTTGTTTAACATAGCGAGGCAGTGTGAAGCAACGGAGATCTTGCGTTTTCTGTTGCTGTAAAAAAAGAGTTATAGTAATGGAAAAAGTCCGGGCGACCAGACCTTCTTCCATTACTATAACTCTGATTTGCAACGTGCACGTTGACCAACCTGTATGCACGTTTTTGAATATTAATGGGGTGTTGTTGTATAATGATAGTTATACAACTGTAGGTTGTTTAAAAAGATTTATAAAGTCTAGGAAATCAGGAATGATTAAATCATTGTTTGCAAGTTACATTAGACCCAAACAAGAACAAAGAATAACAATATGAAAACCTATGAGAAAACAAACATGAGTAAATTAGGAAGAGTACAGCAGAAATATACCAAGTGCATCCATGGATATTAAAAAAGTGTTGTTTTTTTATAAAAGACTAAAATATCTGAACTTGTACAGTTTCTCATATAGATGTTTAAGATGAGACCTTATTCAGCTATATAGGACATATAGAGACAATTACTTCTGGGAATTTTTGGGGTTATGAAAAGGTAGCAGAGAATCACCAGACAACTTGTGTAGAAGATTATAGGAATAAGAGATATACTATTTGGTTCTCTGAGAGAGAGGCTGATGCATAGAGTAGATTATCAGTTATATTAAAGCAGCCAATTGTTTATATATTTTAAGAATAACTTGATCACTATGGCAATTACTGTTTTGGTATACTGGCAGACTAGAAGGTCATTATTAATTGTGCCTGAAATATTTATATATATATATATATATATATATCTGTGTCAAGCATTTGCTTTATTCATAGTTACAGGAATCTTAGAGGTAGTATAAACTGCTTGTATGGGAGCAGTCCCCACCCATGTCAGGAGGTGCAGCAGAGCTTACATCCCCAAAATAGCTTTATTGCTGTTGTAAGCAGTTTCAGATTTAGAATTTTATGGGTAGGGATGGAAATTGCTCTTATAGTCCACAAGCATATTATAGAGAACCTTAATAATCACACCTAGTTGTGAAATAAATGAATAGCTGAGAGGTGCACTTCAAAATGATAGCACACAGTGTAATGGCACCATAGGATGTATTGATTAATTGACCTGAATATAGCCATAAAGAATTAAAAAATAAAAAAGTCATGGGCATTCAGAAGCCATGTAGCTGAAACACGTGATGTTCTTAATTAATTTACTTATATCCAATGGGTTGCCATTACAGGTGGTTTAAAGCATCACACATTGAAAACTCTAGCTTGACTGGGGCTTTCTTGCACTCTTTACTGAATGATTTGTCTGTGCGACCTTTTTACCCTTTGATTTGGATTAATAGTGAAAGTTCCAAAGTGATGGACAGCAAACTGAGCAGTCAAATACAACAGTAACGGAATGGCACACTTATCTGTGTAAGTACATTGCCTAGTCAGCTTAGCTTTATAATGTAATCAAGGGCTTATTGACAGTAGTGATGGCTGTGATAGTAGCAAACGGAGTGGGACAGACCAGACTTCGCTCTATCCCTGGAAAATATTGTAGCTCATTCCATATGATTCTTAGGCATTCATAGAAAAGCTATGAAATGTAAACCCACCAGCATGCCCTGGGTTTTTCCAGGGGCCTTTTCTGAGTGAGTCATGGTTGGTACACATCCTATAGGAGAAATGAAGGGAGCATCCTTAGTGCCCAGATCTCCTGAACTGATTTTGCTAAACTTAAAGGTGCAGAGGCTACACCCCATGATTCTTTTGGTTGTGTTAACTCCTCATTTCTTTTACTAGTATCTGCTGTCTCATCCTTACAGTCACTACCCAATGGTCATGACCATAGGTGAGGATAAGGACACAGACTGACCAATAAATTAAGATCTTCATCATATAGGTTCATAGGTTCATACTAGGCTATCTGCCCGAGGGCATTTACAAGCCTAGCCCATAGTTTTGTGGCTTACACCACCCCTTTAGTATGGGGAACTATACCCATTATTTTGCTGTGCCTCTGCCGAGCAGTGACACTGAGGTAATCCCTGGGGTATATCTGCGATCTCCCATCCATTGGTCAAGATTTCTCTTGAACAAGGCCAGCGAGGTGCTCTGCCTCACATATACCGGGATTTTGTTCCACAGCATAGGGAGTCTTTGGGTGATGAATCTATCCCTCCAGCACGTCCTATTAATAGCCGTGTCGAGGTTTAAGTCTCCCGCCCTTGTGGCTCTGACTGATCTAGATTTTTTGAGGTGAAGCATATTCATCAAATCTGGGTTTGACATGGCCTTGTATGTCAGGCAAAGGTCACCTCTGAGCAAGCGTGGCGACTGAATAGAGCTGGAGTTCTTTCAGTCGGGCAGCATAGGACAGATTTTTGAGACCCTTTATCCTTTTGGTGAGGAACTTTTGTGGCCTCTCCAGCTGCTGCAAGTGTCGGGTCAGATACATTCTGAATGGGGCATTGTACTCGATCATTGGTCTGATGAGTGATGAGTACAGGGAGACTATGACCTCCCTTGATCTAGATGTGAATCCCTTCATGATAAGGTGGGCAATGTAGAAGGTCTTCCTAACTACTTTAGCTACATGGGTGTCGAATGATAGGCTACTGTCAACCTGGGTCCCCAGGTCCCTGATAACTTCTTCTGTGCTCAGTGGATTGCCACCTATATGGTAGCTAGGGGTAACCTTGTTTTTCCCAAAGGGTATGACTATGCATTTTTTGGCATTTAACTTTAGGCCATGGTTCTGGCACCAGTTATCCGTTTCTGTGAGACCCTTCTGAAGGATATCTGTGTCAGATGTGTTTTCGACTATGGCGCCCAGTTTGCAGTCATCTGCAAACTTTGTCAGCCATAACCCTCCTGTGTTTGCTTGTACTTCGGAAAAATAGATGCCAAACAAGAGTGGGCCCAGGACTGAGCCCTGTGGGACACCACTTGTGACAGGCTTTGAGTCTGACATGGCGCCAGCAACTCTGACCCTGTGGGTTCTGTCACTCAGCCAGTTTGCAACCCATCTTGTGATGTATGGGTTAACATTTAAGCTGATTAGTTTTTCAATGATACCCGAGTGGGGTATTGTATCGAAGGCCTTCGCCAGATCGAGGTAGGCTGTATGGACTGCCTTTCCCTCATCAATGGCTTTGGTGACTGTTTCGAAAAAGTCAACCAAGTTTAAAAGGCATGATCTGCCTTTGACAAAGCCAAACTGGGTTGGATCCAAAGTCTGCAAATTCCCTATGTCTTTATTTATGAGGTCCATTATGATCCTCTCCATGGCTTTGCAGATAAGGCTTGTCAAGCTAATGGGCCGGTAATTTCCAGGGTCGGTGGAGGCACCGCCTTTGTGAAGTGGGACCACAGTTGCAGTGCGCCACTCACTGGGTACGTATCCAGAGGTGAGACTATGATTAAACAGCTGTCCTAGCTGTGGGTTTAATTCCTCTTTGAGTTCATGGAGCACACAGCCGGGGACACCATCAGGTCCCATGGATGCTGTGTTTTTTGCTTTGGAGACAGCAGTTCTCACTTGGGCGTTAGAGATGTTTGGGGGGCTGCAATCGTTTGGTATAGATATCTCTCCTTTTGGGGGGGAGAAGTTTGCACTGAACCTGTCAGCCAGTATGTTGGCAATGTCTGTAGGATCAGTAATCTTCACATCATTTTGAACTAGTTCTGAGCATGTCTGGGTGTTTCCTCCCAGGTTTCTAACATAGCTAAAGAAGGCCTTATGATTGTCTTTTGAGTCTTTAGCTATTTTTCTCTCAAAATTTGCTTTGGATGATTTTATGAGAGCTCTTAGTTTTTTACTTATAGTGATCAAAGGTGTCTTACCTTTTAAGGATTTTGCTCTATCTTGTAGTAGCTTCCTCCTTTTGTTGTAGAGTTTGTTTATGGCTGGGGTCCACCAGACTGGACGCTTGCCTTTGGTACAAAGAGTCTTTGTTTTGCTTGGGATTGCCTTATCCATGCAGTCCTGCAGGTGCTGGTAGAAGGCATTTGTAAGTGATTCAGCGGCTTGAGTACTGCTTTCTGCCGGCTCGGGGGCCTTAAAAGAGACCACACTAGTCTTTAGAAGTGTTAAGTCGGCTTTCGAGAAGTTCTTTACTGTGGTCTTTTTTATTGCAGGTGGGGGTGGGATGAGGACCTCCAGCGAGATTAGTTTGTGATCTGATCTCACCAGTGAGGGGTATACTTCCGGTGTTGAACATTGTGCTCCCATGTTCGTGATGATGAGATCAAGTATGTTTTCTCCTCTTGTGGGGATGGTGACTAGTTGTTCCATGGCATTTGAGTTTATGAATTCCAGGAACTTTTGGGCTAGGGTGTTTGGGCTTGAGTAGTGTTCCCAGTCTATATTAGGGTAATTGAAGTCACCTAGTATGATGGTGTTTGGTGATACATTTATCCCCTCCAGTGTTTTCAGGAAGGCCATGTGAGGTTCCTGAGTTAGTGAGGGTGGCCTGTAACATGCTACAATTTGCAGAGCAGTCTTGCCTATGGTTAATTGCACCTGGATGGTCTCCGATGCATCGTGCGTTGCCACCAGTCTTGAGGTGTGGGTGTCCTTGATGAATATGGATACCCCCCCCCTCCTTTCTTGGTATTGTCTGGATTTTGGGGCCGGAACACATGATATGAGGTAAAACCTGATAGTGCTGGGGTGCTCTCAGGAGCCTTGACTTCATTGTCTCTTCACAGAGTCCTATACAGCACCTGCAGTATTGCTGCAACTTAAATACATGTAAAACAGTGACAGACTTGCACACTTAATGAACATATATTATACACTGTACAAAGGGCTCAGTATGCAACAACATTTCAAGAACAGTCTAAGTAATATTTTAAGACCAGTAATTTCCAGATATCAGATTAAGAGGAAGTCTGATACTTTGGACTTCCAAGATGGCTGCACTTTGATCAACGTGTTGAATAAATCTCACCCAATATAAAACAGCTGTGAAAAAAGCAAGTAAAAGCTATCAATTTGGGTATAATTCAATTACTGTTTAGTAATTACGTTGCCTGGATGCCAGAAAAGAAGATATTTGGTGAAAGTAGGAGAAAATCAACCAGAAAAGGATGTAGGTTTTCATTATGAAACAAGAAGTCTACATGTGCAGTTACGGGAAGTCTGAACAGTATGTTCTGAGTAAGAAAGCAACTGTAGCTGTATTATTCAAAAATGGCAAAGTCCCTTGAGGTCCAGCTTCCTTTAAACCAGTTACAGTTTTAAACAATGATTATAATGTGTTTATGTCTATACTAGCTAAGAGAATGGCAAAGGTGTTTTGAAAGATATGGGTCACTGTGATTTTGTGGTGGAGAGGCAAACATTTGACAACATTAATAGAAGTGTGATCCAGGGGGGAGCAGAATGTAAGAAAATGTTTTTATTGTTTGTGGGTTTTAATGCATAGAAAGCATTTGATAGTGACAACTGGAATTTTATGAGTAGGGCAATGGTAGCATTTGGATTCTCTAATAAAATAATAGGATTACTTAGGATGATATATGAAGGCTTTAAGGCAAGAATCAAGGTGGGAGGGTTCCTCTCTGACAGGCTGTTTTTGTATAGAGGAACCAAGCAGGGGGGGTCCTGTTATAAGATCATAGGAAGATACAAAGCTATTGGCCCTGAGGTCCTTACAAGCATAGCCAAGAATTTACCCCATGTTCTGGCAAGTCAACACCTGATGCCCCTGAAAGTTCGCTTACCCTGGAGTCAAACCCAGGACCATCTGCACTCTAGTCCAGCACTTAACCCATGTCACCATGATGGTATTGACATTTTTCATCTTTCTCCTTTCCTGTTTGCTTTATATTTAGAACTACTGGCAAAGAAAATAAAGAACTCACAAATTCAATATAAATGGTATGGCAATCAAGGAAAGTAAAATGTATTTGCAGAGGATACTGTTCTGCACTTGATAAATTCAGAAATGTATACTTCAGTGTTATGGAACATTTTGGGACAGTTTCATATCTGTAGGGATATAAAATTAATGAAGATAAAACAAAGGGTGTAGCAGTAAGCCATGTACCTCCATATAAATTGGTTCAGCAATACTCAAATTTGTGGGGATAAGTTAAGGTCATTAACGTATTAAGGTGTATGGCTTCAAAAGGATTCTGTTATGGCAGCTAAAGGTATTTGGGAAGAGATTAAAAAGATGATACAAAAACTGAAAAACTAGAAGCTATTGATTATAGATAAGGATAGTAAGATAAAAGCTGTGAAAATGTTTTAGTCCTTTTAGGTTTATGTACAGGTCAGTTATATCTTTATCAATCAGAGGAGGAGTTTTGGATGATGATTATTTGGGAGGGGATGAGGGCAACAGTCAAGTGAGATAAGTTGATTCTCCCCATGGAACTAAATCGTTTAAGAATACTTGATTTGAGGGGATGGTTAAGGTATGCCAGCAGAATGTTATAAATCCAAGTTGAAAGGGATGATGATGAAATGGGGGAAGAGCTTAAGAAATAATGAGAGAGTAGGATTTTGGGTGCAGATCCTTAAGGCAGATAACAACAGTAGAGAATATTATATATAAAATAACAGAAAGTTTTCTATGAACCGTGCCAACACAGAAATAGAGAAAGGAGATTTTATAGCTTTATGCAGAGGTGTAAATAGGCAAGATGAACTGGATCTTACTGGAAAAAAATTAAAAATGGAACCGAGGCAATGGGAGCAAACAAATAGAGAGGCAAATGTAATAGACTGGGGATGAGGCCAAGCAGACATTTGGACTGAAGATTAGAGACCTCCTTCCATACAATGGATTAATAAAAGGGTTTAGGCAAAGAGAAAGGGATAGGAGAGTGCAAAGTTAAAGACAAACTCTGCTAAAGTTTTTAGTTGAGTCTAGATGAGAAGCCGCTGTTAAAAGTGGATAGTTGGTAGAGTGTATACAATATTGTGTAATAACTAAAAGACTCAGCCAGAGGAGGTTAGAAAAGATTGGGAAGAGGGGACTGGAAAGGTAGTTTACAAAGGAACAATAAGAGGTTATTTGTATGGCTCCCAAATATGCAACAAAGTCATCTAAGCCCAGTAAGTTTAACATTAGCTGCTTGGAAATGTTTGCAAAGGTATTTTTATACCCCGAGTTGATTTCAGAGAATTTTTCCTCAGATAGATGGCAAATGCTGTAGGTGTGATGAGAAAGAGAGCGGTAATTGAGAACGTGTTTTTGAGAATGTAACGTTAGCAGGTTTTAAAAATTCCCTACAGTGTACTTTGTTAGAAATGTTGAAGGAACAACTTGTAAGTAAGGAAATTATTATTTTGAGCTAGGATTATTGATTCTGAATTGCCTAGACTTGGTAAGACGTTGATAAGTTTAATTCTGTTGGTTGCCAAAAAAGCAATTACCAAACCAATTATAATTGGTACTGAATGTTGTAAAGGAGACAATTGTAAAGGAGACAAAAGAGTTGGAGATGGGGTCTGTAGAAAAGGGGAGGAGCACATTACATAGAAGTAAATGGAGTATGTGGGAACAGTACATGCAGAATAATGTTAAGGAGGAGTGAGATTCAAAGAAAGGCAGGAATTAAGCAATTTATGTAATGTTGACATGAATAATTGTTAAGAAAAGATGTATGCATATTGTGTGAAAAATATTACATGGTTTGCCTTCTTTTCTATTAATGTATGACAACCTGTGTTACTGTTTAAAATGGCATTTCATAAAGATGTTTCAAAAACAAACAAATAAGATAACAGGATAGTAAGATGATTGGCAAACATACAGTTTCACCTTTATCTCACAGAGTAACTTATCCATAAAGGTTCAACAAGACAAAAGTAACTGCCAAACCATCGACTTGTTAAAACGTTCTGTTAAATTGCTTTGTTTAAGGGTACCTCCTTACTTATATACACCAGCTTTATTGCTGCTGAACCACAGAGAAAATAGAAACATAAAAAAATCACTGCTAAGCACACAGAAGCCACAACAGTAATGACTTCCTATGAAAAGCAGGAAATGGGAGTTCAAGTCTGGGAGCGGAACTCATCCAGTTGTAACATCATCAGCTTTATACTCCATGAGTAGTAAAGAGGTCTCACACATATGCACTCAGTCACTCGCTCACTTCACAGTCCTTAATGTCTGTAAGGTGTTTGATCGAAACATGCCACATCAAGCAACTTTTTGACATGAATTAGGTCCTTTATGAATTTAAACCAGTAGAGTTAGATAAAGGATACACGTTTAGATAAAATGTAATAGATAATGAAAAGCATAATGGCCCACTTGATTAAAATATCTCTTCAATGTAGTAACTACATGGCCTTCAAAAAGTTCAGCAAATATGTGCTGTTAAAGAATGCCATATTCTGTATAGTTGTTTGTAACATCATCCTCAGGAATAAAATCAGGCAGCAAATAAAAATTAAGTGTTCTAATGGCCCATTACCCTAAAACAAAAGCCATGTCTGCTGGCACCCTGTATGTGTATGGTGGAAGCTAAAAGTAACACTAAATCAAACACTGCTGTTGATCCAGGAAGAAGTCACTGAACTGTGCCATATTATCAGGAGGAATTTACTTTGCTTGCTGCAATATTTAATAGCTAGATGAAAGTTCTTCTAAAGGTTGTAAGTAGCACATGAATGAAAATGGAAAAGCACAGTAGAGGAACTGACTTGTGAAGAGAAGTGGGGAAGCCATTATTGTTAATACTGTTTACCAGAATGGTAAATTATCAACTCAGATTTCCAGATTGGTATATACTGAAGTAGTTTTCCAGGCAGAAATGTGAGACATAAGTAGTCACTAATGTGTGACTGATGTGATTTGAATAAAAGATGGAGATTATCGTACTTTGGATAAAGACCTTAATCTGAGGTATGACAGTCTTGAGATTGTGTGTGTGTGTGTGTGTGTGTGTGTGTGTGTGTGTGTGTGTGTGTGTGTGTGTGTGTGTGTGTGTATGTGTGTGTGTGTGTGTGTGTGTGTGTGTGTGTGTGTGTGTGTGTGCGTGTGTGTGTGTGTGCGTGTGTATATACATATATGTGTGTGTGTACAGTGGCACAGCGGATAGTGCTGTCTCCCCACAGCAAGAGGCTCTCTAGCTCAATTCTCAGCTGGGGCACCCTCTGTGTGGAATCTGCATGTCCTCCCTGCGTTTGCTTGGGTTTACTCTGGGTGCTCTGGTTTCCTTCCACATTCCATAGATATGCAGTAGTTGGACTGGACACCCTAACTTGGTTTGCTGTGAGGGTGTATGTTTGTGTTGTGGAAGAGCTACTGCAGCAGGGCTAACCACCCGGCAGTGTAAAACTTGGCTCTAGATGATTGTCGCTGTTGAAGGGATACCTCAACACTGTGTGCAAAAATGGGGAAAGGGGGTGATGGATGGATGGATGGATGGATATGTATATAAACACACACATACCCATTATATACATAAGTCTGTGTGTGTCTGTGTGTGTGTGTTTATGCATGTGTGTGTGTGTGTGTGTGTGTGTGTGTGTGTGTGTGTATATGTATATAATATATACATATATATATATATATATATATATATATATATATATATATATATATAATGTACAAACATGTACATATGCATATACATATCTATTGGGGATGTGTGGAGGGCATAGTCCCTCATGTTGAGATTACAGGAGGCAAAACATTTTAAATGTGTTGCATATAATGTAGAATTTTGATAATGGTATTAAATCGCATTGATCTTTTGTTGCACATCTTAATGTTGCTAACTTGTATATCACCTTTCTGTCATGGAGCCACTGAAGAATCTTAAGTGTTTTTTGCTTATTTCTGTTCCCTTTACAGCTTCTGATGCATCAGCACAATCCATAATAAAACATTTGCGGTGGATCATGCAAAAGGATCTTCTCGGACAGGATATGTTTTTAATAGGACCTCCAGGTCCTCTTCGTCGGTCAATTGCCATGCAGTATTTGGTAAGTTACATTGCTGTGGCTTTGAAAATGGGTCTATTTCATATAATCGAAGGTTCAACACAGTGAACCTCTGTTCTTCGAGCAAACGTTCAGATCAGTGATTTAGGGAATGGAATTAATTGGCTGACATCAGGAAATTTTCCCTTTTCCCCACTGTAGTGCAATCTTGGAGTTGGTATATATAGGTGGGGGGGGTGTGAGAGGCGCAGCCTCCCACCTTGGTGGATTTGACATACTGCGGTATGTGTGACGGTCACTATGTTGGCCAAGTAATTCTATTCCCTGTTGTAGTAAATTGCTGATGTGAACATTCATTAAAGTGAACATTCGCTCTTGTCGGTTGAGCGAACAGGTTTGCAGAGTTGAACCTTCGATTATATAAAATAGACCTTTTGAAAACATCTCCATGTAATGTGGAATTTTATGTAAAACTGAGTTCAGATTTTGGGAACAGTTCTGCTTATCAGATATGAATAGAATGATAGGTGCTAGAATGAAATGATACTTTAATTATAAAAACTGTGAATCCTAAGAGTCCAGTTGCATTTACCACCCTTAATACATTTCAAACTGCTGTCAAAAAATGCAGATATTGATTGTACAATTATTCAGTGTTGCAATTATCATCAATGGGATACTCTGCTTGCAGTTATCCTACAGCCAGCCCATTTTCCAGAACCATATTTTCTTCCAATGGCCTTAGCCATCGCCCTTGCAGTAGGACATCAGGACGTCAGTGTTATAAAAGGGGCATTGGTTGATGCAATGTTAAGATCAAGTTCAGTGTTGTTTTATGCTGTGTAAGAGTTGTTGTTATGGTGGTTCAGTTTGTTTACACAGAAGGATAAGTACTCCACAGGGGACTCTCTTTCTGATGTTGACTTGTATTAGTGATATTATTGTCAGTGTCTGATAATTATTCTGATATTGAGGCAAATGTAAAGGAAAACAGTTGTATAGATTGTGAAAAATCCAAAAGAAGGAGGCAGAAGTGAAACCAGGATTCTTTTATTCCTCAACAGTGAGCACTTTCATCTTAATTACATGGACTTCATCAAAAAAAAAAACTGGCATTGTGCACACAACTCTCTAAATACAAGTAACAATTCACATGTCAAGTTAACAAAGAAGCTAGTTGATTAGTGTGTCCTCTCTGCAATTTATAGATCCCATTGCAGTTTTCTGAAAAAACATACACATTGTTAAGTCATAAAAATGCAATCAATTTTTTGTGTAGCCCAAATACTTTTTTAAATAAAAAACTCAAAAGCAGCTGACATTAATGTGCAAAACACACTAAGCCACTAAAAACTTTATAATTGAAGAAGATTTATTAACAGAATATAACTGACAGAGTATAAATACTTGAACAGCAATTCCTTCACAGTTTATATTTTCTAACTTTGTAAAATCATGAATAAGTCCCCCACCCTGTGTTCTAAACAGAGCAGCCATGTCCATATACAAAAAATTAACAAGGGTGTGTAAGTAGTATGTGTAGGCACATCATGAATCAAAATAACAATAAAGAAAAATGAAAAAAATGAAAAACTAACATAAACATATAACCTTAACGACAGAAAACTACATCTGACATAACACAGGACACATTATATACTGTTATTGTGGAAATAATTGTTCAAGTTCCTGTATAAAGATTAACCTTGCTAAAAATAATTACAAAGAATAGGCAGACTTCAGCCTGAAGAAGCTGACTTGGGAAACATTCTCATTTAGACCCGGTGGTTCTGTGGCATTACATGCAATCTGTCATTTAAGTTCTTTGTACTCTAAATAATCATCCCTGTGGAAACTAGGTCAACATAATCAATAACACAATATTTAACATAATGCCTAGGGTGTGCTTTTACATGTTTACTAAGTGCATTTTTTTCATCCTATGTATGTCTTGGTTACAATATCATTAGACTAGACCTCACAGTCAAAAAGGAAGGAGGGGTAGCAATCCTCTATAAAGCAGAGCTACAAGTTAGCACTGTAAGTCTTAGCCCACCTTTAGACAGTAGTGCTGAAATACTTATCTCTAAAGTTCAGGTCAACTCATGTAAAGCCATAAATATTATCTGTATATATCTTCCACCAGAAAATAACATTAATACACTTGAAAATATCCTTAACTGGCTTTCTATTAATTTCCCACAAGAAACCATAGTCCTAGGAGACTTTAATATCGACTGGAAGTCCTGTAGTAATACACACCCCACCACCCATATTAAACTATATGGCTTCTCACAAACTATTAACTCCCCTATCAGAACTAATAGACCCAACAACAAAGAAAGTACCTTGGACTGGATACTTACTAATAGTCCTCATCAAACTTACAAAGTAGGAACCCTCCCAGATGACCTAAGTGACCATTCACTAACTTATATTATCAGACATAAAACCAACCTAACTTACCCTAACACTTTCAGAACAGTACGCACCAAAAAGCAATTTAACCCAGAACTTTTCCAAACAGAACTCAAGCAATGTAATTGGTCACCACTAAAATCTCTCCCACTCAATGAAGCAGTACAATACTTCAATTCCACATTCTTAGCCATCCTGGACCACCACGCCCCAACACGCTCTGTTAGAAATTAAGCTAAACCAGCCCCCTTGGCTCTCAAATACTACTAGGCAAAAAATCCTTCTCAGAAACAAATCCTGGGCAAAATGGCGTACTACTAAGAATCCTGCAGATCACCAAACCTTTAGGCAACTTAAAATAATACAAAAAAGCCATCCTGTTAGACAAAAAGAACTTTTACCTCAATTACAGCAAACCTACCACAAGGAACCACAAAAGTTTTGGACTAGCATTAACAAACTTCTATACCCAGGTCAATCTATCACTCCCAACCCACTAGGCTCTAACCCCGAGAATCCTACACATACTGCTAATGCCTTCAATTCTTTCTTCACAGACGCCATCCAAACTCTTGCTAGCCATCTATCTCCTGATACCTCAAATCTGCCTACTTCTACTACAAACCCATCTCCATCATTTAATTTACAACCAGTGTCTACTTCCTTTATTTGCTCCCTTCTCCAAAAATTAAAACCTACCACCCCCTCAGCTGACCAACTCCCGGCAGAATTCCTGCAAAAGGAGCTAAAGTCATTGCTTATCCCATTTCCATTCTGATCAAGAGAACCATAAGTGAATGAACTATCCCATCTATCTGGAAAATTGCTCATATCATCCCACTACATAAAGGTGGGAACTCCAGTGACTTCTCTAACTTTCATCCTATAGCTCTGCTATCTCCTCTTGCAAAAATAATGGACAAGTGCATCCATAAGCAACTACTTAACCACCTTCTCCATAACAACTTACTTGCCAACTGTCAACATGGATTCAGACCTTTCCACAGTACCACCACTGCCCTGCTATACTTCACATACTGCATTAACAAAAACCGTAACAAAATTATTCTTTCCTCTGCAGTCTTAATTGATTATCTAAAGCTTTTGATATGATTAATCACTAACTCATTTTACACATACTGAAATCCCTTTCACTCGAACCTCTAGCCATAAATTGGTTCAAATCTTACCTAGAAAATAGACAGCAGGCTGTACTCTGGCAAAATAAACTTTCTAAGCACCTTCCCATTTCCCTTGGTGTTCCTCAGGGCTCCATATTAGGCCCACTCCTATTTTCCATGTATATTAATGACCTTCAATCAGCATTTCTACACACCACCTGTATTCAATATGCAGATGACTCTACTATAATCTGTTCAGCGACTTCTCAAACTGAACTACAGTCTCTTACCCAAAAAGTATTCAGTACTGTAGAACAATGGTTCTCAAACTGCTGCCTCCTCCTAAACCCCCCAAAAATAAACTGTTACTCTTCACACCAGCCCGAAAGTTCACCCCTATACATTTCACACTCGCATCTAATAATGGTACTCTTATTTCTCCCGACCTAACCACTAAACTCTTAGGAATAACAATAGATAACAACCTCAACTTTGATACTCATATAAACAGCACAATAAAATCAGTCAACAAAAACTGGGATCCCTTTATAGAATCAAACCCTTTCTTACACCAGTAGCTAGGACCGCTATAGCCAGAACTCACTTAATCTCCACTCTACTCTATGCTTCACCTAAATACACTAATCTTTCTAAAAACAACCTCAACAAACTGGCAACATTCTATAATAAAATTGTTAGATTTGCTACAGGCTCTCCTTTCAGAACTCATCACTGTCTTAATCTAAAACAACTAGATTGGCTAGAGTTTCTAAACCACCTTCAATTTCACCAGCTAGCTATAGCCTTCAAGACCCTGTATCAACCCACCAACACACCAATACTCACTAGCCTCATTACCCCTTACAATAATCTCAAGAACTTACGCTCCTCAAACAAACTGCTGATCAATACTTGCAGATCCAACAACTCAGCAGGTGACTCCCTGTTCTCTAATACTGTTGGAAAACTATGGGATCTACTACCCACTGAACTCATAACTCAGACTTCTCTTTCACTTTTTAAAAAGAATCTAAAACTATTTCTCAATACACACTAGTTATGCTCCTGTACTATCCCTGTCTAACTTTCTTCCTTCACACTAATAATCACTCTACGTCTTTATAGTCTTATCCTTAAAGAATCAATATACCATGTTATTGCAAATCAAATTTATGTGTATGTGTATATATATATATATATATATATATATATATATATATATATATATATATATATAGTACCCTCTCTTGTACATTACCCTTTGCTGCTTACTGCTCATGTTATACTCATTATGAGTATTGTATTTTGTATTTTTTAATAACATTTTTTTTTTTTATGTAACAATAGCTGTTTTTTTAAGTTTGGTCTGCTACTACTTTCTATATTGAATTTTGTATGTGTCTTGGAGCTTTTCTTCCCGAGCCTCTACTGAAAGTGGACATGTATCCAGTTAGACTAGACGGTCAACAAATGTAAAATAAATAAATATGTCATATTGGTGCTAGTAAATCCTATTCTTAAATGCTCTTAACTGTCACATAATTGGTTAGCTTTTCATTTTTCTTAGTTGTTATTTGATTCATAATGTGCTTACATATATTTACACACACTTGTGAATTTTTTGTATATGGACATGACTGTTCTGTTTAGAACATGTGTTGGAGGGGGTTAATCATGATTTTACAAAGTGAGGCAAAAAACAGTGAAGGAATTGCTGTTCCAAGTATTTATATTCTGTCACTTTTATATTCAATGGTTCATTGGTTCATAGATGGGTACTAGGCTATCGGCCCTCTGGCCTATATAAGCCTAGCCAAAAAAAAGTTCCCTGGCTTTCGCCACTCAAGAAAATTATTTTCCTGTGCCCTTGTCAAGCAGAGCCACAGAAATGATCCCCAGGGTGAATTTCCTATTTCCCATCCAATTGTCAAGATTTTTCTTAAAGAGGGCTAATGAGGAGCTTTGCTTGACATGAATGGGTAGTGTGTTCCTGAGCATGGGAAGTTTCTGGGACAGGAATCTATCCCGCCAGCATGTTCTGTTTATTGTGGTGACAAGGTTTAGGTCCCTGGAGCATCTGGCTTGGAGAGTTTGGGATTTCTTTAAGTGTAGCATGTCCAACAGGTCTGGGTTGGACATGACTTTGTATGTTAGGCAGAGGTCGCCTCTGAGTATGCGACAGAGTAGAGCTGGAGTTTTTTGAGATGGTCTGCATATGGCATCTGTTTGAGGCCAGTAATCCTCTTAGTGAGGTATTTCTGAGGCCTTTCCAGTTGTTGTAGATGTCTTGCGAGGTACATGCCAAACGGGGCTTTGTACTCTATAATGGGTCTGGTGAGGGTTTGGTAGAGAGGAACAGTGACCTCTTTTTTTCTAGAGGAGAACCCCTTTGTGATGAGGTGTGCCACGTAGAAGGATTTCCTGACTACTGTGGTGATGTGAGTCTCAAAGGAGAGACTACTGTCCATCTGTGTCCCAAGGTCTCTTATCACACTTTTGGTGTTTAGTAGGTACCGCCTATGTGGTAGTTCATGGGTACAGTGTCTTTCCCAAAGGGGATGACAATGCACTTCTTGGTATTGAGCTTGAGGCTATGAGTTTGACACCAAGCATCAGTCTCAGTGAGGCCCCTTTGTAGAATGTCCACATCATTAGGCAGTTCTGTTATGGCTCCTAGTTTGCAGTCGTCTGGGAACTTTGTTGGCCAAAGACCTGCAGTGTTAGCGTGGACTTCTGAGAAGTAGATGCCAAACAGGAGAGGACCCATGACTGAGCTCTGTGGTACTCCACTTGTTACTGGTGTGAAGTCAGATTTGCATTCAGCTACTTTCACTGTCTGGGTTCTGTCAGTGAGCCAGTTGGCCACCTATCTTGTGACATAGGGATTTATGCCCAGTTTAGTGAGTTTATCTATAATTCCAAAGTGGGGGATGGTGTTGAAAGACTGGACGAGGTCAAGATAAGCTGTGTGCATCACCTTACCCTCGTCCACAGCTCTGTTGACTGCTTCAGAGAAGTCAGTCAGGTTTAGGAGACATGATCTACCTTTTACAAACCCAAACTGAGTGAGGTCCAGAGTTTGGAGGTTACATATGTCTTTGTTTATAAGCTCCAATATGATACGTTCCATGGCCTTTGAGACCAGGTTCGTCAGGCTAATGGAGCGATAGTTCCCGGGGTCTCTGGTGGCACCCTCTTTGTGGAGTGGGATAACCGTCCCTGTGCACCATTCAGTAGGCACAAATCCAGAAGTGAGGCTATGATTGAACATGGTACTTAGGTGAGGTGTTAGTTCATTCTGTAGTACGTGCAGAACACAGCCTAAAATGTTGTGTGGTCCCTGGGATGCTCTGTTCTTGGCTTTGGAGAGTGCGGTCTTTACTTGTGCTTCCATGATTACAGGGGTTTTGCCTTCTTCTGGTATAAAGAAGGGCCCCTTGCACTGAACATATCTGCCAGAATGTTGGCAATATCAGTTGGTTCTGTGTAACTAGTGCCATTATACTGTAGCTCAGAGCAGATCTGAGTGTTGCCATTGAGATTCTTGACATAGCTGTAAAATGCTTTGTTGGCTGTATTTAGAATCAGTGGTGATTTTATTTTTGTAACTAGCTTTGGAGGATTTTATGAGCGATCTCAGCTTCTTACTGAGGCTGACCAGGGAATTTCTGTAATCGGGGGATTTTACTCTTTTTTGCAACAGCTTCTTCCTTCTGTTATAGAGTTTATTTATGGCAGGGGACCACCAGATTGGCTTCCTTTTTTTTGAGGATAGCGTCTTGTTTCTGTTGGGGATGGCATGATCCATGCACTCGTGAATGTGCTTATACAGTGCAGTTGTAAAGGATTCAGCAGTCATACCACTATTTTCGGTCTATAAGGGTGTCAAGAAGTTTGCCACTTCTGTCTTAAGAAGCACAAAGTTGGCTTTGGAGGTTTTTTACAGTGGTTTCCTTAATGGGGGTGGGGGCGGGATATGGATGGCTAGGGTGATTAGCTTGTGGTCAGATCTGACCAGTGAGGAGTTGACCTCTGGTGTGGAACATTGTTTGCCCATATTGGTAATGATCAGGTCCAGGATATTGCTGCCCCTGGTGGGGGTATGGGCAAGTTGATCCAAAGCGTTGGAATTTATGAATTCCAGAAAACATTGAACAAATGAGTTGGTACATGAGTAATTTTCCCAGTTGATGGTGGTGTAGTTGAAATCGTCAATTATTAGTGTATTGGACTGTACCTTAATATTGTCCAGTATATCAAGAAATGTGGAGTGGACATCCTGGGGCATGGCGGGGGAGCTGTAACAAGTTACAACCTGGATTGCAGTCTTGCCCAGTGTTAGTTGCACTTGGATAATGTGTTATGTTGAGCAACTAGCTTGGAGTTGTGGATATCCTTAATGAATATGGAGAGGAGTCCTCCTTTAGTGTTTCGGTCCATGTTAGTTGGCCGAAAGGTGTGGTATGAATTATAACCTGGTAATGCAGGGGTGCTCTCTGGAGCCTTGAACCAGGTCTCTGTCACTGCACAGATGTCAATGTTCTCCATTTTAAGGAGTGCCTCGAGTGAGTGCATTTTGAGGTTTAGACTTCTATTAGTTAATCTTGTTCAGTTATTAAGGTTTTTAGTGGCATATTGTGTTTTGCACACTAATAACAGGAGCTTTAGAGTTTTTACTTACTTTGGGCTACACAAAAATTGATTGTATTTTTATGACTTAATGTGTATGGCTTTTCAAAAAACTGTAAAGGGTTCTTTAAATTGCAGAGAAGGCACACTAATCAACTAGCTTCTTTGTTAACTTGACATGTGACTTGTTACTTATTTAAAGAGATGTGTGCTCAGTGGCAGTTTTTTCTGATGAAGTCCATGTAATTCTGACAAAAGAGCTCATTGTTGTGGAATAAAATAATCTTGGTTTCACTTCTGCCTCCTTCTTTTGGATTTTTGGTTAGACTAATTTATTTTTTGTTCCTTAGGTTGTGCAAAACATATGCTACATAAGGACTTATACAATTGTTGTTCTTTCTGCCTAAGCACAGAGCGTGATGTAAACAGCTGTCTGTACGGAGCTTGGTTCATGCTGAGGAAAAGCAGGAGGACAGCAGAATGTCTGCAGGAACATGCACTGCACGAGAGTGTACACAGTTGCCCCCATACTAGTATGGTGTCAGTCAAGGACTGTGGGAACCTCCTCCTGAAACTTAAATGTTTGAAGAAGCAGCATTAGAAGATGCAACAGGAAGCTGAGGGCAGTCCTGCTGGTGAACCTGAATTTGGCGAGAAGCTTTTGCAGCCCTGTGGTTTTAGAGTTGGATTTAGATGTGGCCTCCGATGTAATTAACATGTAGGCTACCAAGTCTTTTGTTTCTAGCATTTCCATCCAGCTTGATGCTCCCAAGATGCTGGACAGCTCTGAGGTCTTTCTGCAGACTCTGGCTGCCAGCACCCAGTTTGTGATTAGTGAGGGGGAAGAGCAGGATCCACTGGTTGTTAGTGGAACAGAAGTTACCTGGAGACGTAGTTCAAGTCTTGATCACCTTTCCATGAACTGAGACCCTCTAAGGAGATTTGTTTTGAAAAGCTGAGACAAAATTCCAAAGTCCAAGCTGGTACACTGGACAAGACCTGCCAAAATCAGTCAAGACCTAGCAGATCTGCAGCCTACTCTAATGTCCCAGGCATGTCATCAGGATTTGTTCTAACTGGCTTAGGACTTTATGAGGTTTCTGAAGTCTAAGCAGGCAGCTTTGGAAATTTCTTCGGTGCCAGAAATACTATTGAAAACTGCTACTATGAAAGATTCTGATACCCCAGACTCATAGGTAGAAGAGCTGACATGTGTGGGCCAGATTTTTCCTCCTCTCATATATGACTCTGATATTGAGGGCATCTTACTTGCTTTATCACCAGCAGATCTTTGGAGGGGGGGGGTTATCTTTCATAAGATGAAGGAGGAGTTCTAATGGGACTATAGAATATACTCCATCTAAGATATAGAACTTTCATGGGCTTGCCAAACGGAAAAGGTTTAGCTGTTCCTTCAGTAATGGACGTCCTGGTAGATGCATTCATTATTTCATCTCTGATCAATTCTACCAGGGCAAGGTTTCTCACAGTTTCCTTTACAAGAATCCTCTGGGTGATACAACTGTGATGCTTTGAGAATCCAGTAAGAGATCCTGTTTGGCTTCATCCCATTCCTAATGACAGGGAGAGTAGCGTACTGTTTTTCTTTGGAGGAAAGCACATATGTCTGCTCCGCTAGCCTTCAAAGCCTGAAACTTCCAGGCCTGTATGTTTAACTATCAACAGTTCCTGTTGGATAGGATGAAGTCCAAGGCAGAGGATTTATATATAAGGATCTGAAACAAGAGACGCTGAAATTGTGTGAATTATCAGCCGCAGTTGCAAACCACTGCAAAAAAAGTGTGTATATGATGCATTGGAAACAAGGTTATGCATGACCTATGTTCCTTTTTTGAAAATGTTTAAAAAAATGAAGATAAAGGAAAGACTGTGCAACTGGCACCGAAGTAAAGCAGGAATTACCCTTTCAGTCCTAGCTTCTCTATCTCAAACAGGACAGAAGCAAGCCCAACAAGGGGAAGAGGCGACAAACAAAGTGTAAAGAGAAACCTGGGAGCCCTCTCAGTCTTGACCCTTAAAGAGAGAGCAGCCATGACTGAACCAGGTTGCCCCCCCCCCAAAAAAAAAACATCGTACCTCAACCCTTTCTAAGCCCAAACCTAGACCATCCGTCTCTTTTATGCTCTTGGAAAATAGGAGGACATTTAGGACTATTTGTAACAGAATGGGAAAGCATTACGTAGGACCCATGGGTTTTCAACATACTGAGGAAAGGCTACAAACTTCCATTGGTAAGCACACCAGAGTTTAGGGGTGTTCATTGGCTATCAAAAGGTCAGATAAACCAGGGCTTTCAATATCAAAAGATAAGATAACCTTTTTCCCACCTCTTTTAAAATATCTGCTGGACAAGTGGTCCGAGAGAGAGAGAGAGAGAGAGAGAGAGTAAAAAGAGGGGAAACAAAGCTCAGGATTGTAAAGACTCTTTCCAGTGCCCAGAAAGGTATACATATGGAGACCTATCTTAGACTTGTTAGGACTAAACTAGTTCTTGATTACTCCAAAATGCTGATGTTTCAAAGCCTTCTGCTTCTATTTTCCCATCTGGACTTAGAAGATGCCTACCTACATATGTCCATTGTCAGGGACCACAGTAGTTTCTTAATATTCGAACTTGAGGGAGATCATTTCCAGTTTACCTTATTACCCAATGGTTTGTCTGCTGCACCCTGGGCTTTAACAGAGTGCCTGGCTCCAGTAACAGCTTTTTGTTGGACAAAGGGGCATATAAATCTGCCTGTAGTCAGATGACTGCTAGTTTAAATCAGGCTCCAAGGAGAAGATTCATAAGCCCCTGAGTTTCACCCTAGCATTTATTCAAATACTGAGTCTCTGTCTCTCTCTCTGTCTCAACCTCCAAAAGTCAAACATACCCCCAGCCGAGAAATAGGAGTTTCTGAGGGCTGCATTAGCATGTCTTCCCATAGGACAAATTACTTTCCCTGACTCTGTTTTTCCAAACAACCCTAGAGAAGGATGTGGGCACAGTAAGGGAGTTTCTCAGGGATCTGAGGTACATAGCATTATACGTATTCATGGCAGTACAAGCATACCTGCGTTTGAGGAAGAACTTAGTGGTATCTTGTGAAAAGATGGTGTCAGGCATTCCCAGACACTAAATAACGAAATACTCCTATTTTGCTCTGCATAAAGAAAGCACTCTTGTGTTTAATTAATATAGGTATAGCTGAACTTGGGCGTACCTTTCAGACAAGCCCAGGGAACTCAGGACATTCACTATAGACTCCTCCAACTTAGTCAGGGTGGGGGTGGTGTGTGGGATCTTTGATAGTTTGGAACACGTGATAGTTTAGGGCACATGGGAAAAGAATTTAAGAAAGATTCACGTAAATGTGAATGAAAATGCATTAAAACAGATTTGGATACAGAAGACCCTCCAAATTCTTACCAAAGTCACCGCAGTCATGTGCTAAATCAGTGAACAAGTGGGGAAAACTCCTATATCCTATGAATTTTGACAGTGCATACTTGGGAGATTGTTAGACATGATCTTTGGGGAAACCTACATTCCTTTACAAGAGAGTATTTTGTCAGACAGGCTGAGCAGATCCCAGGTATACCCTCAAAAGTAGATGTTAAATAGAGAAATCTCTCTCAGTTTGATAAATAACTGGGGTGTGCCAGAAGCAGACCTTTTTGCCTCCCAAAAAAACAGGCAACTGAGTAAGTTCTGCTGTTGAACAGGAGCTCCTGCAGCCTGAAAAATAGATTCCTTTTCTGTGAATTGGATAGATCTATTTATGTGTGCCTTCCCCTCATTTACATTGATTCCCAGGATATTGCAGAAGATCAGGGTGTGGAAGCCAGATATCAGTCTGCTAGCACACTTTTGGTCCAGCCAACACTGGTTCTCCCACTGGTGCTCGGTGGACGCAGTTTTATCTGGTAAAGCGAATGGGTAGAGGTCTTGGGGCTGAAATAATGTCAATCTATTCTCAAACTTTAAATGGGTAAGAAGCCCGACTTGCTGACTTGGAGCTGGGCTTGGAATGCGAGCGCCCAGTGGCCCACTTTTGGTAAGCAGAACTGGTGCTGTGGGATAAACTGAACGCCTGGTTAAGCCACTCGATGACGATGCTCTTCAGACCCCAGAAAAGATATTGGTTGATATAGACAGCAGGATGGTGGCCATGGTAATTGGAATCTGCTAAGGTGTGTGTAACAACTTACCTGCCGAATCAACTAGCCCTGAAAATGGATGGCTCTGGAGCATTGGGCCCATACCTGGCCATCGTCGGCACTGGGAGCCCAGGGGGCTATGCCGCAATGAGTAGGAGGGCCACTGTGGTGGCATTGAAGCCCAGGGCGAGGGCCCAAGTGGAGCTGCCATAGGTGCAGAGCTTGGTGGTAGTAGCAAGTATTCAAATGAGAGCTTTGAAGGCCGGAGTGGAGAAGGGTTCCATGTGAACAGCAGTTGAACATAGATCAGTCAGTCCTGAGAGATAGGCGAGCGCCATTTAGAAGGGACGGGCAATGACCTCCATCTCCCTTGACCGATCGAAAGGGAGTCTGGTTCAGATCCCTGAATCTGGAGCTGTGGAGACTGTTGCCTTGACACGTCCAGTGTGATGATGCAAGCTTTGAGGCATCCAGTGCGGTGATGCAAATGATCCCAGAGAAGCCAGGGGGGGCCATTGGAACATTCTCTTTTCTTTGTTAAGAGCAGGGTGCTCTGGAATGGGTTCACCCTGAGAGAGGGACCCGCACCCTGGAAAGTGTAGCAGTTCCAGCAGTGTCAGGTGTGCTCTCACCAGCCCTTGAAAATCCAGGGGACAGGATGTTAGTCTTGCACCTGGCCGTACCCATATCTGTAGCAGGTTTCCAAGGTGAACAGCCTCTGGCATGTTAGAACACTGTAGATAAGGGAAGTCGGCAAGCCAGATCCGTAACTTCGGGATAAGGAAATATCAGTCTGATAGCACTCTTTTGTCACAGGCAACACTGGTTCTTCCTGCTGCTTAATGTGGCAGGGCCAAAGGCAAGAATGTTGCCTCAGCATAGGGACCTCTTGACCCAGAAAAAATGGTCCGTAATGTATTCTATTTCAACTGCCCTAAGGCTGACAGCTTAGATGGTCTAGCATTCATCCCTTCCTTGCACATATTTTCAGGGAACATGCTTAGTATTATAAGGGAGGCTAGAAAACCAAATACAAGTAGTTATATAGAGGAAAGAGTCTTCCTTCTTTTTTTCCAGGGACCAGGACCTGAATACATTCAGTGTGTCACTGGTCCTGAATAATCTGTCAGATCTGTTAACTCTTCCCTCTGTGCCACTGAACCATTGTGGTAAGGTTGCATCCTTACTACTATAGGTCTTGTCTGCTTTCTCATGGCCAGATTTGGAAAATGCAGACAGTGTGCCTTCACAATTAACAAATCTTGCTATGAAACACCAGTCCATTTGATTACTTATAATATTATAAAAGTAATGTAGTTTATTTCTTCATCTCTCTGTTGTGGTGTAACAGAACATGTCAGTTTTTCTCTGTGTGCTCTTTCTTTTAACTCTATTTTTTGAAACAGTTTTTATGAAGCCTCATGTTTAGCCAGTCTTTCTTTCATTTCAGTCTCTGTTTTTTGCAGTTTTTTTCTACTTCTTGTAATAGCTACTCGTTTCTTCTATTGTTTCCAACTTTTTGTCATTTGTCTTCATATATTCTTCCCATGCCTCATTTATTTTAAACATCTCTGAATATGTTTAATTTATTTTTCCTCTAAATTACCGGAAGCCGTCTCCTGTACTAAAGCTGAAACTTGAATTGCATTTTGCTGAAGAACAGCAGGGTTATTCATAGTCAAAGTTTCTTAATTTTCCTTTTCTGGTTGATTTTTGCTCATTTTTTCCAAATGTATTCTTTGCTGGCATTTAGACAATGTAATTTCCAACCAGTAATGGACTTTTACCTAAGTTAATAACATTTAATGGCTTTTTTCAATAATTTCTCAGCTCAGTTTCCACAGTGGGAGAGCTCTAATCAACATATTTCTCAATATGTGGCATTAAGGAAGTCAGGAAAGTAGTGCACTTAGCATAACAGATGAGTAGCATTGTGGTCCTTCTCATGATTGTTCTTGGTTCATCTTTCTCAAATGCACTTTCTTCTTTCCTCATGCCTTTGGATATAAAATTGTTCCTATTCTTTCTTTGTGCTTCCTTTTCCACGGACTAACAGAGATTTAAAGAGGGATATCCTTCCTTGCACAGGATTGTGAGTAAAGGTGAGGAATTTGGTGGACGAGGAACATTTTATGTGCTGAGCTGCCTGAATCCTGCTGGCATCAAGTATTATAGGCAGAGGAAGATAAATCACATTCCAACACATGTATCATTATGGTAAGCATTCAGATTTCATTTTTGTTTGTGTACGTCAAAAGGTAGAAAGGTAACAACCATCCACTGACCATCACTTTTGCACAATACTCAAGAAATTAAAAAAAAAAGGTATTACAGTTTACCTCCAAAATGTTGAGTCTTAATATAAAAGAAGCAGTGCCTATAGTGGTCATGTTTCAGAACAGTTACTTTCTAAAAGGACCCCCCCCCCCAAAAAAAAAAAAAAAACAAGAGCATTTAATGGTAAAAATTCTACACCACACCCCTTGAATTTAGCTGCTTGTTGCCTCATATCAAAAGTAATAGCTATTATTGAACAGATAACAATTACAAATAGAAGAACTTGACATTAGTTCCACAACATTGCTCCAGTGTAAGATTACTTCTTAGTTCCCAAGCACAGTCCAAGCGAGAGAACATGCCAAAAAAAAAAAAATTGACGTAACCTTTTTATCCATTTCCTCAATGAATCAGTTTGACTTGCTTCTGTTTGGAGGTACAGCTAGACAAACACAACTGGTTATAAGCAGTGAATCACTGACGGCACTGTAATAGAAACGTGCTGGCAGTGCTTCTGTTGTGAGAATCATCACTTGAACAAGTTGTAACCCATCCAGACAGAATCTACAAGTTTCAGACACACCTGCTTGGAGCTTGAGCAATGGTAAGGAACACATCCTATCCAAATTAAACAATGGGCACTTCCTACTAAGTTAGCACTATTCCATATTATTGACAATGCAGGTAAGAACTGCTTGCAGAACACAAAAAATCCTTTCCTCTCCTGTTTACCCTGCTGAAACCAAACCCATTTAACTCGGCAGAGGATTAGTAGGAAATAGAGAAAACTTAAACGAAAGCAAACAAACTAAGTAATCACAGAAAAAGCGAGTGACAAACTGAGCACTGTCAAGGCATAAAATAAATTCTGATTTTAGTAGCGCTTTCGGAGAAGCAATGCCTCCCCTTCTTCAGACAACTAGCAAATCAATTAGTACCATTATATATACAACCAATTAATCACTTAAAACAATTAGTCTCTTCTTTGCCTTTCTTTAAAGAGACAAGTATTAAGCCCAGTTCAAAAAAATGTGAAGCACTGTTCAAAAGGACAATACTTTTTCTGCATATAAAAGACTTCATTAAAAAACAAGCATATATATACAATATAATAAATCTATTTTATATTGTTTTATAAGTCCCTTGAGTATTATAGTATTGAAATACCAGAAAACAAAATAGTGAATGTGACCCATATACATAAAAATTAAAAAGTCTAAACCATAATATGGGAAAGTATGTACATCTCCGAAAGCGCTAATAAAATCAGAATTTATTTTATGCCTTGACGGTGCTCAGTTTGTCACTCGCTTTTTCTGGGAAACAGAGAAAGGAAAAAAAAGAGTTTAAATTGCTCCATTGCAAACTGTCTTCCTCTAAATGTCTTCTTAGGGCTAGCTAACAGTTTAATTTTGGAAAGCAGTCTTTCATAAAGTGTATGTTAACAGGGAACAGAGCACCACCCATTTCAACATTAACCACTACCTAACAAAGCCTGCAGTTACTGTAGGGGTGAATCACAAGTACTTCTACAGAAGTTGACACAGAATACATGCTGCTCAAGTATAAATACTGCTCATTTCCCAAGTGTGCTAAGTATATAAAACCAAACTGATAGCTAGTACAGTCCCCAGAGCAGGGGAGTTAAATAGATCAACAAATATATAGTTATGATTACTCTTACTTGTGTCCTAAACATACCTGCCTTATGTAGTGAGTATCATCTAATAAAATAGCAATTGCCTGCTCCACTAATAAAAAGAACTCAGAACTGCCTTAAAAGTAAATGGACCTCCTTTCATTTGAGTAACTGGCTTTCAGAAAACTCTTGAAACTCTTCTGTAAAAAGAATAGCGCTGGCATAAACAATTGACATAAAGTCCCCTAATCAGAGACTCATCAAAACTGAGCACTGTAAAATAATACCAGTGGCTCCCAGCATCAAACAAAACACTGCAGTTATGCAGATATCAGAGGTGGAAAATCAGTAATGTCTGGAATTAGAGATCAAAAAACTGATTTAAAATTCATTGAATGCAGTTCTTTAAGTCAGGCACCTTCTGTAAGTCTGAAACGTTATAGTTTCACAACTTTTTGAAACAGGGCTATACAGCCGTACATGTTTGAAACAATGAGAACGGTGTCATTACTCCCTTGTAACGCTGTAGTAACCTTCATTGTTGTGCATCTCATTTGATTCTCCTTCTCAGCCTGTACTTGCTTCAGGGATAGAAGAACAGCATCAGGAGAGTTGCAGAATCTTTGTCTAGATGGCAAAGTAGCTTAAAATTCACAGGAAAGAATAAACAAAACTTCATCCTCTTGTTTTTTTTTTTTTTTTTCTTGCAATGCTGGGTAACAGGAAAAAAAAAACCACTTAATTTGCTGATCTTGTAAGAGTAATCGTGTTCACATAGGAGGGCATATGCATGGCTCCCAAGTATGCAACAAAGTCTATAAGGTTTAGACTTTTGCTTGGAAGTGTTTGCATAGGTATTTTTATACCCCAAGCAGACTCTAAAGAATTTTTCCTCAGGTAGATTGCACGTGTTGGAGGTGTGATGGGGAAGAAACAGGTAGCTGGAAACATATGATCTGATGTTAACCATGTCACTATCCCTCACTCCTGGGTCGTAGGATCCGATATCGGCTCCAAGCCAGCAACGTATCAGACACATCCTAGGCTCGAGCTCCTCCCACTCCCATAGTCCCTTGCTGCCCTCTAATCATCCATATCTCATTTGCTGCTTACTGCATCAGACGTGATTCCCTTGGCTTGAGTCTCTTCTGGGGATAAGTGCTAAATTTTATACCTTCTTTTTTTGTGTTTCTCTGTAGAATTTGAATCTTTGTAGCAGTCTAGAGTTCTAGCCTTAGTCTTGTGTCTTGTATCCTCCCCTCACATCTAATTATTCTTATACTTTCCTTTGTTAAGCCTTTTGGGTGCCATTTTTCTTTGTTTAAAAAAAAAAAAAAAAAGATTTTTCTAGTTTAGGCTTTCATTACTTTTTCCTGCTAGTGTTGTAGTTTTGTGTTGTGATTGTCTCTGCTGGCTTTTGGACTTTGGCTTGGCTCCTGCTTAACAATTTTGGTGTGTGTTTGGATTTTGGCACTCGATTTGTTTTCTCATTATGTCTGCCAACCCAGCAGGTTTGAAAACGTGCTCCTCGTGTGGTCGGAAGATGCCCATGCTGAACTTGCACGAGGAGTGCATCTGTTGTTTGGGTGCCAACCACTTGGAGGTTGAGTGCGACATTTGTGCCGCATTCAATCCCAAGGGCCTTGGTCATGCAGCGCAGTAAGTTTCTGAAAGGCTTGGTTCAGTGGGGGGGGGGGTCTGTTGGCCCAGTCTCTGGCCAGGCTGGGTCCCTCTGACCATAAGAGGAAGGCTCCTTCTGTCTCGGGGTCCTCTTCCTTGAAGAAGCCTAGGCTGTCTGATCCTAACTCCTTGGATCCGACTCCAGCCTTGGTGTTGTCAGGTCCAACGACCTCTGATCCTAGGTCCCTAAAAGCCACCCCCGGATCCATGGCCTCTGCTATGAGGCCTTTGGACCTGAGGTTCCAGGAGACTACTCCCAGATCCAAGGCCTCCGGATCGAGACCTTTCGATCCAACCAAGACTAGACCTACCACGGATCCAACCTCCTTGGATCTGAGGCATTTGGATTCTAAACGCTAGGATCCTCAGTTGTCCTCAGATGTGAGGTGGATGGATCCAGGATCCATGTCAGATCCCACCATCTTTAACTGGGGACTCTCCTTTGGGTTCTGGTATGGGGCAGCCTTTTGCAACTCCCAGGCACAGAAGCCAATTTTCTGATAGGCATAGGAGGTCCTCTGGGTCCAGGCATGAGTCCCCAGCTAGGTCCTCTGCCTCTTCTAGGTCTTCCAGGAGCTTGCTCCCCTCCGACATGGGCAGGATGATGTTGTCCTTCCTTAAGGCTCAAATTGAGTTGAGGCTTCTTGCATCCCCTGCCCATCCGGCTAGGGGTCCTTTCCCTGTTCCTAATCTTTAATCTCCTTATCTGACCCAGGTGGTTTTGGACTTCCAGGCCCTGAGGTGCAGTGAGGAGGTGATGGGTATACCTAGAGCCCACTTTGTCTCTACCTCGTCCGAGTCCCTGACTGGTTCTGCTCTTCCTCCCTCAGAGCAGACCGGGTCCTGGGCCCAAACAGTCGCTTTGGAGTCCTTGGGGGAGGGTTCCAGTCCAGTCTTTTTGGACCAGTCTCTGTCCCTCGGTGCTTTGGCTCTCAACAGCTCAAGGCCAATATTATCTGGGGGTCTTGAGGTGGTGGCATGCTCTGTTCCTTCTTCTCACGTGGTCCTGCCTTCTGGAAGTGGGGAGGGGGCATCTTCCAGCCCTTTGGGCTTCCATGTAATAGAGAGGATCTTCTTCTCTGCTAGAGCTGCCTCCACTGCTATCCAGGGTCCTTCCCAACCCCCAAGAGTGGACCTTCCTCATCCTGCTCCTGTTCAACCCTTTTGAACCAGCCTTCAGGTGGGAGTTACTCCGTTTGGGGTTCTCCACTCATCGAGTCCTCCCCTGAGCCCCCCCCCAGAGGACGTGCCTCAGAAGAGATCATGCAAGTGGAGGCACCTAGACTCCCCTATGAAGTCTCTCACTGAGGATATGGATCTCTATGAAGGGGATGGATCCCCCATATCTCTGCCCGAAGATGTCTCCTTCGGGGACATCCTGGAGATCCTCTAGTTGAAAGACGGATGGTGTTCCCAACCCGCATCCTCCGAGAAGTCTGTATTCCTGAAGGCATTCGAGACAGGAACGTCTGCCACCTGGGTTCCCCCCGTGGATGAACTGGTAGATCTTATCACTATCAGGGCATGGGAGGCAGCAGATACAGTGGAGCCAGTGCCAAAATGAGTGTACAAGTTTCTAAGCCCTCCCACAGACAGACAGTTTTGGTCAAAAGGGGTGCCAGTCGATGCAATAGTGGTAGCTGTCGCCACTAAAAAGGAGTTGGTGGAGCAGAGTACATCTGTTCATCCCCCCGACAGAGAATCTTGGGCGATCGACAGACATGGAATGCGGGTTTTCACCTCAGCTACCTTTGGTCTATGAACGCTTAATTACTTAGCACACTTCACCAACCTCCAGAGGGATTTGTTCAAGGAGCTATCCACTTCCCTTTATGAGTTGTTGCCTGCCAAGGATTTGAGCAAAGTGTCCCCCAAGCTATTCATCTTGTGTCCATAGCTAATTCCTCGATGAGGCTGATTTCCAATGCTGTGGAAGGTGCCTCTCGAGTGGCCAGCACAGGCATCGCTATTTGGCGTTTCACTTGGCTGCACCTATGCAGGTTTGTAGAGTTCTTTAAAGTATCCTTGACCAATGCCCCTTTGATGGATCACCTCTCTTTGTTCCATCAGACAAAGACATAATTACATGCAGGGAGCAGGAAGGGAAGACGTTGTCGGCTGTAGAAATCAAATTTTCTACCCCTCAGCAGTCCTTTTCTAAGACATAATGAGGGACTAGGAAATTATGGCTCCAGAAGTTGCAGTCTTTCTTTCAGGACGCCCAGGATATAAACCCTGTTCTAGAGGTTGGGGGAGAGGGTTGAATGGCAGATGCTGCTCCAGAGGCAGAGGGGGTCTGCAAAATCAGGGCTCCAGGAAACACTTCTCTGAGAAGCCCTTCCAGTGTTCCTGATGTGGCCTTACTGTCCTGCCCTGGAGGCAGTTGGGGGTCATTTGTCACTGCACTCTTTGGCCTAGGCAAACATTACAAGAGATCGCTGGATGTTAAACATTGTTTCCAGGACCTATTTCATTCCCTTTTTCCAACACCCTTGCCAATCAGGAAACTTCTCCCTGATGCGCCACTCCATCAGAGGGAGTTAGCTCAGCAAGAATTGCTCAAGCTTCTTCAGAAGGGAGCCATCCAAGAGGTCCCCCAGGACAACGAGGATCTGGAACTTACTCTTGTATCCCAAAGATGACAGAGGACCTACATCCAATTCTGGACCTAAGTGAGTTAAATCTCTCCATCAAGATTTCCAAGTTCCAGATGGTTACTGGTCAGTCCATCATGCCTCTTCTGCACAAGGACGAGTGGATGTGCTCTGTGGCTCTCCAAGATGCATACTATCACATAAAATTAGACAGGTGCTCCAGGAGACATCTCCACTTTTGTATAGGGGCCAGTCATTACCAATTCACGACCCTGCCCTTTGGTCTCACCACAGCACCCCAGGTGTTCACCAAGTGTATGGCAGTGGTGGCAGCTCACCTGAGACTTGCAGGGATTCCAGATGTTTCCTTACCTCAGCGATTAGCTCCTCACAGCTCCCACCAAGCATCGACTGGTCACAGTCACTCAGTACACTCTTCACCTGTTCGACCAGCTAGGAATTACCATGAATCTACCCAAGTCAAATCTCATTCCATCCCAAAACTTGGAGTTTACTGGCATCCAGCTAGACACTGTGTCAGAGATTGCAGCATTACCTCTCAGGCATATACAACTAATAAGATCTCATATTCAGTGTCTCCTAGGTCTGTCTCGTCCTCAGGGCCTTAAGGTCCATGGCAGTGGCAATCTATCTGGTGTCATTAGCCAGGTTTTACATGAAGGTTCTACTGTGGACTGTAGCAGTCCAGTGGTCTTCTCTGTCTCATCGAATGACAGCTTCCATCCACCTCACTCTGGTGTGCAGGCATCATCTCCTTTGGTGGATTCAGTCTCTCAGTCTTCTTGCAGGCAGACCCTTTTCTCTTCCTCCTCCCCAGTGACACAGTGACCACAGATGCTTCCCTGCTGGGTAGGGAGGCATTGCCAGGGAAAGATAGTCCAAAGTATGTGGTCCACTGCAGAGACCAAACTGCATATAAACATACTGGAGATGAGAGCAGTTCTTCACATGTTGCAAGCCTCTCAGGGGTGTCTTCCTCTGGGTACCATTGCAGTGCACACGGACAACATGGCGGTTGTTTGGTACATCAACAAACAAGGGTGCACACATTCTTATCTGCTTTGTCAAGAGGCTATGAGAATGTGGGAATGGGTGATGTCCTCGGAGTACTTTCTCCTTGCAATTCCCAATCCCAGGGAGTCCATTGTGCTAGCAGACAAGCTCAACAGGGATATCTCGAGTCCTCAGGAGTGGTCCCTGAATCTCTCAGTGGCAAGAGAGATCTTCCATCAGTGGGGTTGTCTGAGCTGCGATTTATTTGCTTCCCCTCTCAGTCACAAATGCATCCAGTACTTCATCTTGATCCCCCCAGCCAGGGACTCCCCCAGGGATGCTCTAGTCCATGATTGACCTCCGGGTCTCCTTATGCTTACCCTCCTATACCTCTCATTCCCAGAGTGCTTCAGAAAGCTCAATGCTTCAAGGCAACCTCGATCCTCATCTCCCCCTTATGGCCTCTGCAGGTGTGGTTCCCCTTCCTAAGGCCTCATCTGAAGTACCTCCCTTGGGTACTAGATCCCTGTCTGAATCTGATTCTCACCCCTCTCATCTTCCAATCGCAAGCCTTCAATCTCTTCTTCTGACGTCATTGTTTGTCCACTTACCATAATTCTAAACGAGCCCAGGCTTGCCTCACCCATCAGAGACATTATTCTGACCTCTCAGAAGGCTTCCACTAGAAAGGTGTATGGTAGTAAATAGAAAAGATTCTCTTATCTGGGCCAAGTGGCAGAATCTGGATCCCTTTTCAGCTCCCATTCCAGACATCTTATTATTCTTGTCTTCTCTCTTTCAGGATGGAGCTAGTTTCTCCACTATTAAGCTGCAATTGGCAGCCATTTCTAATTTCCATGCTTGTGAGGAACCTACCTTTTCTTTTCGCCTTTGTAAGGCCTTTTTGAAAGGTGTTTTCCTGCTTAGGCTGCCTGTCAAGGATCCTTCTCCTCCTTGGGACCTTTCCTTTGTGCTGCAGTCTCTTACACAGAGCCCCTTCAAGCCTGCCGCAACTTGAGATATGAAGTTTCTATCATAGAAGACTGCCTTTTTGGTGGCTATAACATCAGCAAGATGAGTTTCTGGATTGCAGGCTCTCTCTATTAAGCCTCAATATATGATGTTTCATACAGTGGCTCACCAGATTAATCCCTCCTTCATGCCCAGTATGGCCGCTGAGGCAAATTTGAATCAATCCATTCAATTACCAGCTTTCTTCCCCAGCTACTCCAGTAAAGGCGAATATTTGCTGCACACACTTGACGTATATAGACGAATACGATTCTGTTTAGACAGGACAAAGGGCTTTCGCAAATCTGACCAGCTGTTTGTGGCCTTTTCTGTTAACAGATAGGGTCAGGCAGTATCTAATATTACTATATTGCATTTGATTTCCAAATGTATTTCTACAGTTTATTCTTCTAAGGGTTTGTCCTTACCAGGACCTGTTAAAGCTCACTCCACTAGATCTGTGGCTACATCATCTGCCTATTTGGCCTGACATTTTTTAGATGAGATTTGTGCGGAAGCCACCTGGTCTACTCCTCACACTTTTGTTACTCAATAGAAGCTCAACATAGTTTTCGGGAACAGGGCTTCCTTTGGCTGCACAGTTCTTCGGTATGTCCTTCCATGAGGCCACCCAGGATTATATGGTAGTTGGGAACTCACGAGTTAGGAATAGTGACATGAATAACATCAGATAAAAAGTTATTTACTTACATAACTTAGCATTTTGTCACTATTCATCACTATCCCTCCCTCCTTCCCCTGTCTTGTGGAACCTAGAGGAAGTGTAGTTGTCCTGTCTGGTGGTTAAGGTCTACTGCGGCCGTTTTCTACCTCTAGGGCAAACTCGATCTGTGGGGTTAGAGGGCAGCAAGACACTATGGGAGTGGGAGGAGCTCAAGCCTAGGATCTGTCTGATAAGTTGCCGGCTCAGATCCGATGTCAAATCCTACGACCCAGGAGTGATGAATAGTGATATAGGATAACAGATGCTAAGTTATGGTAAGTATATAACTCTTTTTTTATGAGTATAATGAGTTGGCAGACTTCAAAAATTCCATACAAGGAAAATTAACTTCAGTGAGGTTACCTTGTAGTATAATGCATGCGATCAACATTCTTGGTGTGCTTGTACTGAAAACGCGTCCCCAATCTTGAGTTGTGACCAGTTGTTTAAACTAAAACAAATAGTAGTTCAGTCAGAATAAAAATTTTGGCCAGCCACGGGGGAACGAAAGAAAGAAAGAAGTGCCCAGTATGTGAAGATTGCACATTTTGTTTCTATATAGTTACATTTGTTGGTTAATAAAGCATTTAGAAAAAAAAGATAAGTCTTATCATAATCTTGATCACTTCCATGCATCAGGGACTGCAGCCAAGGTCCTGTAAGTTCTCTCAGTTTTAATTTGTGGTATTTCAGTTCTTATTTAAGGTCTGTTGGACCGACTGGACATCGTCCCCTTCCTCTACCTTGTATATAATACCCAAAGCTCTAAGATTTTTTTATGATTATACATTTTCCAGTTCTGTGAGTTTTGACTTGGGTTCTTATTTTACAAAATTATATTCAAATTCAAGTGTATTAATATGCTGATAAAAATTAAGCAGAGTACTGTAAGTAAATAACTGATATATAAACAACTAATAAACTATGGCATAGTTCTAGTATGGATAAAAATATGATTGGTGAAGCTTTTTTCTCAATAAGCTGGGTCAAACAAGTGTGCTTTTAAGAACCTTTTAAAGCAGCCCACAGTAGGATGCTTCTGAACCCAATATGATAGCAGACTTCACACTATGATAGACAAGTGATTGCGCACATAAAGCTTTGAGATTTGTTATAAGAACTTTTATCATCCCAAGTGTGGCTGCAGATAGCATTTAGGCTAGGCTTTACAAAAACAAAATCTTTTATGTTGTTATTCACTTGGGCTTTGTATGAAATTGGTCCACTGTGATCAATGCACTATCCTGGTAAACAAACATAAATAAATATTGAATTCTTATGAAGGACTCAAGTTTTATAAGACCGTAACACTAAGTTCTTTAAAACATTTGCTACTGAAATGGTAGCTAGTGTGGTCCCCAGATCATGGGGATAATTTGATTATAGTGAACAGTGCCAGTAAGTAGCTGATGTTCATCGTGTTACACTGCTGCAGTCATTACACTTGGGTTATCCTGCCGTCAGGCGGTCCCGTAGTCGGTCAGAGTTCCAAAGTCTTAGTCCGGCGTCAGTTGCTGTCGCTTCTTCCCTTCCACGTGGAGACAACTAGGCCTCTGGAAACTCAAGGTATTGGACCTACGGAAACTAATCCCTCAGATGGGTCCGGAGCTGCTGAGCAGGCATCGGCTTATGAGGGTGTTTTCAGACCTTCACAACTTACCATTAAAGCAACAGCCAAGACAAAAGTACCATTAAAGACAAATAAGCAAGTACAGCATTCTCCTGGACAGTCCTCCATGCCTAAGAAACAGATGCTTAAAATGGCCGAAGACCTCATTACTCTAATCAGGGGTTCCCATCCCCCTCCCGAGAAAAGGCCTAGGCAGGATACAGACTATGAGTCCTCTGATCAGGTTTCCATTTCCTCTGATTCCTCTTCAGACCAGGGATACTCTCTACCCCCCTATGAGGACTCTGATGCTGAAGAATCTATCCCTTCAGCCTCTCCTCCTGAGGATTATTCTTTTGGGGAAACTTTACATACCATGAGGGAGCATTTCCATTGGGAAAGTCAGGATTATTCAGAATCCAAGAAAAGGCTCAGGGATTTCCTCTTATTGCCTCAGCACAGGCCCCTGGCTATTCCACCTGTGCTAGATATTGTGGATGATGTGTTCTCTGAATCCAGCTTATCTCCTGATTCTTTGCCCCCTGCACCAGCTAAGCCAGATCCCTGACTCTACAAGTTTCTTTATAAAAACCCTTCTGCTGATCCAGAAACTATTTCCCAGGGTCCAAAAGGGGTTAAGGCTTCCATTTCAAAAAATCCAGTACCCTCTGACAGAGATTCTAGAGCTTTGGATAGATGGGGGAAAAGAGTAAGGGCTTTAAATTGCCAATTTCACCTGCTTAAGTACCAACAATATTTAATGGCTCAGTTAAAACAGAAAATGCCTGCAAGCTCAGATGCTCCTGACTGTAAAAAAATGCAGGATTTATTGCATGCAGTTGAACAGGTGGGAAAACATACTCTGCAATGTGGTTTTGATTCTTTAGAGGCCTATTGTAGAGCCGCAGTTACAGGTTCTGTGATTCGAAGACATGCTTGGTTAAAAGAACAGAGTTTACCTGATCATGTTAAGGCAAAATTATTGGATGCTCCTTTACAGCATGATACCTTGTTTGTTGTTAAGGCAGAAGAGGTGTTAAAGAAAATGGAGGATAAAGCTAAATCTATGCAAACAGTCAAGGATTTCTTACAGGTACAGCCACCTCGATTTAGCAGAAATTGGCCAACAAAGAATTGGTCCTTTCCAGTGTCAGACAGGCCACAGAGAGGCAGATACAGATGCCCAAGAGGCAGATCTCAACCCCAAGGCTCTAACAGACAATGACAGTGGGGCACCTCAACCCCAAAAGGAGGTGAGGACAAGTCTCAACCTTACAGGAAACAGTCCCAATGACTTCTCCCTTTGTACGCCAAGCACTTCCCTTTTGACAGCCCCCTTAGGGGGAAAACTAGCACTTTTTTCTCAAAACTGGCAATCAACCAAGACAAATGGGTTCTGAATATTGTGTCTCAAGTTTACAGGTTCCACTTTCATACTTTACCAGGGCTAAAATGAATGCCAGACCTGCCACAAAATCAATGGGCAGAGGCACAAAAACAAATTTCAGCCCTCATGGACATGAGAGCTATTCAAAAAGTACCACAACAGGAACAAGGACAAGGATTTTACTCAAGATTCTTCGTGGTCCACAGAAAGGACAAGGCCTGGAGGCCCATACTAGACCTCTCAATTTTAAATACTTACCTGGATATTGCGAAATTCAAAATGTTGACATTACAGCAGTTTCTGCCCATGCTGGGCAAGAAGGCCTGGCTTGTTACTCTGGACCTCAGAGGCATACCTGCATGTCCCTATCAGACAAAATTGCAGAAGATACCTCAGATTCAAAGCTGGTACAATGCACTACCAATTCTCTGCACTGCCCTTTGGTTTCTCTACTGCGCCCAGGGTCTTTACAAAGTGCCTGGAACCAGTAATTGCATTTTGCAGACAAAAAGGAATTCAAATATATCCATACCTGGACGACTGCCTCATTCAAGCAGAGGCAAAGGACATTCTTCTACAGCATCTGGCATTTGTAAAAAGGTTGCTAATTTCTCTAGGGTACACAGTAAATGAAAAGAAGTCAAAACTAGTGCCCTCACAACAGATTATATTCCTGGGTGCCAGCTTAAATACAGCGGCCCAGATGGCTTATCTCACGCCAGACAAACAAGTTCAACTAACTCAATATGTTCAGTTACTGGCAAAAAAGTCCCATCTCCCTGAAAGAAAAATTCTGCAGGCCCTGGGATTCATGACATCCTGCATACTATTAATACCATATGCCAGACTGCATATGAGGAAATTACAATGGTACCTAAAAAGTGTTTGGACTCAACACTCTCACAGTTTAGAAGCAGTAATACCAATGATTCCCTGCCTACAACAGGAGTTTCGATGGTGGGCACAGGCATGTTACCTAAACAAGGGTCAGCCTTTTACCCTGCCCGCAGCCAGGCAGACTCTAACAGATGCTTCGGATTACGCCTGGGGAGCACACATGTCAGGAAAATGCATTCAGGGCCAGTGGACCACAGACCAGATGCATCTTCACATCAATCAAAAGAGATGTTGGCTGTTCAAAATGCCCTAACAGCTTTCAAGGACCTTCTGCATCCAGGACAATTATTATTAAAGACAGACAACACCACAGTAATGTGGTACATAAGCAAGGGGGCACTCATTCTTATCCCTTATGCAGGCAGGCCATGACCTTGTGGAACACAGCTCTAACGTATCAAGTTCATCTGCAAGCACAATTCCTGCCAGGAAAGAAAAATACTCTGGCAGACGATCTCAGCAGAAATATCATGGAACCTCACGAATGGAAATTGAATCCACATATCTTCAGCATGGTAACGCAAAAATGGGGATGCCCAGACATAGATCTTTTTGCCTCCACACTGAACTGCCAACTACAAAAATTCTGCACAAGGACTTATCACACACAAGCATGGAAAGTGGATGCTCTCTTGTTCAGCTGGAAAAGCCTAAAAGTTTATGCCTTCCCACCACTGCCTCTCATCTCAAAGGTACTCCTAAAAGCCAGACAAGAAAAACCACAGATGATCCTGATTGCTCCAGACTGACCACGCCATCACTGGTACCCAATCTTAAAGAACTTACCTCAAGGCCCACCATGGATTTTGCCTCAAATTTCACACCTTCTGACTCAACAAAACAATCAGATCCTGCACGGTCAGCTCAAAACCCTAAACCTGGCTGCATGGCAGATTCATTAGTCAAACAGGCAACACCTCTCTCTAAAGCTGTTATGGATGTCATTTTGGAGGCCAGGAGGCCTAGCACCAGGAATGCTTACTCAGAAAAATGGAAGAGATTCTGCACCTGGAACCAGGCTGAAAGCCTTGACCCTCTTGTCCCAAACATTCCTCAGATTTTACAATACTTAACTGAGATGCAGGACAAAGGCCTATCCTTCTCATCAATTAAGATCCACGCCTCTGCCATTTCAGCACATTACAACATGGATCCTACTTTATTCTCTCATCCCTTGCTAAAGCAGTACCTCAGGGGGGCTAAAAACATAAGACTGCCCCGGAGAACACCAACTTGGGACCTCAATTTCATTTTGGAAAAACTGACCCTGCCACTTTTTGAGCCAGCCAATACAGCCGATCTAAAATTTTTATCATGGAAAACAGCTCTGCTCCTGGCAGTAACTTCAGCACGAAGAGTCTCAGAGCTACAGGCATTAATGGCAGTGGAACCTTTTATAATTTTTCATCAGGACAGGGTTTCTTTAAGGACAAACCCTACCTTTATGCCAAAGGTGGTATCTAGTGTGGCTCTTAACCAAACCATCCATTTGACAACTTTTTATCCAAACCCCCAGAATAAAGGGGAGAAACTTCTGCACTATTTGGACATACACAGGCAGCTACGCTTCTACTTGGACAAAACAAAAGCTTTCAGGAAAACTGAGCAACTGTTTGTAGCATATGTTGCAGGATCACAGGGCAAGGCTATCTCAAAGCAGACTATATCCAAATGGATAGGACACTGTATTTGTTACTGCTGCACACAGCATGGAAAATCAGTCCCTAATAACATCAGGCCACATTCCACCAGGGCAACAGCCACTTCAGCAGCCTTTCTCAGAGGAGTACCTACCAAGGAAATTTTGGGGGCTGCAACTTGGAGTTCAGTGCACACCTTTACCCAGCATTACCACTTGCCTCTTTACTCTAAATCCAGAGCAGGATTTGCCACTGCAGTTCTGCAGGGCCTCATAGCCAATCCTAACTCTTTATAGACCAGCCACCCAACCTTAGTTTTGGGATTCTACCCAAGTGTAATGACTGCAGCAATGTAACACGATGAACATAGTACAGTTTTGTACCTACCATAAATGTAGATGTTCGAGTGTTCACACTGCTGCAGTCCAGGTTACCTTCCCTCCATCCCCTCTGAATTAGCTGGACTTATCTATACCTTTCTATCCTATACAACCTTTGTGGTGTATTTGCTTGTAACCGAAGGTATTGTTTTTATTTTCTATGTATATTTTTTACTAGCAATATGTATTGCCTACCTACTTGGGGGCACCTGACATCTGGGGCAAGAAAAACTGAAGAAAATGGCGTCGGATGCATCTTATATACCCCTGGCGCACTGATGTCAGGGAAGAAGCGACAGCAACCGATGCCGGACCAAGACTTTGGAACTCTGGCCGACTACGGGACCGCCTGATGGCAGGATAACCCAAGTGTAATGACTGCAGCAGTGTGAACACTCGAATATCTACATTTATGGTAGGTACAAAACTGTACTTTCTGGGGAGTTCTTCATCAACCACATTCATTTGATGTTGGTTTAAGGAACCTGTATGTAAAGGACATTGCAATAGTCAAGATGCTGTAATAGAAAGAGGAATTTATATTCCAGATGATATTACACAGATGATAACAAGAGGACTTGACCGTGGCTGACAGTCCCAGAGTCCATCCATCCTCAAACCCTTTTCCTTATTTTACATATGGGGTCGGGGTGTCACTTCAACAGTGGCAATCATCTTGAGCCAAGGTTTACACCACTGGGTGGCTAGCCCTGCTGCAAACTTAGTCCCAGAATATACTTCAATTTATCATGAATCGCACATAGATGTCCGTCATATTTATCATGAATCACACAGATTTTGCACTTTGTATGTAAAAACTAGTCTATCATCACTGTCAATAACAGAATGAGACAAAGGTGGAGGTGTAGGGTTGTGTAATGCATTGCAAACAGCCAAAGTCTCACTGCTCTGTGTGTTGAGTTTCAACTAATCATGAGTTAATCACCACAGAAAGCTTTCCAAATTATCCACAAGGGAATTGAAAGATGATGTGTGCTCCTAAGAAAAGGGGAGGTATAGCCATTCATGATGTGCACAGTAGAGGTCATGCATACTTCTTCTTTTAATGATTTCAAACAGTGGCAATGTATACATAGTGAACAACTGCAAAACAAAACTGGATCCCTGGGGCACTCCACAATCTGTTGGGGAGGAAGAAAATATATTAAACCCATACACCACCCTCTGGCTATATCTGGAAAGATTAGAGGGAAGCCATTCCAGGACAGTTGGACTGATAGGGTCAGAAGAGATCATGAGCTGTTGCATATGATTCAGGCAGTATATAAACTATCTTCTCAATAACTTCACTAAGAAAAGGCAAGTTAGAAATTGTTAATTATTAAAACTGCTGCTATTTGGTGGTGATTTTTCGGGAGCAGGATAATTTGTACTTTCTTTAAGCCAAATGGAAAAATCCCACACCTCTAAGAAAACCTCAGAATCTACTAATGAGATTGTGCCATAATGCTCGGGAAAACTATAGCTAGAGTAATTGTAAGATGCATACTTTAAGTTAGGGACACACCCTCAAGTGATTGGTTACTTAACTTTCTTCCATTTTGTAGTGAGTTCTATCTGTAGTATCAATTGTCTCAGCCTCCTTGGTCACACTATGAGGCATTCTAGTGTAATGGTGACAAACCCTTAGGCAAAAAAAAACTGAATAGCTTGTTTACACTGGCACGAAGAAAAAGGCTTATGAGCATAAGACAAACTAGGCTGTATAGCCGGTGCATCACATGAAAGAGCAATAGCTGGTTGGCATGTCCTTGATAAAAGACTGACATTTTTTGGAGATCTAAAACTGGTAGTAAATGTAATGCTCATCCAGTTCAGATTGTTAGTCCAGCCTTCCTTCTGCACTTCTGAAAGAAGGGAGCCACAAGTCAAAACATGACTTATGCTCCTTCAATGGAATGGAATGTACATGAGTTGGAGCAAATAAATCTAGAACAGTAGGTAGTGTTATATTACAGTCAGAAAGAAAGTGAGTTGGATTGCTTGCAGTAGTCTCTGAAAAGAGCTAGTACAGTAAATAATATCTGATTATGTTCTTCATATTGATCACTGCTGCAGTAACCATAACAGCCATCTAGCTTCCAAAGCTTCATGGCACCTTTCACGCACCCAAACCATTAGTTAGCTCAAGCTGAGCTGATTAAAAAGACATGTTTGGGCACTAATCCCTAAGAGAGCTGTTCTTTGTTGACTTTCACGGACTGATGTTTTGATTGTACCATTCCTTTGCTGAGCAGATAAATTTCCTTTGGGGGAAAATCTTCTACATTTAAAAAAATAGTTTGCTTTATTGTACTTTCTTGTTTAGGAAAGTTATTTTTAAGCTAGGAGTTTAATGAACTGTCATGTCAACTGTCAGCTGTAGTTTTGTAATGGAAGCCAACTTTTTTCCTGTAAGTTTTAAGAGTTATTTAAAGTAATTGAAAATAATTTTTCTTTCTTTGGAGAAATTGTGTTCATTTTCCTTTTGGGGGCTGGCAATGTGTTTTAAAGTGCTTTTTACTGTATTTTGTATGAAAAAATGACAACTTTAAATTTTTACCAGGTCTTGCTGCTTGTTTTCTCCAGGAAAGAGGCGTCATTTTTGGCTTCAACACAGAAAATACTACAGGTGCCACAGTCTGTCCTACTTCCAGCCACAAAAAGAAAAAAAATTAAGCAAGTAGCCTTTCCCACCACAGCAGGCTAGCAATTTGCCTCAGTTGCAAATGGGCGACTCTGCTGTGGCCTTAACTTGTTTCTCAGACCACTTATCTTTTACCATGCATCACTCTGATGCAGCACCTACAGTCACCAGTCACTATGGACAAGATTAGCCATGTCCTCTGTGACTGTTGGAGAAGCCACTCTTGTCGGTCCTAGGAGAGGGAACAGGGAAGGCTTCCTGTTTAGTCAAATTCACTTTAAAAAGACATGCAGGTAGGTGCGTGCGTGAGTGGGTGTGCCTTCCTTGAAGGTTGGGCGCCGGGCTGGCAACACGATACCGTAAAAATTCACTCCCAGTCATTAGTGGACCAGAGTTCTGCTGCGGCGACCCCTAACTGGGAAAAGCTGAAAGACAGTTATACTGATAAGGATGAGAAGATTATTGATAAGTATATCAGAAAAGTGTTATGCTTCTGCAACTTTCATTTTCTGAATTTTGAATTGTTAGGCTCATATTTTAAAGATTATTCTGACTAGTTCTGAAAGTATAAGGAATGTTTTCTCTACAGTTTCTTCTTGTGAGGAAAAATCTGCTTTAAATAATTTACTTTCTTCCATTGTACAGGTCAGTACTAATTGCTTACAGCATATGTATTACTCAGCTGATACTTCTTTCAGGGCTGTGGCCACTGGTACTGTTTTGTGGAGGTTTGCCTGGCTGCATCCGCAGAACTTCCCGGATAATGTTAAACTGAGATTTTAAATTCGTCTTTGGATAAAGATTTAGTTTTTGCTTCCATGACTCCAGACGTTATCAAAAATGTGATGAAAGTAATAAGTTATTACAGGGAAATTCTAAGATTTTCAGCCCTCCTTTTCCAAATTTTCTAAGTGATTCTCTAACTTCTCATCCAGTTTGGCAAAAAAACAAAATAAACATCCTCAGCAAAATGCTGGTAATCAGACATTTAAGAATAATTGGCAGGGGGTCCCAAAAAGAATTCAGGACCCCCCCCAATCAAGGGCAGTCCAACAAGTTAGAATGACTATTAAAGGGACATTGCCCCCCCCCCCCACCCCAGTCAATCCCCTTTTCCTTCCAGAAAGTCTGAATCTGCACTTTTCTCTTTGGCAGCAGATAGTTTCAAACAAATGGGTTATGAAGATCATCCATCAAGGTTACAGATGGCAGTGGGAAGAAATCCCTGTTTTCATAGGGTAAATCCTCATCCATCAGATCAAACTCTTTTATTTGCCCATCCTTCAACACATGCCTTTGTAGGAAGTGATAAAACTAGTACCTCATTCCCGGGTTTGGAAAGACTTTTATTCAAGGATGTTTTTATTGCCAAAAAAATAAAATACTTGGAGACTAGCCCTGGCTCTTTCTTTCAGAAGCCTGTTTAATAGTGCCCAAGTTCCAAATGATGTCACTTCACAACCTGTTCCATCTTCTTTCTCATTCAAGTGTCCTGGTAACACTAGATTTAAAAGGTTCTTATCACATCCCTATTCATCTAGACTTCAGGCATTTTTAAGGGTTTGTGTGTCTGGATCATGTCATTAGATGTTCTTTGTGTTTCACTGTTGCAGTCATCACCTGTGGGGTTATCCCTGCTGTGGTAGCCCTCGTGGCCTGAATACCAGAGTCATTGTTTTTCTGCGTCGGCTGCTCTCGCTTGCTGGCTGACGTCAGGTCGCCAGTGCTATAAAGGAAGGCAGCCAATGCCATTACATCAGTCTTTCTTGCCGTGGAGCCTGTAGCAGAAGCAATTCGCAAGTGTGCTGATCGGTCACTACTAGAGTTTCGAATTACAGCTGAAAACGTCTAAAGCTAAGTACCCTGTTGGGGATCCTTTTTTCTTGCACTAACCGATGTCCGAAAAAGTTAACAATTGTCTCACCTGTGGAAAGCAAATACCATACCAAGACTTCCATTCATACTGTGTTACTTGTTTAGGCCCAGATCACGACATCCCTGCTGCCGGTTATATGCCCTCTTTAACGCAAGAACCATTCTTCGTAGAGCTCTTTTGTAGCCAGGTATTTTCGTCTTCCGTCTTCACATTCCGAAATGGCATCCATCAGCCAACAATCTGTAGACATTCCAGAAAAATGTAAGGATAAAGTTAGAGACAGACCAGACAAAGCTAAGCCTTCCAATGGCTCTACTGCTAAGCAGGTCATCAGTAATCCGGAATTCAGTGAGGTGTCTTCAAATCCCCTGATTGATGCCCGATTCGATACCTTCGTAGGCCTCTACTGAGACCCTTTCGAAATCCGGTATGCTGCAGAAATCTTCTTCGTCTTCTGAGCATTTAGTTGTCTCTGCCTTGGTTGGGTCCAGAGCCACGATGCAGGCACCGGCTTCCAAGGAGGTTTTTTGTACTACCGAATCTAGACAAAAAACGACATATTCTGCTCCGACTACCGTTTATCTCAGGCCGATGGATACTCTTAGGCCTAGAGGCAAGGCCACTCCTAGGAAAACTCCCTCTAGCCACCATTTTACCCCTGCTCCACCACCCCAAGCTCAAATGCTTAAAATGGTGGAGGATCTTATCACCCTTACCATGGGTAGTCAGGCTGCACCTCCTAAAAGGAAAAGGGACCCTTCCCCTGAAATACAGACTGAACAGGATTCTGAGGAGTCTGATTTTTCAGATTTTGAAGAGGAACAACAACCTCTTGCTGCTTATGAGGATTCAAATGCAGAGGAATCCATTCCTTCTGTGTCCCCACCAGAAGATCTTTCCTTGTAGGAAACCCTTTACACCCTCAGGAAACATTTCCACTGGGAATCCCAGGACTTCCCTCAATCTAAGAAAAGACTAAGAGAGTTTCTAGACCTGCCCCAGCACAGACCCTTAGCCATCCCCCCTATCTTAGAGGTAGTTAATTATGTCTTCCAGGAATCCAGCTCAACTCCTGACACCCTTCAACCTGCTCCCAGAAAACATGACAGGTATTGAGGAGTACCGATTTCTCACAAATACCTGCACAGAAATCCTGCTGTAGACTCTGGGATCATTACACAGAGACCAAAAGGAGCTAAGGCTAGTTCTTCAAAGAATCCTACTCCTTCTGACAAGGACTCCAAAGCTCTGGACAGATGGGGTAAAAAAGTATACACTTGTGTAACCTTAGCTATCAGAGCACTCAACTGTCAGTTCCACATGTTAAAATATCAACAACATACTTTGGAACTATTAAAACAAAAGATTTCTACCTTTCCTGACTGTGCCAATTCTAAAGAGTTAGCAGATTTACTGCACTCTACTTGTCAAGTGGCTAAACACTCATTACACTGTGGATATGATGCCCTAGAAGGCTCAAGCAGGACAGCAGTGTCAAGATCTGTCATTAGGAGACATGCATGGTTGAAGGAACAACCTCTCCCTGATCATGTCAAATCTAAATTACTTGATACACCCTTGGATAAGGACTGCTTGTTTGGAGTAAAAACAGAAGAGGTGCTTAAAAAGATGGAAGACAAAGCAAAATCTATGCAAACAGTAAAAGATTTCCCACAGGTACAACCTCCTAGGTTCAGCTGGCATTTTCCGTCGGAACACTGGTCCTTTCTTGCACCTAGCAGACAGGGGCAAGGTAAGCCCCGCAGGGACAGACTACCCAGATTCCTATCCCAGGGACAGCAGAGAACCAAAAATGGACCACTTCCACTCCAAAGGCAGGGAGTTCTAAGCCATCCCTCTATGGCAATAACTCTCAATGACTCCCTCTCCCCCCTCTATCCTCCTTTCACTCGCCAAAAACTAGGAGGAAGGCGCTCACTCTGCAAAGAGTATTGTCTTTCTGTAACAAAAGACCAATGGGTCTTAAAGATCATTTCTCAGGGATACAAACTCTCATTCATTGAACTCCCAATTCCAAGAGGGTACCCAGACTTACCTCCAGATCAGTGGGCAGAGGCATTGGAACAAGTCCAAACTCTCATATCCCAAGGGGCAGTAGAACCTGTCCCCTCAGATCAAACAGGCAAAGGCTGTTATTCCAGACTATTCCTTGTTCCTAGAAAAGAGTGCACTTGGGGCCTCATCCTGGATCTATCCATTCTGAACACCTTCCTGGTGGTCCCCAATATCAAAATAGTAACTTTGCAGCAGCTGCTGCCTATGCTGGCAAAAAATGCCTCGTTAGTTACCCTAGATCTAAAAGATGCCTACCTCCACATCCCCATAAGGGAATCCTGCAGGAAATTCCTTCGCTTCAGAGCAGGCTCTCACCCTGCACTACCCTTTGGCTTATCTACTGCTCCGCCTAATGTTTAGCCCCGGTCATAGTCTTTTGCAGACAGAAAAATATACAAATTTACCGTTACCTGAACGACTGCCTCATTTAGGCAGATTGCAACGAAAAGCTCTTCCAGGACCTCCTCTTTGTCAAAACCCTCCTAACCTACTTAGGGTACACCATCAACAGGATGAAATCAAGCCAAACACCCTCCAGGAAGATCATTTTTGGGGGGGCACTGCTGGACACAGCATCCCAAATAGCCTTCCTATCCCCAGAAAACCAGAGCTTTCTGCCTCTCTATTTTACCCAGCTGGCTTCCAGAAGTCACCTTACTGCGAGGAGGTTCCTGCAAGCCTTGGGGTACATGGCATCTTGCATCCTTCTAATTCCTCTGGCCAGGCTTCACATGCGAAAACTTCAGTGGTACCTAAAGAACCTTTGGTGTCGGCATTCTCAACCTCTAGAGATCTCCCTAGCTCTGATCCCCTGCATAAGGGCAGAGTTTCTCTGGTGGGCAGGGGCCTGTACCTAGAACAAGGGTCTTCCCTTCACCCTCCGCCCAACTGGGTAGACCATTGCCACTGATGCATCAGACATAGCTTGGGGTGCTCACCTAGAAGGCAGGTGCACCCAAGGTCTTTGGTATGCCCAGCACCTTCCCTTACACATCAACCAGAAGGAAATGATGGCAGTGCAAAAGGCTCTGACATCCTTCAAACCCCATATCAAGCCAGGGGTTCACCTTATCAAAACAGACAACACCACACTAATGTGATACATCAACAAACAGGGAGGTACCCAATCTTATCCTCTGTGCAGGCTAGCCCTGAACCTCTGGCTGGCAGCCTCTTCCATGTGACTGCACCTGATAGCACAATACCTACCTGGGATCAACAACACCTAGCAGACTATTTAAGCAGAAACTTACTGGACCCCCACGAATGGCAGCTCCACAGAAAAATCTTTTTACAAATCACTCAGGCATGGGAAAATCTGGAGGTGGATCTCTTTACTTCACATCCCAACCATCAGCTGAAAGAATTCTGTACCAGGGAGTATTATCACCTAGCGTGGAAGGTGAATGCCTTAACCTTCCTCTGGAATACCCTCTTTGTGTACGCATTCCCTTCTCTGCCTCTTATACCCAAGGTACTGATCAAAATAAGGGAGGAGAGACCAAAGGCAATCCTCATTGCTCCAAATTGGCGCAGACAACATTGGTACCCCCTTACTGTGCAGCCTGACTTCACAGCCTCTCAGGCAACTTCCCCTGATCTCAGACCTCTTAACTCGAGGGGGGGGGGGGAATGCTGCACCCAGACCTGCAGACTCTCAAACTATCAGCATGGCTAATACTCTAAAAGCAAACAAGGGGTCCTAGACATTATCACAGAGGCCAGAAGGCCCAGCACCCGAAAATCTTATGCAGGAAAATGGAAATGATTCTGCTTCTAGAGCCAGTCCAGAGGGAGCAATACCTCACAACCTTCCATCCCTCTTATCCTGGACTACCTAGTAGAGCTACTTAATAGTGACCTCGCCTTCTCTTCTATTAAACTACACGCCTCAGCCATTTCAGCTCATTTTGATAAAGAACAGCCCCTGTTTTTCCCATCCTTTGATTAAACAATTCCTCAGAGGTGCTTCTAATATCAGACCTCCCAGAAGGCCACCCACTCCAGTCTGGGCCTAAATTATGTTTTGGAAAAACTAACTTTACCACCCTTTGAACCTGCTGCTTCAGCAGAACTAAGATACCTCTCCTGGAAGACTACTTTTCTCCTAGCTATTACCTCAGCCAGAAGGGTTTTAGAACTTTAGGCACTGATGGCCATTGAGCCCTTCATCATCTTCCATGCAGACAGGGTCTCCCTGAAGACTAATCCCTCCTTTATGCCCAAGGTAGTATCTAATGTAACTCTCAGCCAGGGCATACCTCTACCCACCTTCTTTCCTAACCCGCAAAACAAGGGGGGAAAGGATTCTGCCCTCACTAGACGTGTACAGGCAGCTCAGATACTATCTGGACCATACTAAACCCTTCAGGAGAATGGACCAACTACTTGTCAGCTTTGCCCCAGGAGCAGAGGAGAAGCCCATTTCCAAACAAACCATTTCCAAATGGATATCACACTGTATCCATTTCTGCTACAGTTTGCATGGGAACCCCCCCCCCCCCCAAGTCTGTTCGAACCCATTCCACTAGGGCAGTCTCCACTTCCACAGCATTCCTCAGAGGAGTTCCCACCAGGGACATCCTGGAAGCTGCCACCTGGACTTCTGTCTATACCTTTACCAAGCATTGCCACCTACCTTTATTTTCTAAGGCTAGGGCAGGGTTTGCCTCTGCAGGGCATGCTGACCCTTTCCTAGGTCTCTTACTAATCCTATCACCCCTTTCCTCAGCTTTGGGAATCCTCCCACAGGTAATGACTACAACAGTGAAACACGAAGAACATAGTACAGTTGTGTACACTTACCATAAATGTAGATGTTCGAATGTGTTCACTGTTGCAGTCCTGATTTCCTACCCTCCTTCCCCTTATATCTTCTTTCTTTAGGGAGACATAGGTTTCTAACGGTTTCCTTTAGCCACCAGGGCCACTTTACCATATTTACTTGGGCAAGAAAAACTGATGTAATGGCATCGGCTGCCTTCCTTTATAGCACTGACGACCTGACGTCAGCCAGCAAGTGACAGCAGCCGACGCAGAAAAACATTGACTCTGGTATTCGGGCCTGCCGAGGGCTACCACAGCAGGGATAACCCACAGGTGATGACTGCAACAGTGAATACACTTGAACATCTATTTTTATGGTAAGTGTACACAACTATACTTTCTCTACCTTACCCTTTGGACTATCCCCTATAACAAGAGTGTTCACAAAGTGTCTAGCTCCACTTATAACTCATTGTAGACTAAAGGGTATCCACATTTTTCTGTATTTAGATGGCTTGCTTTTCTTTTCAGAGTCTTTTTCAAAGTATTAGGAATCTCACACTTGGGTAAGAGATTTTTTACTCAAGCTTGGATTCTAAAACAACATTCAGAAGTCTTTTTGACTCTATCACACAGAATTGTGTTCCAGGGGTGTCAGCTAGTTACCTCTGTTCAAAGAGATTTTCTTTCACATCAAAAAATAGATCTGCAGCTAGATTTATTTCTAAGGTTTTCCACTTTGACTTCAGCCACTGTGAAGGAATACCTCAGGATTCTGGGCATCACAGCATCAGTAATTCTCATGATACCCCTGGCAAGACTCCACATAAGAAAGATATAGTGATGTCTTAAGTCACTTTCGTCACAACACCAGCATCCCTTTTTTTCCAAATCCCAGTGCTGGGGTTTATCAGAAGATAATTTACTTAGTGGAGACTGCAAATTTCCCTAAATCCAGGTCTCCCCTTCTTTCTCCTTCCCTCCCTCCTCCAAAACAGTCATTAACCACCGATGCCATGGACTTTCTATCATGAGTAGTTTCAGGAGGGATAAAAGTGCATGGGGTGTGTGACACCAAGGATAGGTACAAGCACTTGACAATAAAAGAAATGCTTGCCTTGATCAAGGCGCTCAACCCCCTGAATCATCTTTGGTCCCCCAGACTTCTTCATACTGTTACAGAAATACCACACTCATGAACAAGTAAGTAGGAACTGGATTGTACCCACCTCTGCAGACTATCCATGTTTGTTTGTATAAAGCTTCACAGCAAAATCTCTTTCACAGTTGTCCTACATTCTGTCAGAGTAAAACTGTATGGCATATAAGTTGAGCGGTACAAGCACAGACCCTCACAAATGGAAGCTAGATGAGGGCATCTTTCAAGATTTGCTTAATCTCTGCTGAGTTGCTCAAGATCTCCTTGGCTCCTGTCTGAACAATCCGCTTGCAAAATTCTACTCCAGGACTCTGCTAGAAGGCCTGGAAGAAAAATGCCTTTTTTTTCCTTGGACAGGAATGTTCCTGTATTCATTTCCACCCTTTCCACTGATATCCAGGGTCCTGATGAAGATTTAGAAGGAATCCTCCAAAATCATCGTGGTTACTCCCTTCTGGCCAAGGCAACAGTGGATGTCCTTCTCTATCACTGTTGCAGTATTCTTAATCTTAGGGATCTCCTGCCAAGGATAGCCCGATGTCCGGCCAGTATATCAAAGCCTTTAGATCGTGTATGTGCTGTACAGCACATGTATGCTCCCTGCAAAGAACATAGGGCATAAAGGTGATGTACAGATTCAGTTACCCAAAACTACTTTGCCACCAGTCTGAATGTCATCATCGCTTGTCGGTCTGAACGCCCTTTTCTGTACTGAGTATCCAGTTGTCAGGTAAGGTCCCTGTTGTATTTTTTTTCTTCTTAATGTTGGTCTTATTTTCTTTTGGTTATCTGGAGTTCATGTCATCCAAGAAGGAAAAAGGTCAGTGTGTGAAGCAGATTCTCCATAATGATCATCTCGAGCAGTGTCTATTTTGTTTGTTTCTTCCCACGACTGTACCTCCTGTAGTATTTGCAAGGGCTTTTCAGTGACTTAATGGACCTGAAGCCTCCTCAAGGGGGTTCTGTGTCTTCACCACCTTGGATTTCTACTCCTTCTAAAAGGACTACGGAACCTGATTCCTCGAATGAGAATTCAAAATCTGATGAGGGGTCTTTATCTTATTCTTTCCAGATGCATTCTCCTTTGGCTTATGGCTCTGATGAAGAGGATTCAGTTAGCCCTGAGTCTCCTTTGAAGGCACTGTCTTCTGGGGGCACAGTAGCCAGAATGATAAAATACTTTAAGTGTGATTCTTCTCAGGTGTCTGATACACAGAAGAGGTATTATGAGTTGCTTCAGGTGGACATGCCTAAACCTTCTGCAGTACCTCCTGTGTTGGCTACTTTGTTAGACACCTTTATAGCTGCTTCTAAGACTCCTGATTCTCAGCCCCTCTGCCTAAGAAACCTCTCAAGTTCTGTAAGGTTCCTGAGGATTGTCATTTCCTATTTGTGTCCTGCTGATCCTGCTGTGGTTTTGGTCTCCTCTGAAAGGCCTTTAAATTTTTTCCCTGTACCAAGCTCCTCCTTCGGATAAGGATAGGAGGGCTATGGAGAGTATTGGAAAGAAGGTCTGTACTGCCGCCACCTTCACCATTACATCCATTAATTACCAGCCACACAAGAACAGATTGATTGCCAAAGTTTGTCAGGTCATTTCTGGGTTCTACCTCTCACGTGGCCCGCCACTCTATCAAGTGCAGCTATGATGCTGCTGATGCCAGTTTCAGAGCTGCTGCCTTTGACAATGAAGTGTTATTCTTGGCTTTGTCTGCAGTCATTATAGGTTCATAGGATGATACTAGGTTGTTGGCCCAGAGGCCCTTATCAGTCTAGCCAAGAATTTCACCCATGTTCCCACAAAGTCAGCACCTGTTTCCCCAGTCCAGCAGGGACACAGGTGGGATCCCAGGGATGTATTTTCTGTTTCCCATCCAGGCACTCAGGTTCCTCTAGAGAGGTACTCTGGTTGACATGGAGAGGGAGTCTGTTCCACAGATGGGGGAGTCTTTGTGACACAAATCTATCCCACCAACAAGTTCTATTAATGTCACAGTCCAGATTGAGGCTTTGCATGCAGGTTGTGCGAGGAGTTTGACTTGTGGATATGCAGCAACTCCATCAAGCCTGGGTCTGAGATGGCCTTGTGTGTGAGACATAGGTCACCTCTGAGCAGACTGTATAAGACTGAGTAGAGGGACAGGGCTTTTAGCCTATGTGTATATGATAAGTTGTTGAGACCCTGGATTTTCCTGGTCAGGAACCTCTGTGGTCTGTCCAGCTGCTGCATGTACTTGGCAAGGTACATGCTGAAGGGGCATTGTACTCAATAATGGGTCTGATATGGGAGGAGTACAGGGATGCTATGACCTCCTTGTTCCTGGATGAATTATGAAGTGGGGCATGTAGAAAGCCTTCCGTACAATGGAGGCAATGTGGTGAAACGTCAGGCTGCTATCAACCTGGGTGCGCAAGTCCCTCAAAACTGATTGCATGCTTAATACATTGTTATTAATGTGATAATTAGTGGGGATGCCATTTTCCCCAAAGGGGATAATGAAGTATTTCTTGGCATTCAGTATGAGGCCATGCTTCTGGCACCAGTCATTAGTTTGTTCAAGGGCCTCTTGGAGGATGTTGACATCACTAGGGGAATTTAAGACCGTGCCCAGCTTGCAGTCATCTGCAGGTTTGGTCGGCCACAGACCACAGACCACAGGTTTTAGCTTGCACCTCAGAAAAGTACATCTCTAACAGTAGAGGCCCCAAGACCAATCCTTGAGGTACACTGCTCGTTATGGGTCTACTATTAGAGGTGGCTTCCCCTATTTTGACTGAGTGGGTTCTATCATTGAGCCAGTTAGTTACCCATCTGGTAACATATGGGTTGATGCCTAGCTGGCAATGTTTATCTATTATGCCCGAGTGGGGAATAGTGTTGAAGGCTTTGGCTAGGTCAAGGTAGGCAGTGTGCACTGTCTTCTCCTCGTCCATGGGGTTGGTGACCGTTTCAAAGAAGTCGACCAAGTCTAACAGGCATTATTTCCCTTTGACAAAACCGAACTGTGTGGAGTCAAGCATTTGGAGGTTGTCAATGTCCTTGCTAAGGTCTGTGATAATGTGCTCCATGGCCTTGCAGATCAGGTTAGGCTGATGGGCCTATAATTGCCTGGGTCAGTGGACAATACACCTATGTATAGAGGGATGACAGTGGCTGTCCTCCATTTGGCTGGGATGAAGCTAGGGCTTTGGTTGAATAAGGTGCCTAATGGAGCTGAGAGCTCATGTCTGAGTTAATGTAGGGATACAGCCAGATATATTATCGGGTCCTGTGGAGACTGTATTATTTGACTTTGAGAGAGCATTGAAGACCTGCTCCAGTCCTCTCTATAGCCCTACCTGAAGACATTAAGGCCAAGTTGCTGGATGCTCCTTTGAATAATAAAAATCTCTTTGGGACTTCTGATGCTGAAGTATTTAAACCTCTTCAAGAAAAAGTCAAAGCTTTGCAGAACCTTAAACATATTTTGTGTCTCCCTTCCCTATGTTCCAGTGGAACTATCCTGCAAGGTCTGCTTTTGGTTGCAAGCTGCCCGACCAGGGTGGTAGACTAGCTCCTCCTTCTAAGTCTTCTCAAGCTGCTGTGACCCAGAAGCCTCCTTTATCTTACAAGCCTACCTGTCATTGATATTTTGCCCCCCCCCTCCCCCGCCACTGCTTGACCAAATTCCTTTGTCCCTTCTACTGTCCCTCTGTCTTCCAAACTGGCAACTCATCACTTCACTTCAGATTCTTGGGTTCTGTCCATCAGTCCATTGTTCGTGAAGGTTACTTCATGGTGAGGAAGTCTCTGCCTCCTTTTTCAGGGATTCCTCAACCTACTCAAGAACAGCTTCTCCATTTCTCAGAGGTTCTTGGGTCTCTGGTGGACCAGAGAACTATTCAGCCTGTTCCTCCTTCCCAAGTAGGGAAATAATTCTATTCCAGAATGTTCCAGATTCCTCAAAAGGAGGGCACTTGGAGGCCTCTTCTACATCTCTCCTTACTCAGCACTTTCCTCAAGGTTCCTTCCTTTCAGATGATGTATTTTCAAACCCTGTTTCCTCTGTTTCTGCCCCAGGCTTTTCTGGTGTCCTTTGATCTGAAGCATGCTTACCTTCATATTCCTATTCTCCCTCTTTTCATGAAGTTTTTTCATTTCTGTTTCCTCCTCTCATTTTCAGTTCTCTGCTGTTCCTTTTGGCCTCTCTACTACCCCAAGGTTATTCACAAAATGCCTAGCTCCTGTGATTGCCTTTTGTAGGCTCCAAGGCATGATCTAGATGGCCTGTTGCTTCAGGCTCCTTCTGCCAGTTGCCTGTTACAGGCTATGAAGTTCTCTCTCCTTCACAGTCTGGGGTTCACTATCAGCTTCCAAAAATTTGTCCGGACTCCCTCTTAGGATCATGTGTGTCTTGGTTACAGGAATCATACAGTATCAGTGTTGGCCTCTCTTCCATGTACAAAAGTTTTGTCTTTGACAGTTTTCTTTAAGTCTGTTCTTCCTCAGCCAGCCATTCCAGCCATGGAGTTTCTTCAGGCCCTAAGATTCATTGGCCTTTTCTATTCCAATGCTGCCTCTCACCAGAATGCATATGAGGAATTTTCAGTGGTACCGCAAATCAGTTTGACTTCAGCATTTCCACCCACTGGATTTCAGAGTGACCCTCCTTCCTTGTCTAAAATGGGAATTCAAGTGGTGGATTCAGCAACTTAACCTCAATCCAGATCTGCCCTTTCAGCCTCTGCTTTCCTCCCCAGGATCTGTTCACTGGCGCTTCAGACATGGGGTGGAGAGCTTACTGTGGTCACCTGAAAGTTCAGGGTCTCTGCCCTACCCCCCATCAGAATTCAGACCATATCAACATCAAATAGATGAAAGCTCTGACTCTGGCCCATCAGGCTTTTCACCCCATGCTCTCACTAGGTCCCTAAAGGTGTACACAGACAACGCCACATGTATGTGAACAAGCAAGGGGTACAAAGTCTTACCTTCTTTGCAGGTTGGCTGTTCAGACCTGGGGTCTGGCTAACCGTTATTATCTAGCTCTTCTGGGCAGCATGTATTCCTTCAGAGACAATCTAGTGGCTGACTGAGTGGGTCCAAAACACAATCTCACGATTGGATGCTGCACAGAGATATGTTTCTGGTTATATTCCATCGGTGGGATACTCCTCAAGTAGATCTTATTGCCTCCTCTCTGATAAGGCGTCTCCCTCTTTTATGTCCCAGAGTGCCATGCCATCTGGCATGGAAGACAGACACCCTTTCTTTCCACAAGGGGATTTTTCTCTGTGCTTTCCCTCCTCTTCATGTACTTCCAAGAGTCCTGCAGAAGATTCAGCTGGACTCCCCAAAAATCTTGCTAGTGACTCCCTTTTGGCAGAGCCAGCATTGGTTCCTTCCCTTAATGCAATTTGGCTAGGGCAATCACCACAAGTTACCTCACTGGTTGGACCTCCTCACACAGGACAAGGTGTCACTCATCCATTATTACTTGTCTACTCTTCAGCTGACTCTATGGTTTTGATTCCTTTTATGCACCTCTTTTCTGAGGACATGCTCAGGGTTTTACAGGAAGCAAGAAAACCTGCAACCAGAATGTCTTTTATGTCCGAATGAAAAAGATTCTCTGTCTGGTGCCATGCTCATAGCCAGGACCCTTTTTCAATGGAGGTCCCTCTGCTTGTCTCCTATTTGTGTGAGTAGCTCCAGTCTGGTTTGGCCTATTCTTCTGTGAAGGCACATTTGTTAGCTATTTCTGCTTGTCTACCATTGAATCCTCCTTTGACTTCTCGTTTTGAGGTCAAACAATTTCTCAAAAGTGTCCTGCATCTTTCACCTTCAAGGAAACCTATTCCTCCACCATGGGGCCTTAATTTTGTTTTGGAAAAATTAACTCAGGCTCCTTTTGAGCCTGCAGTTTCAGCTTCTGTGAGACACTGTAACTGGAAGACTGTCTTGTTGCTTGCTGTTGCTTCTGCTTGGAGGGTTTCTGATCTTCCGGCCCTTATGGACTTTCTTCTTATTTTAGTTTTTCGCAGAGAGAGGTTTTGCTCTTCATACTAATCCTTCTTT